>NC_050573.1:76201169-76521476 GCF_011100635.1 Trichosurus vulpecula
TCTTAGAACCAGAGAGCAAGACAGCAAAGTAGAAACTGAAAGAATTCACAGGTCACTTCCTGAAAGAAACCCCAAAATGAAAACGCAGCAATATTATAGCCAAAATCCAGAGTTCCCAGATCTAGGAAAAAATACTGCCAGCAGCCAGAAAAAAAAGAATTCAAATAATGAGGAGCCACAATCGGAATCACAGAAGATTTAGCAGCCATTACTATAAACGAGCAGGAGAAGGAAATGGAAAACCACTAGTTTTGGGTTTTGTTTTTTTTTTTGCCAAGAAAACCCCAAATGAGGTCACGGAAAGTTGTATACTACCAAAAAATGACTGAAAACACAAACAGACACTCGCACACGCACCCTAGCACAGTGGCCTGACAATAAGCACTTAGTAAAGGTAAGCACTTCATAAATACTTGTTAGTTCTTGAGCTGAGTTTTGAAGAAAAATAGGGATCCTAGGAGTCAGAGGGGAGGACAGAGTATAATATTTCAAGCATGGAAGTCAGCCTATACAAAGGTGTTGAGGCTAGAGATAAGGAACACAATTAAAGTTGGATCACAGAGCTTATGAATGGGAGCAACATAATAAGAGATGGAAATCAAAGATTCAGGTTGTGGAATCTTTAAAGGCAAACGGAGTTTGTATTTGATCCTGTAGGCAAAAAAAAAAAAAGTTTCTTGGAGGGAAAGGGGAAAGTGACGTGGGCTATTACAGAAGCAGCCGACCTGGGGTGAGGAAACCTGGTTCTAAGCCTTGACATTTACTAGCTATGTGATGCTGGATACACTATCCAGCCTCAGATTCCCATCTATAAAATGGGAATATATTTCTTCTACTTACCTCGAAGGGCTGTGTGGGCAAGTGCGCCACAAAGCTTTAAGGACTATTTGCTTTAAGTTCTGTGATTTCATTCAAATGATGACTCCTTCTACCTTGCACACTTTTTCTCTGGCTAGAAAAATCCATCGCCCCGTGGCAATCCACCATCAGCAAGGGAAGGGGTTTGCACTTAGCTAAGTTGGTGGCTTCTTGGCAGCTGGTTGGGGTGGTGAAAACCTTTCTAGCAATGGCAAGACTTGACATAGCCTGGCCCATTCTGATGCCTGGCAGCGTGACCCTCAGCTCTCCAAAGCTATGCCAACGGAGCTCCGACCGGTCCTACCGGGCCAGGGAGGCTTCCCGTGCCACATGCCAAGCCCGGACCAGCCGGCTCAGCCCAGGTAAGGACAGGCTCATCCCCAAGAGGGCTGCAAGGGGATTTTTTTTTTCCAGGTAGGGATAAGGTGTTGAGGGGCTGTAATCTGCACTGGTGGAGGAAGTGTTAGAGGCTGACACTGAGGTATTCCTTGTATTTCCGGTTCAGAAGTGGACTGTGGTCTGGAAAGGCTCCTCTAGGCCAGGTACTGGGAATGCAAAGGCCAGAGAGGGGAAAGGGTCCCTCCCTGACGCTGAAAGGGATGGCTGAGGAACGGGCTGGAGGATTCCCATCTCCTACCGCAGTCCGAGCTGAGGAGGCCGGGCGGCCCACCCGCCTGCCTCCACAACCCTTTCCTATACGGCCGCTTGGCCTCCAGCCCTGAGGCATGGGGACAAAGGCCCCTAAGCCTCTTTCGAGGGGCCAAACGCGCTCGGTTCCTTCCCCCCTCCCTCCCAGCTCAACCTTCTAACTCCAGTCAACAGCCCCACCCCCCCACTTGGGCGGGAAAAGAAACTTCCGGCTCTCAGGACAGAAGCTTAGACTGTGACAGTTGAGGCCCGATGGGAAGAAGGGGGCGTGTTGCGCAGGCGCGTTTCTTCTTCCCTCACGCAAGGTGTGACTCTTTACCGCGCCGATTTATGGGTATCTCCTTTGCGCACGCGTGAGTAGGCGGGCCTACGAGTTTGAAAGATCCTATTGGCGGCACAGGAAAAAGGAGGTGGTGCCTGGCTCAACTTTCCTCTCTTATATACCTGTCTTTCTTCCCTCGGCTTGTTTCAGTTCTCCGCATTTGTTGCGTGAGTTTTAAATATCCCGGAGCTGCAGAAAGGGAAAGGTTTTCGCTTCCGCTTCGGAGTCGGAAGTTTGCTGTCTGGTCGGGTCGACATTGCGGCGATCGAGCTCGGCGAGGCGTTGCCGCCGGAGCGAAGCTCGGCCCAGCTGAACTCGGTCCCCTTCTCCGATCCTTGGACTTGACAGGTGAGTTACCGTGAGGGCGGGGATTCCCGGGGGAACAAGGGGACAGACGCGGCCACAGCGGTCGAGGGCGAGGAGAGGCGCGGTCTAAAGAGAAGAAAGGGACCTCTGTGTGATACGGAGAGGAGGCGGCTGTTGGTCCTGTTGGGGCCTGACTCCCCCCCCCCCCAAGAAGGACCCTCGAAGTAACCCCGACTACGCTTCAAAGGGCAGGGCTGCCCGCGGGCGTGTTCTGCAGGGCGGGAGCCCCGGCCTGGCTCCTGGGAGCTCGGGATTCAGTTGTGAATGTCTTGATGGATGGCAGCTATTTAGAGCCATCAGGCCGGTTTGCAAGGAGGGAGAAGCGAGCCTGGCCACGTGGACCTGCTTCCTTAGCAACCGTGCGCACTCTACCCAGTTAGACCGGATCAGGGCAGGAAAGGACCTCTAAGATCATCTGGGTCACCTCAGTTGTTTCACCGCTGGGGAAACAAGCCTAGAGAGGGACAGTGACTTGCTTCTACAGCTAGTAAGTAGCAGACAAGAATTCAGATTTTCTGACCCCCAGAGCAAGTTTTTCCTCCCACTATCCACCAGGCATTGGGAGGAGACTCTTGTCTCTCCTTTGCTTTTTAATAAACCTTTCAATCAAAGGTAGTCACACCAGGACCCACTAAGGGCCTGTGTGTGTGTGTGTGTGTGTGTGTGTGTGTGTGTGTATAAAGTAAACCACTCAATAAATGTTGACTGACTAACCTAGGGTCTTGTGCACCGAGCTTAGAGGAAGGCACTTGAACAAGGTAAGATAATAAGCCAGATAGGACTTTTCACAAATTCTGAAGACTGGGAGAGCAAGGTGGGGGTGAGAGGGATCCTCTTTGTATTGGGAGGAGGGTCTTAGAAACAGGGAGGGAACAGGACAGGCCCCCACGAATTGTGTGCAAGAGCTGCTTTTTTTTTTTTTCCTGACTCAGAAAAGTCCTCAGACTAGACTGGAAGTGAAGTAATTAGTCTCCTATATTGAGTGGTTTTTATGTCATCTTCCTTTGCTCCCCTTCCCTTCCCCATGGAGGAGGGGAAGATCTCATAGCTAATTGGGCACCCTGGGCAAACTTCACCCATCCCCCAAGATAACATCTCCACACCATCTTTAGTTTCTAGTTCTGTAGGACAGCTAGGTGACAAAATGGATAGAGAGCTGGGCCTGGAGGCTGTAGGGTTTTACAAGTTGGAAATCCTGCGAGGAGGTAGAAGGACTTTGTGAGTTTTCTGCCATTGGGGTGGTTTTGCTGTGGGCAGGAAGATAGCCTGAAGAGAATTCCAAGGCTTGGAAACTGTGTAGTCATAGAATTTAAAATGGGAAGTGAGCTTAGGGGATATCAAATCCACCTCTCTCATCTTACTGACTGAGATGAGTGAAGCCCAGAAAAGATAGGTGATTTGCCCAAGGTCAGAGAAGCTAGTGAATGGCAGGTCTGGGATTCTAATCAAGGCCTTCTAACTTTAAATTCAGTTCTCTGGGAATGCCTTGTCTTATGGCTGATCAGCTTTGACATCCATGTATTTAACTTAGTTTTCAGTCAAAGAAAGGAACAGATTTTTGACTGCTGCAAATTTTCTGTTTATCAGAGCACCTTGTGTTTGACCATATGTTATCCACATTGGTCCTCTTGTCCTGGAGCCCAGCCTGTGGAATTTGAACTGGCTTTGATTCCCTCAGGCTCCTGAGGGCTGGACACTTTTTCATTCAAGCATTTATAAACCTCTGCTGTGTATACACAGGCAACATGTTAGTCGATAGGAATACCAGGACAAAAATTAAAATCTTTACCCTCAAGGATCTTACTTTGTGGGGTGGGATGACAAACAACATATGTATGCATATCAGGAGCTGAGCCTGAAGGGGTTTATTGTTTCCCCTACCATGCGGCTATGCATTTCAGATAACCAAGGGTCCTTTTTGTGACCCAATTGGCCATTTCCGTCAAAGGCTTCTGTGGAGCCTTTTCCATCTTTCCCCAGTAACAGCAGGAATTTTTGTTCTCCCTCTAGGCCTGCCATTCCAGGAAGATGGGCCGAAGAAAGTCGAAGAGAAAGCCTCCTCCCAAGAAGAAAATGACTGGAACATTGGAGACCCAGTTCACTTGTCCCTTCTGCAACCACGAGAAGTCTTGTGATGTAAAGATGTGAGTAAGGGGCTAGTGGTCATGGCCATGGGGGTCAACCGTGAAGGAGGGGCTGAGGTCACGATCTTTGGGCTTAGTGAGCTACTTTCCAGGCAAAGACAGAGGATAATAGTGCCTCAGTTCCAAGGGACTTTGTTGTTTCTGCCCCAAAGGAGCTTTCTGCTGAGTTCTGTTGGGGATTTTAGGTTGTGCTGACAACCAATGCACTCAATCACAGTAGATTCCCATTCATTCCCAGTCACCTGCACACATTTTATCTTTTTAACCTCAGGGAGAAGCCTCTAACCAAGGGCCTAATAACCCCTGAAAACAGGGCTAGTCTCCAGGGAAGGAGGACTAAAAACTGTTGGCTCCTTTAGTTAGCTCATCCATCCCTCCCGAGAGTTGGGCTCACTGCGGGGCTTGTCATTTCCAGTGACCTCATGGTCCAAATTATTGGTGCTGGGTCCAGCTTGGACCCCAGACATGGTGCAGTGGTCTGTTTGATGGAACAGTCCTGGAAATACCTGGCATACAAGTGACATCTTGCCCTAGCTCAGGCAGGGGATCAGCGGTTGTTTCCTTGGTTACTGGCATTCTTCTCCCTGCCTCCCTTTAGCCTTTCTCCATCCTTGTCACCAGGTCCAGTAGCTTGGGACCCAGCTCTGGTTTCTCCTCAGAGGCTGAGCTTTGTTTCCCTCAGTGGAGGATCCGTCAGCCAAGCAATGTCCTCAGTACCAGGGATGCAAGGATTGCCTTTAGGGAGCTTATGTTTTGTCAGGAGAGGCATATGCTATGTGGGTATATACAAATACATGATTTGAAGGATGACAGGTCCCTCCATTTACTGTTGTCTCTTTGCTTATCAGTATGTTTACATTTCAGGGATCGAGCACGCAACACTGGTGTTATATCCTGCACGGTGTGCTTGGAAGAATTTCAGACGCCTATCACATGTATCCTTCTCAGAAAAGTCTTTTCTGAAATAATATCTCTTTCCGCAATTGCTAGCCCCTTGGAGCAGTGGGCCAAGTCAGTGGGATGAGAAATGATTTGTAGTAGAAGAGACAGAAGGGTTTGGTTGATGAGAAGCAGTTAGTACAGATTCATTCAAGTTTTCTACCCCCTACTCCAGAATTCATTGCCCAATTCCCTGTCATGGATAGGTAAACTCATGCTAGAGATCTCTGAAATCTTCCTAGAAGGAGTTGGGGGAGAGGGGGAGGTATGAATTCTTGGCAGGGGCCTTAAGCGGTGAGATAAGTACCACCCACTAGTGGACTTCACAGGGGAAATTGGTGCCCTTTAAGCCAACCTGTCATCCCAGCACATGCACTCTGATGCCACCCTTCCAGCTGGTGGCCTCCTTGACTTTGGACTCCGCAGATCTGTCAGAACCCGTGGATGTATACAGTGACTGGATAGATGCCTGTGAAGCGGCCAATCAGTAGTGGCTTTGAGGACCCGGCCTGCTTGCTGTCAAGGGTGGGCGTCCCATTGGGCCCTGAGTAGCTGGAAGACTTTCCTGAGACCACAAAGGAAGTGACACTTAAGCTTCAATTGTCCCCTCCCTGACCCAGGGCCCACCCCCATCCACCCCCATTGCTTCTCTCCAGAACACTGGAAGAAGAATGGCTCCCTCTGTAGCTCTAGCCTGAGCTAGGCCTCTCCCTATTCCTGAAGTTCTTGGACTGGCATCTGCGTTGATTTGTAGGTGGGAGGGGCAGTGGTTGAAGACACTAAGTTAGGCAGCTGCCAGGGGTCCCTGAAGGCTTGGGGCAGATTCTTCCGTCCCCCAGCCCTCTTGAGACCAGACCTGGACCTCCCCCCAGGGGAGGTGCAGATACTGTGGCCTTACATCAGTCAGATGTGGCTGGGTTGTCTTGGAACTCCACCAGTACCTGGTTTCCCAGTGAGCACACAGCCAGCCAGGTCTGGGGGAAGAGAAGAGCAGGGAGTGGCTCCTGCCACTGGGATGTAGCACTTGATTGGTTTGATATTCTTTCATTTTAACTGTAATCTTTCCTCCCCTTCCTGAAGTGACTTGATTTCAGGCTGTCTAAAAAGGCCCTCCTGTCAGTTACTACAAATAATACTGATCTTGCTGAGAAAGATGGGGTTTTGGTGGGTTGAGGGGGTAGGCAGGTGGAGGGAGAGGAACTATCAGTGTCCCTTTAATAAACTACTCTCTGAGGGATTTCAGTCTATTTGTGCGATTATTGGCCTCTAATCGGCGTGGCTGGGGAGAGAACTTTCAGGCAGTAGAAGTCCAAAGCCAGGCACTTGGGCTAGATGGTGGGGGGAGGGGGGGGGCGGTGCGAGGAAGGGAAAGCTTCAAAAAGCTCTCGGTAAGATTTTTGCCTCAAGAAAGAAGCACTGAGAGCCTTTCTTTCTCCCTAAACTGTGGTTTCTCAAGGGGTGCATCAAATGCCAGCGATTGCTATGTGTACGGGGTCTTTGCTCTTCTGGTATAACCCCCAGCTGCCTTCTTGCCTGGCCTTAGAACCTGAGACAGGCCAGGACAAATGGACAGCAAGCTAATACTGTCCAGGTCACACTTCTGGTAGCTACCAAGTTAGGTTAGGGGTCCCTAGCCAACGGACAGAACATAAACTTAGCTAGAAAGGATCTTAGTACAACCCTTACTACCCTGAGCCTCATTCCCCCACACCATTCAGCAACTCGCTGCTTGAAACTTCTCATGTGACTCAGCATCAAGGAGTAGGGATGGCTTCAGTATAAAAAGCACCATTTGAAATGTCCTTTGGGTCAAATGGCTGCCTACATGCCCTATTGAGTCCCAGGGAGAAAGAGGAGGGGACTAGGATGTCTGTTGGGTTTGGTCCCAGCTTTTCCCCTGTATTCTATCCCACTCCTTGAGGGAGGCAGGCATCTTGCCCCTTACCCCTCCCAATCTATGTCTTCAGCTCCTCGAGGTTCAGTGCTAATATGGTGCTGTTTTCCCAAGGAGCCTCGGATCCTTGGTACGACTTTCCCTATTGGCCTGGGGGCAGGACAGGCGCCAGGGACCCTTGGCAAGGATCAAGACAAACAGCAAGAGCCAAGACTTCTTGGAATCTGGTTTATTAGGTGGGAGTAGAGGCTGAGGCCCATGTATATCATCCTCTTAACTGCTCCCTTTCTTCCTACCACACTTCATCCCTTTGCCTCTCCTGGGACAACTGCTCCTACATCTTCCTCTCCCTCGAGCCCCAAGAACTGGCACACCCCTGGATAATCTGTGGCTCAAGTGAAACCAGTGTATATGTGGCCACAGACCTATTTTCAGGGGCCAGGGGTGGGGAACCTGTGGCCTCGAGGCCACCTGTGGTGCTCTTAAGTCCTCAAGTGTGGCCCTTTGAATCCAAACTTCACAGAACAAATCCCCTTAATAAAAGGATTTATCCTGTAAAACTTCGACTCAGTCAAAAGGATTTTGTCTGTAAAACTTGGATTCAGTCAAAAGACCACACCTGAGGACCTAGAAGGCCACCAGGTTCCCTACCCATGGCCTGAGCCCTGCCTTAATGTAGGAAGTGTTTGCTCTTGAGTCACTGTCCAACCTGTTGCTCCTTACTCATCCTCCCAGATGATCCCTAGTCCTGTCAGAGGACCTCTTCTTACAGTGGAGACCAGACCTTTCTACTTGACCATGGCCTGGCCTGGCCTGGCCTAGTCCCTTTCTTTAAGGTAGAACTTTCTTTTTGCTTTGGATTGGTATCCCCAGTACTTAGCACAGTGACTGGTACATAGTAAATGCTTAATACTGAATAAATGCTACCTCCAAGGGTTATGCGAATCAATTGAGATAGTATTTGTAAAGTATTTGGTGTATAGTGCATAGTAGATGCTTAATAAATCCTTCCTTCCTTCCACTCTTCTTCCCTCCCCCAGCCTTCCTCCCTTTCCTTTCCTCCTTCCTTAGATTTTGCTTCTTGGTGATTGAGGTCCCCCAATGAAGCAGACTCCTATGGCCAAGGGAATAAAACTTAAGAGCAAGAAGAAACCTTAGAATTCATCTAATCTAACTCCCTTTTTTAATAGAGGTAGAAACTGGGGCTTGGCATGGTAAAATGACTTAACCAAAGTCATACAGTGAGGTCTAAGATTCAAATTCAGATCCTTTGACTTCAGATCTCATAGTCCCTCCCCACCCCCAATTCCCACATCAAATACACAGACTAGGACATTTGGTGATATTCTCTCCTGCTTGGGGGTGGATGGGGAAGGAAAGAGACAAGGTAAATGCAGGGGCCTGTAGGATGCTGGAGCTAGAAACGGAGTAGGCTTTGGGAGCTAATAGTGGTTTTTGTAGATTTTTATTGTGCTCCAGTGAAATTTAAAAAAGAAAGTGCTCACTTAACAAATGCCTTCAGGAATGCCAGTCAACGCAAAAATGCAAAACCGAGTGTGCCCGCTTGGCCTTTTGGCATGCAGTTTGTGCTCACTGCGCTGGGGGTTGGGAAGGGAAAAGTCCGAGACAAGTTTGCTTGGGGGGTCAGGGCTGTCAGGATGGGACAAGGAGGGGGAGTCCTCAGGACAAGGGAGACGTACAGCAATTTCATTTCCACTCAGTAGTTTGGATTTCTTGAGGCTTTTCTGTTGGGGGTATTGTCCAGCCTTGTTCTATTTGGTATATTTGAGGTTTCACCTCCACCCCTAGGAAGAGACCTCCTTACTCCTACACTGACCTCCGAGGGAATGGGGCCTTAGCCCTGAGCTAGAGGCAGGGTGGAAAGCAGACTCAAGAATGCAGCAGGCTCAGGGTGAGGTTTTTTGCAGGGGATCTAAGGGGCAGGGGAAGGAGGAGAGAGCCTCCTTATTTCTCCCTCTGTCTCCCCCTTCTCCTGGCTCCCACAGCCCACTCCCCCAACCCTAATGTCCCCCAGACTATGCACCCTGGCTGGAAGGATACACCCTTGAGGCATGGTGGTAAGGCAGGTTGGGCCTGGCCATTCTTCAGGCCCCTAGAGCAGCTGCTGACTCCCCCCCTGGGGTTCTGGGTTGGCCCCTACGCAGAGTTGTAGTAGTTGTGTGAGTGATGATTGTGAGTGGGCTCATCACCCAACTCCGGGTACTCAGGGGTCAGGCAATACTTGGGATCATACACCTGGCGAGGCAGGCCGTACACCGTCATGCCACTCTGGGATGCCCCCTTGTTGCTGCCCATCTGCAGGCTAACGTTGAGTGTGTCACAGTGCTCCATGCCCAGAGTTGGCTCAAAGATCTGCCGCTTGGTCCCAGGGGCTGTCATGCCTGCCTGCAGTGGGAAGCAGCAGAATGGCAGTTCTAACCTGGCCCAGATGTGCAGGGCAAGGGATGGGAGCATCATGTACTCTCCAGGGTGCTCAGAGCCCTTGCCTGCCAGTGGAGGGGGGCAGTCAAAGGCAGTAGGTTTCAGGTGGGGCCTTGCATTCCCCCACCTCCCAATTGCCTTTGTGCATTACCCATGCGGCTTACCTGGCTGGCACCTTTGTTGGTGCCCATCTGCAGACTAATTGTAGCCTGGTCCAAGGGCTGATCAGTGCCCAGTTTGGGGTCATAGAGGTGGCGGCGGGTACCATATGCTGTCATTCCTTGCTGGCTGGCAAACTTGTTCGTGCCCATCTAGGGAGACACCCATCCAGGAGCCTTAGGACAGCAGGAACTGGCCTGGGCATCCTCCCAAGGTACTAACCTTAAGACAGCAGTAGTCTGGTCTGGACGTGAGCCAGACAACCAGCCTAGCAAAGTCAGCAAGGAATCAGGGGACAAATGCAAACCCTCCCCTAGGTCTTGGGATCAACTCCCCCACATTGTCTTGGAGCCCATGGCTACCAGCAGCCCTACCCACCTGCAGGCCTATAATGTTCCGCCCTTCTTTCAGCTTTTCTGGCTGAAACTTTCTTTCCTGCTTCTCTGCATATTTCACTCCCATATTCACCTTGTTCCCTTTTGTCTTGGCCTGTAGAGATCAAGGCATTGGGGACTGAGCCCCTGGTCACTGCTTCCCCCTACCCCTAATAGAAAGCCCCGCTCCATTCCTACTCACCACGCTGGCCAGGGCAATGAGAGTGGACTGCACCTGTGTGTGGTTTGTATTCTCAAACAAATCATTGGCCTCGAAGATGTCATGAGGCTTCACTCCGTATTTGGTGATGGCTTTGATGAAGTTCCCGATATTTTCCAACTTAGAAAGATCAGAGAACAGAGAGATCAGAGATGAGAAAGGGAGACAAGTAGACTGCTAGGGACTGGAAGAGAAGGTAGTTCTGGGTTGTACCTGGTGCCAGTTCTGGGTGGACTCATTCACCTTCCTTACTGAGCCGGGCTGCAGTTTATTGATAAACCTAAAAAGGAACAAAGGCTGACTTGGTAACCGAGGGCTGTTACAAACTTCAGAGGCTGTCTCTTCCCACCTTGAGCAGGATGCCCTCTCTACCACAAGGAGTCATTCTGTTTCGCCTCAAATCCAGGGGTTGGGAGCCAATTATTGAAACCCCTCTTGGCTTCCTATTTCACTTTTGGACAGCTCTAATTATTAAAAAGTTTTTACTCAGTGTGAGCGGAAAATTGTCTCCCTTCAACTTCCTTCTACTCACTTCTTCTAGTTTGGCCTTCTGTGAGCAAACAGAAATCATCACTCAATAACCCTTGGAACACTAAATGGAGCTTTCATATGCCACTCCACTTCCAATCACCTCCCAGTGTCAAATAGCTAATAAGTGGCAGAGTCAGGATTTGATCCCAGGTCCTGGAATGGAGTTTCTTACTCAAAGTTGGACTTTGTGGAGGGGGGGGGGGGATCTGACATTCCAAACTAAGGGTCTGCATCATAGAATCCCAGCCAGTCTCCCCATTCTTACTCGCAGAGGATAATTCCATCCTTGAGACCATCCATAAAGTTGGGACCTATGCGTCTTCCAGTAACCTCCTCAATCCATGCCCGAAGCTCCTGCTCCCGTCGGGGATCATACTTCTGGGCCAGCTGCGTGGTGGGAGAGAATGATGAGTGGACTTCTACCCCCTATAATTCCTACGGCCAACAGTGTAAGGAGGTACTGGGAGAGGGGAGACTAATTGGGTTATGATTGGGATTGGGTTGGGCAAAATTGGTAATCAAAAGTGTACACTGGGAGGCAAGACATCTGGGTCCCATCCTGAGCTGTATCAAGGGCAAGAAGTGCCTAGAATGAAGTGTACTCATTGTGAAAAGGACTCCCCGCCCACCCCGTCCCCTCCCAAAGACTGAAGAGGCCAGTTTACTTTCCCCATCTCTTCCCAACTAAGGCAATGCTGTCCCTGGGCCCAGGGGCGGGAGGAGGCATTAGGCCAGGGCCATGCTCAGCACCTGCCCAGGGGGCCCATTCCAGGAATACCAGAGGTTTGGCATAGGGAAATAGGGGAGGATTGGGCAGAGATGTAAGGAGAGCCTCAGGGGAGGGGAGAAAGTTATCCTTTCAACCCCCTTCACCAAATTTGAGTGTCACTATTCCTTGGTTCTTCCCTTCTCATCCCCTCTTGAGCATGGGTCTAGACAGAGGACCTAATGCAGAAGGCTCAGGCACAGAAGCATCATTTGAGGTCAGGTCAACCACTGGGTTTCACTATGCATGTCCTAATTCTGCAGCCTTCCCATTCCTCTCTCCCCGTCTCTCCCTTAGGGTTCTCTCTGTGCGTGTAGTGTGCGTGTGTGTGTGTGTGTGTGTGTGTGTGAGAGAGAGAGAGAGAGAGAGAGAGAGAGAGAGAGATAGAGACAGAGTGTGTAGACACGGGATGAGGTGGCATCGTGACCCCACTAGACTAAACAAGTCCTCTGGCTATCTCAACACCCGCTTTGGCCACTAACCTCACAGGTCCTTCCCCAAGCCTTCAGGAACTGGATAGGGGGAAAGTGGGTTGGGACTAGAAAGCCTGCCCAGAGCACTGCCACCTTAGTCTCCAACATGCCAGCAGGGGGTGCCCAGTGCCTGATCTGCCCCAGGCAGGGCAGTGGGGTAAGGAGGAGTGGGGAAGAAGGATTGGGCCGGATTCCCACATGAGGGGAGGGGCCTAGTTCTCCATTCTTCCTACTCACCTGGCCTGAGGAGCATCCGTTGCCAGCCTGTACAATGGCCCCTCCCTTTGGTCCCCCGGCCCCCACCTCCCCTCCAGCTCCAGTTTGCTTTATAAAGCAAACCAGCCCTTATATAGAGCTCGGGCCTCCCTGCCCAGCTTCCCCCAAAGCAGCCTTATATGGAGAGGCTGCTCTGCCGGGTGCTCCAGGGAGAGAGGGGGTAGTCTGGAGCTGGGTCCCAGTGGGGGATGGGCAGCCTAAGCTCTCCCCTCTCCCTTCCCCCTCCCTGCTCCTTTTATATGGGGAAAAAAAAGAAGGGGGAAAGACCCCTCATTCCCTGGGGAATCTCTGTTTTCTTGGCTGGGAAGTGAGGAAGGTTGGACAAGATAATTTCTAAAGTCCTTTCCTGCCGGTCTGGGATTTTAAAATTCTCCCTCACAGCTAGGACATCAGACCCACCATCCAAGACCAACCACTCCTCCCCCCATCCAAGTTTCTTTCTCCAAAGGACTGAACTTTTCCATCAGAAAAGGATTCAGGGGCCATCAGGAAGTGTGCTACTCTGTGAGGTTATTTGAGACCTAGAAAGAAAGGTTCCTGGGGGATTTGGGGGATAAGTAGGAGTCTGCAATGATCAGAAGTCAGTCTGAACTTCCTACATCTCCCATGCTCTCTTTTGGGAGGATAGAAGGAGGGGGGGGGGTGCGGCGTGTGGTGGCAGTGGAGATGCTTCCTGCTGATCAGCATTATCAACAGGTTGGCCTTTCTGGGTATTCCCAGACACCTGTCACCAAAGGCATAGCCAGTCTGCTCTCCTGGGAGTCCAGAATAGGGGAAGCTCAAACAGGTGACAAGATGATCTACCTCCTTGGAAGCTTTCTAACCCAGAGCTCTAGGAGGGTTTGTGATAACAGTTCAGAACAAGTACCCAAATAGTCCCAGTGTCTCCTAGTATCTTCCTGCCTTTTCACTGCCACTCAGAGCCTCTGAGATTCAGCTTTGTTCCCAATGTTAGGGTCCAGGGGTCTAGGACTTAGTGTTTGTCTGATGAGGGATAGCGGAAGAGTTAAAATTTCTCAAAGTTACTGGTCAATGCATCTCTCTGCAAGTGGCCTTGGGGCTGAGGGATGCCCCTGGGATGCTGGGGAAAAGGATCCTGCCTATCCTGGACCATCAGTCTCCCTACTTCACCCTCCATACTCTTAAGATTTACCATATATAAGCGGAAGGGTGCAAATAACTGAACTACAGGGTGCAAAGTAGCGAGCAAAATCCTGTCCTCATGGGGTTAGGGCTTCCAGGGAAGAGATATTCCCAAGAGGAGTGTTATGAGAATAGTGTTTGAGCAAATCCTAACTCCCTCAAAAGGCCTACTCAACTGAGGCCCTCTCTTCCTTGGAGAGCAGGACCCACCCCACCAGATAGATCCCTATAGACATCTCCTGGGCTTCCTGTTCCTCCGGCCCCCCATTTCTCCTCACTGGCAGGGTTGGGAGCAGAAGCTTGAGAAACTAGTGAATGGAGCGGGTAGTTCATCCAGGTGTGGGGTAGAAAGATTGAGGGCTAGAGCTGGACAAGAACGACCCTTATTTGGTCTTTAGGGCAATGGCCCTCGTTCCCTGGGCTAGGCCTGGCTCCCTGGATTAGTCCCCTCAATTCCCTCACCTCCAGGTGCCCAGAACCAGAGAGAGTGATGGGGCTGGGGAGTACGGAAGGAGGAGGAAGAAACTCAGAGCCTGAAAGGTGGGGGGCAGCCGTGGGATGGGAATCCCACCCTGGGTAGACTGAGGGAGATGACGGAGTTCAGGTGGTTACCTTGTTCTTGACCTCAGCTGATAGTCCATAAGCGGGGCCCCGGTTGAAGTGAGCGGTAGACATGGTGGTGTTGTCGCTGCCCGTGGAGGGGAGCCTGGCCTGGGTTTCTCCTGATGTGCGCCTGCTGCTGCTGCTGGTGAAGTGGCCTCAAATTTTCCCTGCAACTTTTTGAAAGCTCGAGCTCTGGACTTCCCCATATGAGCCCTGGCAGGTCGTTTCATTGGGCCAGAGGGCCCACCAATGGCTGAGAAGCAATACCCCCCCTCCCCTTCCCCCACGTCAGCCAGCCCCCTCCTCCCCCTCTCCCCCCACCCCCGTGATGTCAGGCCCCTGGTATTGGGAGCCGATGCTGTCATTGTTTCCACCTTGGTGGGGGGAGGGATGTTGGAGGGGAGGGGGGCACTGCTATAGTCATTCTTAGCCCAGAAAGGGGGGTGGGGGAATGTGGAAGAATAACCAGCTGAGAATTCCTGGGGAGGACCTATCCAGCTGAGACAGGGAATAGGGCCGGGGACAGGGACAGTCTGAGACAACAGTCACCATCCCCCACCATCTGCTGGGTCAACCCCAGCAGTATTGCCCGAGTCTGGCAGTCTGTGCTGGGTTTCGGTCTGTGTCTATTTGTCTCTCCCTGTGACTGTTCCAGAGATGCAGATCACTTCATAGTGAGAGACAGAGATGGACTCAGAGATAAACACTATCGAAGACTGTCTCTGGGTCAGTTTAATCCTACCCACATTTATTAAGCACGTAGAATTCAACACCTTTCCCGACTTCTAGGAGCTTTGTCTTTGTCACTGAGTTTATATCTCTTTCTATCGCTGTTTTCTCTACTTCTCCTTCTGATTCTCTCTCTTTCTGTCCCTTTCCTCCTCTTATTCAACCTCCATCCTTTGGGGTTAGGGGACTAAGATCTTCCTTTGGCTGGCCCCCATCATTGCCCTCAATTCCTGGGCACCTGTGGATCATCATTTCAGAAAGGGTAAGTGGGTGGAACGAGGGAGTAATGGGCCCAAGCCAAAACCCAGGCTTTTTAAGGCCAATTTGGCTTCTGAGTCTTGGGTCCCCCTGCAGGCTTCCTGGAAGCTTTCAGCACCCTGGGAGATGGGATGAGGAGGGGACTTTCTATGGTTCCCCCCGTGCCCCCCACCTTATAAGGCTCTCCCTTTTCTGCAGAAACACTTGTGGTTTTTTTCCCCTTGGGCAGCTCTTCTCCCCTTCTGGGACTCCTGCCCTTGCATTGGAGAAGGGGGGATGGGGAGCCCTGAGTGTTCAGTTCAGGGAGAGGGAACTTTCCCTCCATGGGGATCATCAAGAGAGAGTTGTGGGGTACAGTAGAAAGAACCCTGGATTTGGAATTAGTCAGTCTCCATCTGAATCCTAGCTCTGGCACTGATTAGGCATGAGACTTGGGGCATGTTACCTCTCTTAGCCTTAATTTCTCCAACTGTAAATGAAATGGTTGGACTAGCATAGGGGTCCTTAGCTTTTTTGTGTGTCATGGATCCCCTCGGCAGTCTGGTGAAGCCGTGGACCCCTTCTTAAAATCCTGTTTTTAAATGCATAAAACAAAGTACATAGGATTACAAGGCAAACTGATGCTATTGAAAGACATTTCTCAAAATATCTTTAAAAACAAGTCCATAGACTCCTAGGTGAGGAGGAACCCCCGGGTCACTAGATTATCTCTAAGGCTACTCCCAACTCTCCATTCTACGACCATGGAATGAGAATGTGGGCTGGAGGAAGGAACTTGGATCTCGTACCAGGGTAAAAGGGCATTCAGTCTAAATCTCTTGGACATGATGTCTGTGGGTGACTAACACCGCGTCAGCATCAGGGCTGTGGGCTGTCCTCACCATTCTCCTCCCTCCCTCCTTTTTGTTGTAGGCTTCACCATTTATAGAATGGACCTCTTGGGCTCTGAAGTCACCATCAGCCTGGCTTGGAGGATGGGATCTGCTGAGGCCCCTACCCCCAGAAAAGCCCATTTTGGGGCTTTCCAGGGTGTCCACCCCCTCCCCGCCCCAGCCCTTTCTTTATCCTCAGGGAAACCAAGGCCTCCAACCCCAGGGAACCCTTTCCCCTTCAAGAAAATTGTCTCTTCTTCTGCTATGATTTTGGCTTCCTTTGCCTCCTGATCAGTCTTCATCCTTAATGAGGATTAGTGGAGGGGACTTTGGGGATTTCGACATAATCTGATAGAGCTCTATGAACACTGGGTGCAGGGGCAACTTAGGAAACTTGGAAGACAGTGCTGATTGGTAGGTAGGAAGAGAGGTCCCTCGTGGATCTTCACAAACCTCCCTCTCTACCTCAGTTTTCTTTTTGGTACAATGGGCAGATGATTGATAGGAAGGAAGAAGAATTCTAGGTGCTTCCAGTCATGATAATGGGGAGTGGGATGTTGGGAAGGTTGGAATGATTCACCATCAAGGTACATTTAGAATATCTGAGTAATGACCCCTCCCTCAGCAATAGGCATTGTCACCCCCATACCACCCCCACTAAGGAACAGGTGACCATCCTGTCATGGAGTAATTAAGAGGTTTTATCATCTCTTTATAAAGGTATGAATGAGCACACACACACACACACACACACACACACACACACACACCCCTCTTGTCTTTGGTTCTAAAAGGGCTCATTGCATTGATCCCAGGCAAGGGAGTAAGTAAGGAACATTTTAAAAATCAGGAGAGGGAAAGAGGTGACAGGCTGGGGTCACAGATCAGACAAGCTAGGAGGGCTCTGGCCCTGCCCCCAAGCCTGGAACTGTGAGCTACTTACCTCACTGCTTTTATGGCTTGGGACAGACAAGTCACCTAACCTCTCTCTGGGCCTCATTTTCACCACCTGTAAAATGATCCCACAAGCATTTATTTAGTACCTACAAAGTGCAGGGCACTGTGCTAGGACCTGGGGACACCAGTTCAAAACGGAAAAGAGTCTTTGGCCTCAAAGAGCTTGCATTCTATTTGGAGAATGAGCTCCAATGTTTTTTTTTTTTTTCTGTTTCAAATATTACCTTACTTTAAATTCTTCTTCATCTCTCCCTGTTGACATGTGTGGTATTTATGTTGTCCAACTCAAAATTTTAAAGCTGGAAGGGACCTTAGCAATCACATAACATAGTCCGATCCCTTCAATTTCTCTCTTTTTTTTTTTGTTCGTTTGCTTATTCATTTGTTTTGGTCTGGACCTATGATTTCACTGTGATAGGGAACTCTCTGCATGGAAATTTCTCCTACTGATGCAGGTCTGCAACTCATCCCCTACTTACTGTCTAAGAGGGTCACCAAAAGGTTAACCTATGATCACACTGCTGGCCCAAGACTGGACTGGAATCCAGGTCTTTCCTGACTCCAAGACCCATTCTCTGTTGGCTAAGAGTTAAATTATCTTACAGCAAGATCATGCAGGTTGTAAGTAGCAGTGTCACTGTTTGAACCCAGGTCCCATGACTCTTATCCCTCCCAATGAATTGTAAGCTCCTTAAGAGTAAAGTCCAAGTAATATTTATAGTTGTGTCCCCTCCAGAACCCTTTCCACACCCCCAGTCTCTTCTGGGTTTGAAACAGTTTTGATCTGATCTTGGGGCCTGGCCCAAATATTCCCTTTTGCCCAGAGTTTATTCCAGGAAATCTCTGAATACCATCCATTTTAGGTCCACAAATGGTATATAAAAGGATCCCCAGGTCCCCTACAAGTACTAAAGATAGCAAATGCATTTAACCAGTATAGGGCAGTCTTTATGTTATCTCATAGTAAGACATACAGAATGCAGAAAATACAAAGGACTCAGGAGCCCATAAACAAATTCAGAACACACATTAAACCACTCATAATAGTTCATAAACAACCAAAAGAATTCTTTTCCACCAGGGTCCTAAAGTCCTCCACAGCAAAATCTCCTGCCTGTGGTTTAGACTCCAGAGGAAAATTTACTTGAGATCCCTGGTGGGGCTACCCTACGATATTCAGGTGTGTCCCTCTTCCCACAGGAGAGAATGTGAATCCTTCCCCCAGCTCCCCAGGCTAATTGGGCCATCTTTGCTTTGTGTGTAAACTCTCTCTGGGCCAAATAGTCTTAGACCCCCCCCCCCAGAAGAGATTTTGGGGCTGTTGGATCGTTCTGCTTTCCAGCTGACCTACACTGTCTGCATAGCTAACTTTAATAGCAGAGTGCAAATTCCAGGCCCTTTGGTCTTCTGTATTGTGGCTTTTGGTCCCTTGCCACTGTTCTGCCCAGTACCAGCAGCCAAATTCATGATCCTCTTCTCTGTCTTTAAGGCTCTGTGTCTTAAGGCTAGATTTTAGGACTATTCTTACACTTGAGTTTACTGCAAAGACTACCTCTAATGCTGGTGTTGCCCAGGAAATCTCCCTTCCCTGACTAGGACAGATTCCTGAATGATAATCCCTGTGAAATCCCCCCATACCCCTCCCCCTTCTACAACTAAAGGCAAGTGTCCAGAAACAACATGGTCTGGGAACTTCCCTCTCAGGCTTGGGCAAGCATATGTCTGCCTTGCCATGTGCTTCTGCAAAGCTGCTATTAATGGTTCCTGGGTAGCCCCTATTAGGCTTTCAAGAGCTCCCTAGAAAAAAAGGGAAGCAAAAGAGGTCTGCTAACCATCTTTCTAGGATCTTCCCACAGAGTCTAATTGCTTGAGTCAGAACTAGTTTTTCAGGGGGTTAGTTCCCATCAATTAAACAGATCTTCCACAACAGGTCTAGGGGCAACTTCAAACCAGTAAATTCTTCTTGAGAGTAGGCCCAGTCCTGGAGACTTAATCAGTTGAATTTTGCCTTCTCAAGAAAGTGCCAGTGGATATATTCTTCACTCTTTCTAGGGAAATTCAATCAATAAGTCCAAAAGTAGGGGAAGCTAGGTGGTGCAGTGAATAGAGCACCAACCCTGGAGTCAGGAGGACCTCAGTTCAAATCTGACCTCAGACACTTGACACATTTACTAGCTGTGTGACCTTGTGTGTTGGTAAGCAAAATGAGCTCTTAGCACTCAGTTCAACCAAGCGCCCGTGAAGAGTTTGGCTTTTGTTTCCTTTGATTAATTCTGTGTATTTCATTGAGTCTTACTAGGTGCTAAGCCCCAGGCCCAAATCCCTATTAGGTGCTAAGCCTATGTGGGTGTGAAGCTCCCAGGGTACTAAGGGGAGCTACTAACTCAAGAGCCAATCACAGGAGCCTAAGTTGTGGTCATTTGATGACAGAAGACAGCCATTTGCTCAGAGCTCCCACTCGTGTTGGTGCGCTGATGCCGAGACTCCGGGCAGCTGTGGCTAAGAGCCCTCCAGCTGGTAACCCGGATGTGGGGACTTTGTTAAACTCTGGTAACTATGTATTGGGATTTGAATCTGTATTTGGTCTGTCTGTCAATGTTTGTAATTTGTTTGTATTTGCTCCAAAGTTCAGGGTGCTGGCTTTTTCCCCCCCGAACTAAGTGAATGGTATTTGTATGCTGAATTAAAGTAAACTTGTCAACCCCTTAATGTTGCTTTCCTTAGTAAAGCAGATCAAAAGAACCTGGGCTTTTGAAGCATGCTGGTAGCATGCTTGTTGTTGGGCTTGTGTTGGTCTTTCACCCCCACAACAGCTGCTAGCCGGATTGTTGAAACACCTTGGGCAAGTCACTTAATCCCAATTGCCCTACCTTCCCCCCTGCAAAAAAAAAAAAAAATTTAAAAAAAGAAGTTCAAAACTTCATCTTGGTTAAAAATTCCCTTTGTTTCAACTCCCTACATTGGTGTTTCTAGTTCCTAGCACTAGATCTTACATGTAGGAGATTCTAAATAAATGTGACCCCTGCATCCCTTGTGGCTCTTTTCCTCAGGCCCCTGGGTTGTATGGCTCAAATACTACCTTCCTGACATTTATAGAAAGAGGATGTATCACTATATGACCTATCCAGCGAGGGAGTATAATGTTGTCCCTCAGTAGGCACTCTATTTGACCCACCAAGCCCACGCTCTTGTCAGAGTCTCTCTAGTCCATGAGTTGGATGAGTGAATGAATAAATAATTTATCAAGCACTCATAACGTGCTAGGCTTTGTGCTAAGAGCTAGGGATAGATGATCTCAGGCCTCGAGGCATTTACACGTATGGTAGAGGTGTCCAGGGAAGGCAATGTCAGAGTATGGATGTTGAATTGATCCACAGGATGGTCAATGACAGGTCCTTTCCAAGAATGATGGTATTATGACAGGATTGACTTGATGACTAAGCCCAGACCAAGAGGCCAAAGGCATCAGAGTGAGGGGAAAATAGGAAGTGACAGGGTAGATGACAAATCCCTGGGATGGCTGAATTCAATGTGAAGCATAGCCTGATATGGTGGTCTGCAGTTAGCTCTATATGGTAGACTAATTGAATTTGTACTCACCAATCAAGACAGACGAGTACCAGGGCAGAAGCTCTAGAGCTGGGTGGATTGCCACTTCCAGGAACTGGGAGATATTTTCCGGAAGTCCATTACCAGGGCAGAAGCTCTAGCGTTAGGTAGATTACCACTTCCAGGAACTAGGAGATATTTTCTGGAAGTTCATTACCAGAGCAGAAGTTCTAGCGTTAGGTAGATTACCACTTCCAGGAACTAGGAGATATTTTCTGGAAGTTCATTACCAGAGCAGAAGTTCTAGCGTTAGGTAGATTACCACTTCCAGGAACTAGAAGATATTTTCTGGAAGTCCATTACCAGGGCAGAAGCTCTAGAGTTGGGTGGATTACCACTTCCAGGAACTGGGAGATATTTTCTGGAAGTCCATTACCAGGGCAGAAGCTCTAGAGTTGGGTGGATTGCCACTTCCAGGAACTAGGAGATATTTCCTGGAAGTCCATTACCAGGGCAGAAGCTCTAACGTTAGGTAGATTACCACTTCCAGGAACTAGGAGATATTTTCTGGAAGTCCATTATGGAGGTGCTGGTCCAGGCATGGAGGAGCAGGGAGGATGGCAAGATGGCCGGAGAGAATGACCTTCCAAAAAGGCTGTAGGATTCCCATTTTAATATCCCCCCAGTATTTCCCCCAGGCCAGTGGTCTTGCTTCCAGCCCAGCCCTCATGGACATCATCTAGGAAAGCAGCTCCTGTGGAGAAGAGGCCAGTCATCCCCACCAACTTCCAGCCAACTGCCACTCAAAAGGGAGCAAAGCCCACCTAGAGGCAGTGGCAAAACACCCCGAGGGAGATAGGGAAGATAGCATGTGCACCAAAGGGCAAACCACCACCAATGTCACCTTGACCACCATCCTTCCTCAGACCTTGAGGGACACAGTCCAGGACCCTGAGCTCAAGAGCCTAGATGGTGTTAATGTAATAATAACAAACATTTATATAATTCTCACTGTGTGCCAGGAACCTTTATAATAATAATTGCCTTACAATTATTAGCTCATTGTATCCTAACAACCAGCCATTTTATAAATGAAGAAAGCAAAGGTTTAATGACTTGTCCAGAGTCACATAGCTAACAATTGGGTGAAGCCAGATTTAAACTCAGATCTTCCTGACTCAGGCCCAGTAGTGCTCTTCCCACTGCACCACAGTCGCCTCTGATATGAGTAATAGCATCTATACTTGTAGCTCTATCTATGTATCATCTCTAATATAAAAAATAATATCAGTGTCTCTCAAATCACCAAATCTGCTTCTAGCCTGGATGCTCCCAACCCTAGCCATAATTGATTTTTTCGCCACCAGGAACAACTACCAATCGACTGCTACCAGTGGGCAGATGAGCACAGGAGCCATGGGAGTGACAGTCTTCATCTCCACCAGCCCAGCCCTCACAGCCATCCCACGGGGAATGGGCCAGCCCTCTTCGCCAACTGCCAACCAGCAGCCATGCAAAGGATATACATACCCACCTAGATGAAGCAGCAGGACGTATGCCAGCCAAGTCAAATCTCGGCCATCACCTTGACCACCATCTCCCCTTAGACTCTGCTGGAGGCAGCCCAGAACCCTGAATCTATGAGCTTTTGGAACGGCCGTGTTTCTAGCTCAGTGTCCAAAGCCATCATCCCAGGAAGCAATCCCATGAGGAGGCATCCTGTCCGCTGCTTCTTCCACTGCAACAGCCACATATCTTGAATTCCAGGAAAGAAAGTTCTTGTCACTAAAGTCTTTGACCCTGTTAAATGATTCAGCATCAGAAATGAACACAGTTGGATCAGTTGAAATACCATTTCCTTCTGCTTTGCCTTTGTACCTTAAGGACTATGGGATCTTTCCATCTGAATTCTAGCTAAATCTTATTTACTTACTTTTTTGGGGGTGGGGGGGGAGGCAAGGCAATTGAGGTCAAGTGACTTGCCCAAGGTCACACAGCTAGTAAGTATCGAGTGTCTGAGGGCAGATTTGAACTCAGGTCCTCCTGACTCCACTGCGCCACCTAGCTGTCCCTCTAAATCTTTCCATATGTATTGTCTCCCCCATTAAAGTGAGATCCTTGAGAATAGGGACAATCTTTATTTTCTAATTGTATCTTCCCAGGGCTTAGCACAGTTCTGGGCAATAAATACTTCATTAATTAATTGACCACCAGAGGGCACTCAACTGGCGAATCAATAAATTGAGTTAATGAAGGGATGATAAAATTATTTATCAAGCCCTTGCTAAGTGCTAGAGATACAAATATGAGCAAACAAGGTACTTCCTGCCCTCAGTGAGCTAACATTCTAATGAGGAAAGACCACACATAAAGGGGAGCTAGAAGGGAGTTGGCAGTTTGGAAATGGCCTGGCAAAATGAGGTGAAAACTCACCTCAAACCCAAAGTCCCAGGGCTAGAGAGCAAGGTTCAGTAGAAGGAGAATGAAGAGGACCAGGAGGATGGTACATGGAGCTCTGGTTCTAGACAAAATAAGGGAGAAATTCAACTATAGAAGTGAGTCCCAAACCTCATGTAAAAGGGATAAAGGAAGGGAGTGTATTTGGTACACCATCTGAGAGTCATAAGGGATTCTAACAGTGAGAGAATCAATCTTCCTTTCAACTTACCATTCTGACACAGTCAAAATAGATGGTTGTCTTGGGAGTTGGTTTCCATCTTGCTCCATTATCTGGATTGCCTCTAGAGGACTGATTTTTGACAATCATGTACCGGGACTCTACATCATGGAAGCCTGGAAGATCAAAATCCAGGGCAGTAGCCACTCACTGCCCATAACATGATCAGGAAGTCTAACTCTTGAGGGCAACTGAAGAAAGAAGCAGGGTACAGATGCCACACTCCTCTCTCCTATTTCATGGCTCCCTGTTCATTGTAAGCACATGTTCCCCAAGACCTCCTGAGAGGTGAGGAAGGGTAGTCATCCTCCTACGTGTGCCAGAATCATCAGAAATGTCTTTGCCAGTCTCTCTGCCCTGAACCATCACCACCTTGGGCCAAGGCCAAGAGAAAAATAAAAATTAAAAAGAGATAAGAGGGCGAAGTGAGAATGCAAGTCCTATGAAAGTTTGTAGCATTGAATTACTCACAAGGACGTCATGGTACAGAGGCAAGCCCCCCATAGCCCAGTACCAAACTCCTGGAGCTTTCCATGCCCAGCTAGAGAGCTTATAACTTAGCTCAGAGGCAATAGGGAGCCCACTGTCAGCTTTATTTTGTGTAACTACCTGTACTGTACAGCTCCGCCAAATTAGACTCCTAGCTCTTCCCCAAATTCAGCCTCTTGAGTCAATTGAGTTGTGCAGACTTTATTAGGTGCCTATTATGCTCCAGGCACCCTGTGCTAGTGGCTGGAGATACAAAGACAAAAAAGCCACCCCTGACCTCAAGGACCTTGCATTTTCCTGGAAGATACAACACGTGTACAAATAAGCACAATGTGAGATAAACTGGGGGAGTGAAAAGATCCCTGATGACTGGGCAGACAGAGTCTGAATTGAACCTCGAAGGAGGCAGGGATGCAGAGAAGCAGAGATGAGTGCGTAGCGGACAAAGGGAGAGTCTGTGATAAGGGACCGAGGGAGTGTTGAGGTGGAGGAACAGCCAGCAGGCGAGCTTGGCTAGAACTGGGCCTTCACAAAGAGACCGGTTCAGTGATTTTCAGTCATGTTGGATTCTTCCTATCTTGGCAAAGATACTGCAGTAGTTTGCCATTTCCTTCGCCAACTCATTTTATAGATGAGGAAACTGAAGCAAACAGGGTCAAGTGATTTGCCCAAGGTCACATAGGTCTGTCTGAAGCCAGATTTGAACTTGGAAGAAAGACGAGCCTTCCTGTTTCTAAGCCCAGTGCTTTATCCGCTGTTGCACCTACTGCCGCATTTCACATTACAGCTCTTCTGTTACCCATATAGGAAGTCTTATCACTTGCTTCCATGCCTTTGGGTTTAAATATAAACACACGCGCACGCGCGCGCGCGCGCGCGCACACACACACACAGATATATAAAAATAACCCAATGTATTATATATATTTATATACCTATAAATGTATGTTTGTTTTTATTCCGAACTTAATAAACACCAAGTAAAATGAGCATTTCCATATAAAACCTAGAATAGAAAAAGAGGATTATACATGACACCACAAATCTCCATTACATACAGCTTGCTTTTCCTTTTAAGTGTTCAATTGAACAAATAACTTTCAAAACTATGTTGCTTGCCTGTTTCTATCTGGCCTTTTTTGCTGATTCTTCAGTGCATTTTAAAATGCTTCAATGACCTCCTTTTCATTCTTTTCTTTTGGCAACCCTATTGATAGCCTCTCTCTTCCCCTTCAATTTTGCCCCCTGCTTCCCCCTCCCCAAAACCTCCCCCTCCAAAAAAAGCCTGTAACAAATATGTCTAGTCAAGCAAAACGAATTTCCACATTGTTCATGCCCCCCAAAAATCTGTGTCTTATTCTGTACAAAACAAATTTCCACATTGTTCATGACCAAAAAATCTATGTCACATTCTGTACCCTGAGTCTATCATCTCTCTGTCAGGGAGGTAGGTAACATACTTCCATCATGAAGTCTCTGAAATCGTGGCTGGTTATTGTGTTGATCAGAGTTCTTACAGGCTTTTCTTTTTTGAAGGGGGGAAGGGATGGCAACTTGGGCTAAGTGACTTGCCCAAAGTCACACAACTAGTAAATGTGTCAAGTGTGTGAGGTCATATTTGAACTCAGGTCCTCCTGACTCCAGGGCTGGTGCACTACTCACTGCACCACCTAGCTGCCCCCTCTTACCCCTTTCAAAGTTGTTTATCTTTGCTATGCTGTTAATATATAAATTGTTCTCCCAATTCTCCTGACTTCACTTGGCATTAATTCATAAAAATCTTCCCAGGCTTCTCTGAAGCTGTCCCTTTAGCATTTCTTATAGTGTAATAATACTTTATTACATCCATATACCATAATTTGTTCAGCCAGTCCACAGTTGATGGGCAATCCCTCAGTTTCCAGTTTTTTACCACCACAAAAAGGTTGTTATAAATATTTTTATACATCAGTCCTTTTCCTCTTTCTTTGATCTCTGGGGTATAGGCCTAGTAGTGATATTACTGGATCAAAAGGCATGAACAGTTTAGTGACTTTTCCCCCCAAGTCCTAAATATTTTTCCCAATTACATATAAAAATAATTTTTAACATTCATTTATTAAAATTTTGATTTCCAAGTTATCTCCTTCCCTCTCTTCCCCCTCATTGAGAAGATAAGCAATTTGATATAGGTTATACCTGTGCAGTCATGCAAAACATATTTCTGTGTTAGTCATGTTGTGAAAGAAAACTTAGACAAAACCAAACAAGAAATTTAAAGAAAGTTTTTAAAAAGTGTGCTTTGATCTGCATTCAGACTACATCAGTTCTTTCTCTGGAGGTGGATAGCATTTTTCATCATGAGTCTTTTGGAATTCTTAGAGCATTATATTGCTGAGAATAGCTAAGTCACTCATTGTTGATCGTTGTAGTTTAGTAACTTTCTAAAAATAGTTACAAAATACTTTCTAGAATGGCTGGACTAATTCACAGCTCCACCAATAGTACGCTGATATATGTTTTCTGAAACCTTTCCAACAATTGTCATTTTCCATTTTTGTCAAGTTTGCTGATCTGATAGGTATGAGGTAGAACCTCAGAATTGCTTTAATTTGTATTTCTTTAATTATTAGTGATTGGTGTGTGTATGTGGTTTTTTTTTTCCATATGTCTATTGATAGCTTAGATTCCTTCCTTAGAAAGCTCCCTGTTGGGGCAGTCAGGTGGCACAGCAGATAGAGTACTAGCTCTGAAGTCAGGAGGACCTGAGTTCAAATGCGACCTCAGACACTTGACACTAGATACTAGCTTTCTGACCCTTCACTTAACCCTGATTGTCTCAGGAAAAAAAAAAAGAAAACTTCCTATTCATATTCTCTAGCCATTTATCAGTTGGGGAATGGTTCTTATTCTTACAAATTTGAATTCGTTCCTTATGCATCTTGGATATGAGATCCTTATCAGGGAAATATGCTACAAAGATTCCCCTCCCCCCATTATCTACTTGCCTTCCAATTCTATCTGCATTGGTTTTGTTTTTACAAAAACTCTTTTTTATGATCAAAATTGTCCATTTTATCTCCTGTGATTCTCTCTATCCCCTATTTGGTCATAAACTCTTCCCTTGTATATAGATCTGAAAGGTAACTTCTTCCTTGTTCCTCTAATTTGTTTATAATGTCACCCTTTATGTCTAAGTCATGTATCTATTTAGACTTGGCATAAGATGAGAGATGTCAGTCTATACTTAAAATGTTCTCCAGTTTTCCCAGAGGTCTTTGTCAAACAGTGAGGTCTTTCCCCAGCAGCTGGGGTCTTTGGGTGTATCAAACACTAGTCTACTGTGTTCATTTGCTTTGTACGTTTTGCATACCTAATCTGTTCTACGGATCGACCTATTTCTTAACCCATATGAAATCATTTTTGATGATTTCTGCTTTGTAGCATAGTCTGAGATCTGGTACTGTTAGGCCCCCTTCCTTCCCATTTCTTTTATTATTGATTGTTGACCTTTCATTCCTCCAGATGAATTTCGTGATTATTTATTATTTTTTTCTAGCTCTATAAAGTAGTCTTTTGGTAGTTTGATTTGGCTTCCCTTCTCGTTTTAACTACATTGGTTTTGTTTGTGCAAAATCTCATGTATTAAAAGTGTTCATTTTATCTTACGATCCTCTTTATCTCTATGCCTCTGCGTAAGCTATCTGTCCCTCTTGCCTCGAATATTCTTCCTTCTCACCTCAGCCCTCCCAGAATCCTTAGCTCCTTTCAAAATTCAGTTCAAGGGCCATCTACTCCAAAAGGCTTTCCTGTGACCAGAGCTGTTGGTGTTCCTCTTGTAGCCTTGTAGGTAGAAAACAGTCTGAGAGTCAGGAAAAGTTGAGTTCTAGTCTGGCTCCTGATACACGCTGTGGGACACTTAACATTTCCGTGCCCTAGGGAGGTGTCTGCTAGCACAAAAGGTGTTAGTTAGACTGTGAGACCCCTGAGGGCAAGAACTTTTGTAACCCCAGTGCCTAACATGGTGCCCAGCACATAGTAGGTGCTTATATGCTTGTTGACTTAATGACTGATTCTGAGTATTTTATACCATAATATCACAGTCTCACACCTTATATTTACTTATCTAGTTTTAAGTTTCTTGAGGGCAGGGACTGTTTCCCTTTCGTCTTTGTACCCCCAGCACCTAGCAAGATGCCTGGTAGCACGCAGTAGGCGCTTAGTACATGATCGCTGGGACGCTCAACTGAATGTGTAATGTATGCTTGTTGCTGGGTGTGTTGCATCCTTGGGGTCCTTAGCCAAGGTGTCGGGACCCATCGCAGGCAGGACGAGCTACTCCGAGACTTGGCCAGGAGAAGGCAGTCCAGGGTCACCCAGGAGACAGGACCATGTCCAAGAGACAGCAGAGATCTGGGAGGGGGAAGGCGAGCCCCTCTGGTACCGACACATGATTGGCTACAAGACCTCGGGGCTTGACCAATCGTGGGAGCCCCCCAACCCAACCACCATTCATAATTTGCACGCCGTTCCTTTCTCCTAGGTGTTCGAACGTTGCGGCCACGTTGCGCCGGCGCCCTCTAGGGATGCTCTGGACTTTTGGCACTACCCTCTCCTAACTACCTCCTGTCTGGGAAGCCTTGGGCAGAGGGAAATCTCGTTATTGAGTGACCGTATGGTTTCCCCTAGGAAAGCGAGTACCCAAACAGTCCAATGTTAATGCATGGGCGGTAGTTCCACAGCCAGACAGGGATTTCCTAGGAGCGGTTTTCCTCTGGGGAAGGTGGCCCACCTCCCCACCTGCTCCACCTTTCCTCCCTTCTATCTAGTCCTGTCCTTGGGTCTCTGTTGAATGAAACGTAGCAGGCCACGCCAGATACAGTACATCCATAGAACACCGAAGGTTAAGGAAGTTCAATGAGTTAAGAATCCAGACTTGGCAAATCCACCATTTTGCCAGGGTTTCAGTACCCATCCAAGGAAGCATCAGGCTATAGTAGGTGGGAGCCACAGCAATTTGTACAAGGAAGAAAACCAACATCAGGGCCAAGCTATTTAAGATGACAAGCTTGGAAAAGCTGGGCTAGCCTGCTTTGTCCAGGAACCATCTGAGACTGTGCCGGGGAAAGGGACATAGTGAGGGGGGAAGAGGAGTGTGTGTGTGTGTGTGTGTGTGTGTGTGTGTGTGTGTGTGTGAGAGAGAGAGAGAGAGAGAGAGAGAGACAGAGACAGAGAGAGAGAGACAGAGAGACAGAGAGAGAGAGAGACAGAGACAGAGGCAGAGAAAGAGACAAAGAGAGAGAGAAGTCAATGCGAAGGAAGCACAGTAGGGTCTTTATAGTAAGGGGGCGCGACTTACATTTCTATGGCAGGTCATGATCCTCTGGTCCTATGTTTTATAAAGTTGAAGTATTGTTATCATCTTTGCAAGATGGGGCACTAGATTGTCTCAGAAACGTTAACTGACAAAGTTGTGGTCACATATGTGGTAAGCGTGGGAGCCAGATCTGGACCTAGTTTTCTTCTTATTCTAAATGGGAAGGGGAAAGGGAATCAGTATTAGTGAATCCTCTTGCCC
Source organism: Trichosurus vulpecula (assembly GCF_011100635.1). Classification (NCBI taxonomy): domain Eukaryota; kingdom Metazoa; phylum Chordata; class Mammalia; order Diprotodontia; family Phalangeridae; genus Trichosurus; species Trichosurus vulpecula. The sequence goes on from NC_050573.1 coordinate 76,230,416, forward strand.
TCCCCTTTTTGCCTAGGCCCCACTCTACTCCTATCCAATGGGGTCTAGTGGGAAAAGGACTTAGGACAGAGGACAGGGCCAGCATCAGAGTGAGGAAGACCTGAGTTCAAGTTCTGCCTAAGACTGATAATGGTAGCCTGACCAGTCACTTAAACCTTTCAATGCCCTAGGAATCTTTCTAAAGCTAAGCGAAAGAGTAGGGTCAGTCATTCTATTGGGGAGTTTTCTCACTGGAAGTTCCCTGTGCTGATGAGATCACAGGTCTGGTCTAAAAAAATAAATGGGCTGCACTTGAAGTTATGAGAGACTTGGGTTAGAAACCTGTGATGAAAAGTTTTTTTTATCACACTGGGTCTCAATTTCCCTCTCTGTAGAATGAGGATAAGAGTTGTTGCGAAGATCAAGAGAAGCCTTTTGCAAGCCTTAAATCAATATTTAAATGCATATTATTGTGATTAATTATTAGTACCCGAAGTTGAAGAAAGGCAAGGAGAACTCGCAGAGCCGTCAGAAGTTGGCAAAGTATAGAAAAGAGTGTGTCGTCTGGGGGAATATGGAGGTGGGCAGGAAGGGTCATTAGTAATGGAGACTGTTGGGGTGACTTGTCAGATGACCTTGATATACTCTGAATATATCTTATATATAGCTTGATATTCTGGATATTTTCCTGTCCCCTCCCCCACTGGAATATGAACTCTTTGAGATCGGGGAATAGTTTTTGTTTGTCTTTGTTTTTCTTTGTATCCCAACACTGAGCATTGTGCCTGGCACATAATAAGCTCTCAATTAAAGATGCTTGCTTACTGACTGGCCCAAGTACCCAGAAGGACAGAGTGATGAGAACAGATCAAGAAAGAGAGAGGAAGAGAGAGGAAGAATCCGAAGGACAACTCCCTAACTTTTCTGGGGTCAGGGGTAAGGCTGAGGGATTGGTGACTGGAGGGAAAGAGTCTAAGTTCAGGTGGCGGAAGGAAACACAGTCTTTCAGAGTCAAAGATGCTTTGTTTCCATACTCTTCACTGTTTGTTCAACTTGCCTCTCCAGGTCTTCTGCGTTCAACATGGCACTAAATCAGTTCTGTGCTTTCCTTCACATTCCCCTCTGCCTGGAATCCCTTTCTTCCCTGTTTTGGTTTGTCAAAACCTAATTCACTCTACAAGGGCCCCTCTTGACCTAATACCATCTGTGCAATCTGGCCTTCTCTGATGCCCCCCTTTAGGTGATCTCACAGTAGAACTTTGGTCCTTACATGTGGCCTTGTCTTATAAGTTTGGGGGCTCACGTCTTATCCTCATGAATTGGACTGTGGGCTTTCTGAGAGCAGGAATGGTGTTTTCTATTGTGATGGAAAAATCACTGAAGCATCAATGCTAAGACTTAAATGCCCTACTATAAGGCATTCCTGGAAAGAGTGATGGATTTTGAGTCAGAAGCCCTGGGCTCAAATCTGCTATTTACTATTTTTTAAAATTTACTATTTATTTGGAAAAGTAAATTAAGCTCTCTGGGCCTCACTTTCCTCATCTGTGAAAATGAAAGAGTGAAATTAGGTGACCTCTAACATTCTCTTCTGGGCAGCTAGGTAGTGCAATGGCTAGAGCGCTAGACCTGGAGTCAGGAAGACCTGAATTCAAATTTGACCTCAGACACTTACTAGCTGTGTGACCATGTGCAAGTCACTCAACTCTATTTGCCTCAGTTTCCTCATCTGTAAAATGATCTGGAGAAGGAAAGGGCAAACCACGCCAATACCTCTGCCAAGAAAACCCGAAATGGGGCCACAAAGAGTTGGGCACAACTGAACAACATTTTCTTCTATAACTATGATCCCACTAACTTCTTGGGTGACCTCTGATAAATCATTCCTCTTATCTGAGTCTCCTTTTCTTCCTCTGTCTAAAGAGATTTTTAGACTAGACAATCTCTAAGGTTCCTTGATCTATTTTTCTAAGGAAAGCAACTTTAAGGGGTTAACAATCTTACTTTAATTAAATATACATATATCATTCACTTAGTTCAGGAGAAAAAGTTAGCACCCCAAACTTCAGAGAAAACACAAAAAGAAATTATATAAACAGAGCAAAATAACACAAATCAGCAGACAGGCTTCTAGCTGTCTGTCTAAGACATTACATACATAGTTACCAGAGAGAGAAGCACCAACATCTGGGTTTTTCAAAGGGGGGGGGGCTCCAACAGCTACCCAGAGTCTCATCTGGTCAAATCACATGACACTCTTCCAGTGAGTGAGTCCCAAACAAAATCTTAACCTCAGAGAATATATACACTTCTTCAAAGTCAGAGAGCTTCACAGCTCTTGTGACCTAATTAGCAAGAGGTGTGGGCTTTCCTACAAACAAAGGCAAGACTCAGTCAAAAACACTTGATTGCCTTAGTGCTGAGAAGCACTCCAAAACAAAAGACAACAAAAAAAATCTCACTTTGCTTGCCATTACAGTGACCTTGGCTAATCAGTCCTCTGGGCTTCAGTTTCCAACCTCTGGGAGTTGGGTTAGACGACCTCTAAGTCAGGCATCAGGCCTTCATCATAGAGCAATAGAAACCACAGAGAGCAGACAGATGGTGTCACCAAATCATCTTGTCCCCAAATGAGATCCAGAAACTCAGGATCAGCACCAGATCTGGGGGTGGGGGGGGAAGAGTAACTGAGGTAGGAAGCCTAGAGGTTTGGAGGGGGTTGTGAGAATCGCAAGGGGTTAGAAGAGGAGAGGGAAAGGTTCTTTGAAGTTCAGGGATTGGTAGTTGGGGGGAGATGAAGTTGAAGGATGGGACTGGAACAAGGGCCATAAAGTTCCCTCTTATTGTAAACCATACAACCTGAGGAGATGGCTAGGGTTGAACATTGTCAGGAATGAGTAGCCTCTGTTGGGGAGGAGTTATCAAGGTGATAGAGGAAAGGTGTGTGTGTGGAGTGGGCGGTGGTTCTGCCCAGTGCGGAGGTAGGAGAAATGGGAGTAGTGGTTGAGGTTCACAAAAACAAAGCCTTATTGTCCTGGGAAATAAACCCACCTTTCAGATCATACTCTGATCCCTTGGGGAAGGAAGTATGAATATAGCCCCATGCATTGTGGATACATCCAGAGTCCCTTGGGAACTCATAACCAGGTTGTCTCTGCCCTCTCCCTAGGTTCCTGGATCCCCTTGGATCTCTTTGTCCCTGGAGTTAAACCTCAGTTTGAGGATGGGAAGTTTTACTTGATGGGATCAGCTTGGATAAACTCTTCATTTTGCAGGCTATAAAGGCCAAGGCATCCGATCAAGGTGGCATGGATGGTCAACATGAACCTGGGGGAGGGAGAAGTTCACTATCACTGAAGCCTTCCACTATCTCTCACCTCCCATCGTAGCATCATTGTTCCAACAGATGAGCTTATCTCACAGAAGTTACATTGGGAAGCGACTTTCAAGGTCCTCTGGTATAAACCCCTAATTTTACATAATGGGAAACAGAGTCAGAGAGGTAACGATTTGTCCATGGTCAAATAGAAAGTGATAGTATCAAGATTCTTTGACTTCAAACCCAGTGTTCTTCCTATACCACCACCACCCCAGACACAAGGTGACATACCCCAAATTCTTCTTACCTATGGGTTCTGACTTCACTCCCCCAACCAGGTCTCCAAAAATGGTACTGTGGGCACTATGGGAAGTAGGATGGAGGTTCCAGGTTGGGGGCTCCCAGGAAGGACCCCATGAGGGCCCTGGGTTGGAACTTAAGGTGGGGCAAGGATGTACCTCCTTCTGCTTGGGGGGGGGGGCTGCTGAGGCAGCAGGACACATGAGGACCAAATACAGAATATAGTAGGAAGGCCAAGACAGAGCCTCCCAAACTGCCAAAGCAGAGAAAATCTTGCTATCTCTGGGGCTTCAGCATGGCAGGCCTGGGCAAGGGCAGGGTCAGCATCCTAGTCACTTCCTTCAGAAGGTCTCCTCCCATGTGTCATGTGTCTGATATCCAGGTATCAGGGATTAAGTCAGCCCTTCCCATCAGGGCTCCTTGTCTTGGTTAAGGCTCTACTCTGACCTCTTCCCATGAAGCCCCAAGAGCCAGAAGCAGGAGGTATAAGAACCCAGGAATTCTGGTCCTCTTCCTAGGTGATAGCTGGAAGGAAGGAGGATGGACCAAGGGACAGAAGAGAACAGAGAATTCACACTCTTTGGGACACTCTGGGACCATCCTAGACACGCACTCACACAGGCACAAAAGGACTCACTGAAAGCTAGACAGCTAGATGCTCACTGTCAGACTTACCCTCAGGACATATAGAGGCACAGACCCTTAGACTTGGTTATTGATACACATATTTACAGACACAGATAGGAGGATGTACTCTGAGATAAACACATTCCATTACTGACATCTGCCATTAGATTATCACGTAAGATACTGACAATCAGAAGGGCGTGGTTACTTATTCACATTCATACACAGACACACAAACACACTCCCTTTCTGAAAGATACATTATCACACACAACACACCTTCATATCCGTGCACATAAAGACACCTTATATCTAGGACCTCATCCTGTTAATGGCCAGGCAAAGCAGAGGACAAATTTGGGCCAGCCCATTCTCCACAGAAGGATTACTGAGGATCCTCAGCCCTTCTTCTCTCTCCCCGGTAAATGCCAACCATTTAAAGGGCTCCCCACTTCTTCCCTAGACACCCAGGACTACATCCCTGTGAGGCAGTCCAGCCCTATGGGCTTCAAAGAAAGCAATGGGGACATGATGACCCAGATCCCAGATCTTCCAGTTCTAAGGTGAAGATGTTTCTAGTCCTGACCATTCACACCCACTGTAGGTGCTGTGGTTCAGGCACCTCTCTTTCCTGTCCTGGCTACTAGTTCTCCTTTTATTAACAGTGGGGAAAGTGAAGTAGGAGATCTTGGAGGGTTCTGATACCTTCAGGTTGCAAGCAGCCTGTAGCATTTTCCTGAAATATGATCTCAACCCCCGCTCATTTAGGGGAAGGGCCAGGATCCAGGTCCACCCATCCCAAGTACTTGATGCTTTCAGGGAGTATCAAAGGGGACCCCAGGCAGAAGAGTGGAAGAAAGTGGAAGAAGAAGCTGATGTCACCTTGAATCTGAGCTCTGATGGATTGGAGTAGGGGGCCCCCAGGATATCAGGACTGGAAAGCCCATCTAAGATTGGAGGTGGGCTAGGGAATTCTTGGGACACTGCGATTAATGGGAACTCCTAAAAGGAGGGATTAAGAGTTCCTGGGAAATCCTGGTGGGGGTTGTAATTTGGGATTAGGAGAATTTGGGACTGGGGGTCATGGAAGCTCAGGATGAAGTTCTCTCGGAAAATGTACGGGATCCAACTCCCTGCTTCGCAGACATGGGCGCTGGTGGTAGGAAGCCTGTGTCTGAAGCCCTGAGGATCCCTGTGGAGCAGTTCCAGGTGTGTAGGTTCCAGCAGCCGGGACGACCTGAGCTGATAGGCATCGGGTTGGGAAGATAAAGTAAGTGGTGGGGATGCGGGTGGGGTGGGAGGCATAGGTTCTGGGGACAGATGGCTCACCGCTGCGGGTGGGGTGGACCGGAAGGGTCACCCAGCATATCAGGACTAAAAAGTTGGGACTGCAGAAGCATTACCCGGGAGCCTGGCTCCTGCCGCAGTACGAGCCAATCTGAGTCGGAGGACACGCCTCTCACCATCTGGAGCTGGGATACCCTTGGCTCCTCAGAGAGCTCTCAGCGCTGACCTTGGAGGCTCCCTCTCAGGAATTCTGGATTCCTGCCGGGTACTCGTGGCCACCCTTCTTGAGGATGCTAGACCGAGGGGAATAGCCTCAGGGTCCCAGGAGGTGGCTGGGGGGCACTGCCAGCTGCCTGGCCCTTCCAGTTGCTTCTTAACCTGGGACATCTGGGGGATTGAAGAAGCCGAGCCTTGGATAACCAGGAGGCTGAACGGATTTGGGGCCCTCAGAGACTGGGAGTCCCATCCCCAATACGCAATCAGAGGTTGTGGGATGAGGAGGAAAGGAGTGGAGGAAGGTAAGGAAGCTGAAATGGAAAGAGCTAGACTAGGAGGATAAGAACACCATCCCCACCTTTTGACCCCCATCTGTTGACTCCTGGTTCAAGTCCTGCCTTTGCCACTGAGTTTCAGTTTCCAGAATTAATCATTAGACAGATATTTATTAAATGCTTCCTATGTGCCAAGCACTGTGCTGGCAATACAAAGACAAAAGTGAATCGGTGCCTGCCCACAGACAGTTTACATTCTAACAGGATTCAACATGTATGTAGGTAGATAGCTATACACACATGTGTGTATGCATGCACATACATACATAGACATATATACATACGTACATATAGTATATAATATACCAAAGGTAGTTTGGGGAAGGAGGGCACTAAGAATTGGGGGGACCAGGAAAGGCATCATGTAAATGATTGCTGAATCTTGAAGGAAACTAGGGATTCCAAGACTTAAAAGCAAAAAGGGAGAACCCTCCAGGCATGAGTAGCAGTCAGTACAAAGGCATGGAGATGGGAGATGGAGGTTATGTGGGAGGGACATCTAGTAGGCCATATGATCTCAGAGAGGGAGTGGAGAGAAGTAATGCATAATAGGACTGGAAAAGTTGGAAAGGGCCTGTTAGTAATATTTAGATTACTGTGTTTCTCTTTCCTCTGCCAAGAAGAATAACTGGATATAGTGGAACAAAAATAGCTAGTAAGGCGCTGATACTCCAGAATAAGCAAGGAGATAGTAAGAGAGCCCCTAATTCCCCTTGGTGAATTCAAGTTACCTCATGACCCAGATGAACTACATGCTTGGGTCCTGAAAGAACTGTCTGACATGATGGCTGAGCCTCTATTAGTGATTTCTGGAATGTAACACTCCCTCTGGGGCTACTTCCCTAACTCTCACTTAAATTGACAAGTCTGGCCCTTCAGAGGGTGGCTGCTACTCCTCCTCCTCCTTGAAAGGTTCTGGGGGAATTAGAAACCCTAGGGTTTCTAACAGAGTTGATCCTGAGCCCCCACCAGTGTGCTTCACATTTATTATTGGCCAGTATCCTCAAGAGTAAACACTCTTGTTTACTAAGTATAGTAAAACCAGTCGGTAAAATTTTTTCTCCTCAGATTCTCATCTCCTCAGGAATAATGGGGCACACCCTCCCTTTGTACATACAAGGTCCTTGGTGGCAAGGCACAAAGTAAATACACAAGTCCTAGTTACTGGAAGTTCTTTTCTCCCTTCATGGATCCCTCATGAAATTCATAGCAGGAGGGTGGTCTGAGTGATGGTTGAGTTTACCAGCATGGCTGGCTCTTTGCAGGGCAAGGTATCTCTTCTGGAAAGGTCAATCTGCTACTAGGCTGGGCCAGTTTGCTGTTGGGTAAGACTCTGACACTTCCTACTGAGTCAGGTCACTCCTCTGCTGGGTCTCGCCCCTTCCACACTGTTGCTAGTACTCTCTCCTCCAGTTCTGCTCAGTTGCCAAGGGAAGGGAAAGCACCAGCTTTTAGTCTAGAGGTGTTCCAGAATGTGTAATGTTTCCAACATCTCTGCCTGAGTGTCTCTACCTCAAGCCTAATACTAGGTCACCTTGCGACTCCTGTACTTAACTGTGTATCCAGCCCTTTTGGACTCTGCTATGAACTCCAAACCCTGGTGAAACTTCTGATGAGACCTCAAGGTCTCCTAGATCCTGGTAGCTGGGAGGTGGGAAAAAGAGAAAGACACTTTTCTACTTTGTTCTCTTTTCTACTTTGTTCTACTATCTATTTTGTTCTTTGTTCTCAAGGCATTTTCTACCCCCTCATTGGCCTGCAGTAGGTCTATTAAACTTGGAAGTGGCTTATTTTGTACGTGGGTCCAGAGGCACGTTTGATCATTTCAGGCAAGCGTAATCTGTTTCCTGTGTACCATTTGCCTTTCGTCAAATGGCCAAAGTCCCATGATCCTTTCAATATGATGAAGGGCTTGTCCACACACATTTTCATAAAGGCTTAGGAAAATTCCTTTATACCTAGTGTACTCCATTCAGTGACTAATTCATTGTTTGGGGGAGGGGGGTACGTGTATGTTTGAAAACGTCCAAAATTGAACTCATCATCTTTCCCCTTAAACTCTTCCCCACTCCTAACTTCCCTATGACTGTTGAAGACACCCCCACCTTCCCAGGCACCCTTCACTTCTCTCTCTGTATTCAAATAGTGTTTAAAGGATTGATTTGGTGGAGGGATTGGGCTAGTTTGGTTTGTTCTCAGAGGACAGAACCAGAAGAAAGTTACAAAGAAGATAATTTAGACTAGATTTCAGGAAAACTTCCTAATAATTAAAATTATATATAAAAGAATAATGGGTGCCACAGAGGTGGTGTTTTCCTTCTTCCTGGCAGTCTTCAAGCAGAGGCTGGATGACCACTGGAAAGGTATGTGGGGTTTACTTTTCTGTATAGGTTGGATTAGATGGTCATTGACTTCCCTTCCAACTCTCAGTTTCTGAAATTTTGTGAAATGACCCAAATGATCCCAGAGGTAATAGAAAACCACTGGAGTTTACTGAATGGTGTGTGTGTGTGTGTGTGTGTGTGTGTGTGTGTGTGTGTGTGAGAGAGAGAGAGAGAGAGAGTCAAATCTTGGATAAGAGGAGAATGAATTGAAGGGGATTGAGGCTTCAGGTAGAGAAATAAAAAGGAAAAGTTATTGTAATCGTCCAGGGTAGAGGAGATGGGGGCCCGAACTAGGTGGGAAGAAACAGAATATATAAAAGAAGTTGTGGAGATGGAAAGGACAACTGAAAAATGGAGATAATGCCTCTAGTATTTACTCATAAGGTTCTTGTTTGGGTGAAGAAAAAAAAAGGTTTATGTAGAACCTCTGCAATCACGCATCAAAATCTATTACCGTTATCGCTCATCTCTAAAAAAGAGGGTGGACTCTAAGGTGACTTAGGGCTCTATCAACTCGTTTTGACAACTCGTGGAGTCAGTTTCCTAAACTGTAAAATGGAAGAGGGCGGGGCTCGGAAAGCACCAGTAAAATTCTGAAACCCTATATCCAGTGTTTCTCATCCACCCGTCCGTCGGAGCTGGGCTGGAGCTGGGTCCGTTTTCAGTCCCGGCTATGGACCAGAAAGAAGCTGAGCTAGTGCTCACTTATCACCACGCAGCCTCTTCGTCCCCTACCCTCCTCTCCCCAGGTTTGATGGCGAATAAATTTCTGCCCGTTTCGCAGATGAGCAAACTGAGGCCTAATGGGCCTGAGCAAGTAGCAAGGAAAGGAAAGAGAAGATCTGCTAAGCGTATGATCCAGCTCCAAGCGCTGGCCGCGCCGCGAGCTGCTTTCCAAGTTTAGACCTGGATGGGTGGACCGGGGGCGGAGCTTTAAAGATGGCGGGAGGGGCTTCCTAAATGACACCTTCCCATTGGCTCCTGATCTTGAAGGATTTTTCTGAGATATCCTTTCGCGTCCCGCCTGACGCCCTGTGACCCGGAAGCTCTAATGGCCAACATGGCTGCGCCCAGCACCGCCGACTAGTCGAGCCGGAGTCAGCTGAGAATCGCGGTGGCGGGGAATCGCCGTCGCGCGGCTCGAGAACCAGCCCGGACTCCGGCCTCTGGGTCCCTGCCCAGCCTCCGAGCGTGCTCTGCCGCAGGTCTGCGGACATGGTGACCTTTTCCCCTTGGATCGCCTTTGGGAAGGGGAGGAGCGGGGCGGCGTGAGCCCCGCCTACTCTGTGTGTTTGTGTGTCTGTGTGTGTGAATGTATCGTGAGTGTGTGAATGTGTATATGTATTTGTGTGTATTGTATTGTGTGCATATGGATGTTTATGTGTCACCCTCAAAATCCCCACCCACACCCAGCACCCAGGCAAGGGAGAAAGACGTGGCTCTGTCCCCGGGGAACTGGGGATCTGCGGAGGAGAGACCCAGCCTGACCCGGCGCCTGCCTCATCGAGGCTGTTCTCAGTTGCAGTGGGCCATGTAAGGATTGCCTCCTGGGAGAGGCGTTGTGGTCGTGTATTAGTTATCAAACATTTATTAAGTGCCTGTTGTGTACCTGGCACTGCACTCCCGTGGGGACCCAAAGAAAAGCGAAAACAGCCCCTGAAGCTAATTAGGTACCTACAAGATCCATACCGAGTAAATGGAAGGTAATCTCCGAGGGGAAGGCACTAGCTGCTAGGGGAGAGAGGAAAGGGAAAGACCTACTGCAGAAGAGGGCTTTGAGCTGAATCTTAAAGGAAGCCAGGGAAACAAAGAGACTGAAGTGAGGAAAGAAAGCATTCCAGGCTTGGGAGGCAGCCAGAATGCCCTCCTTGAGAAACAGTAACGAGTACAATGTAGTTGGGTCAGAGAGGTAGTAAAGTATAAAAAAAGACTGGAAAGGTAGAAAGGCATTGTCCTATCAAGAGTTTTGAATATTTGATCCTGGAGATGATAGAAAGCTACTAAAATCTATTGAGCATAGAGTGGGGTGTGGGTGTGACCAGGTCAGGCCTGCTCTTTAGGGAGATCGCTTTGACCATCGAATGAAGGGGTTTGTGAAAGACTTGAATTAGGAACACCGGTTAGAAAGTTGTTGTAATAGTCTAGGCTTAAGACTATAAGAACCTGAACTAATGCAATGCTGTGTGATTAGAGAGGAAGGGATGTAACCTATGGGAAAGACACTGTGAAGTATAGAAGTGCTAAGATTTGGTGATGGATTGGGCATGTTGTGTGAGAGTGGAATCAAGGAGTACAGTGAAGCTGGGAGCCTAGGTTAGTGAGAGGATGGACATACCCTTGACATTGTAGCAGTTTCAAAGTTTGGAAGAGGTGAGGATTTGGGGGAGTGTGTGTATGTGTGTGTGTTGTGTGCAGGGAGGTTTCCAAGGCCATCCTCTGCGCCAGCTAACCATATATATCCTTTCCTTGGCTTAGGTAGGCATCTGGTTGCCATTAGTTCCTGACCAGGGTCAACAACAGGATGAACTGCATACGGAGGACTATCCTAGCCTGGGATCATTCTGTGGGTCGACACTTCCTTTCCAGAGCTGCTCCAGGGCACAGTCCTTGGCAGCCTGAAGGAAGCTGCCTTTTACAGGTAGTGGGGATGGGGTAGGGAGAGAGATCACCTACTTGCTCAACTCTGGATAAGCCATTTAACCTCTCTTGGCCTTCTCTTGGAGATCATCTAGCTCCACACCATCATTTTACAGTTGACAAAACCATCATCCCTTCTAGTTTTTAGTCTTTTTTCCCTCTCTTCTGGCCTGAGTGGATTCGGGGGATAGGAGGAGGCACCAGGTTCCCTCTGGCTGTGCCCCATTCACTTGCCTTCTTCAGTTCTACCTAAAACTGACTCTTAGTAATTTTCACGTGGGCCATTCGATTTTGGTGCCATTCCTGGCTAGCATTTCTTTCAGCAAATTCTGTTGAATGTTTAACAGCTTCTCGGGCCACATCTACTCAGAAAGACTGAGACAAATTAGGAATGGGAACCTGAAATTATAAGTGAAAAGGAACACAAATGCCCCCAGCAAATAGAAAAGAACTTTGTGTTGAAGACAGAAAATCCTTTTCCTAATATAGATGTTGGATATTGTGGAGAAGAAGGAAGAGCTAATAGATATACTGGAAATCCCTGGCTAGATTTGGCAGTAGTTTGGATATGTTAGATGAGAGAGAGTAGAGTTAAAGATAACTCTTAAGTTGGGAACCTAGGTTAGGGGGAGGATGGAAGTTCCCTTCACAATACTATTGAAAGATTTTGGAGCCTCAGGATTCCAAATTGAGAAGGAGGAGAAGGCCTGGGTTTTTCCAGAGCCAACCAGGCTCGTTTGTAGATAACAAGCCCCAGGACCAAGTGTTCAAATGAGGAACTAAGGCCCAGAGAGGTTGAGAGCTAAGTATTCAAGATCATATCCCTAAGTAACAGAACGAGAATTCAAACCTAATTGCTAAACTCCAGTTCTAGTTATCTTTCCCCTGTACTTTACTGCCTCTCCTTTTGGAAAGGAAAGAGGTACCCCCTAAGTGACCCCACCCTGTGGAGGTAGGGATAGGCAGGCTTCCTGGTGGCCATGAGTGTCAGATCCCAGCTGTGATCTTTCTTGTTGACCCACAGGGCCTCTCTCAGTTCCCAAGGGGCTTCCACAGCAGTGCAGCAAGACTAACCTCAGATTCTGAGCAAGTCCCTATGGTGAGGCCCCCTGCAGTGTCCACGAAGGCTTTGGAGCCATATGAGGACTTCTTTGAGCAAGCGTCTGGTGGACAGCGAAATAAGACAGGATTCTCAAAGGCAGTCAAGGCCTTTGCTCAGCGGGACACAAGAAAGCGGGGCCATGTTGATTTCATCTACTTGGCTCTTCGAAAGATGCCAGAGTACGGGGTGCAGCATGACCTGGCTGTCTATAACCTCCTGTTAGACATCTTCCCCAAGGAGGTCTTTGTGCCTCGAAACATGCTGCAGCAAATCTTCAACCATTACCCCCGTCAGCAGGAGTGTGGCGTGAAGGTGTTAGATCAGATGGAGAACTACGGTAAGAGGGAGGAGTCTGAAGATCCCTTCCCACCCCCAGCCTTCAAAGAGGGCATTGGAGGAAAAGCTTTGCTATTAGCCAGTATGGAATGGGATTAGATGGGCTTGAGTGGACTGGGGGTGATTAATCCCAGTTCAGAAGACAAAAGAAAAGGTTTTTTGAGGGGCTTCCAGGAGTGGAGAGACGAATACTCTATCTGCAAGGGTTTAAAGGGCAGTGACATGGCAGAGGGCTCAGACTCACACTGTTTGGCCCCAAAGGATGAGGAGCAAGTTGGGAAGGGGTTGGGCAACCCGAGTTCCTCTACCAGGACAAGGACCATGAACTTTGGTTGAGAGATGGCAGAGTCAGATTTAGACTTTAGGTTAGAAAATGTCATTAGCAATTAGAGCTGACCAGAAATGAAAAGGACTATCAGGAGACAGTAAGTTCCCCATCCTGGGAGGTCTTTGGAAGAGGCTAGATAATTATGTGGCAATCATACAATAAAACTTGGGTTTTTAACCTAGATTCTATGAACTTGCTTTTTCAATATGTTGATAAATCTATTTTCAACGTAATTGGTTTTCTTTGTAATCTTCTGTATTTTGTTTTATGCATTTAAAAACATCCTGAGAAGGGGGCCATAGCTTCACCGGACTCCCAAAGGGAGTGACCCCCAAAAAAGTTTAAGAAACTCATTTATAGAGGGATTCATGTTCAGGCACAGGTTGGACTGGATAATTTTTGAGGCCCCTTCTGTATCTGAAATTCTGTCATTGTGTTTTTCAGAAGAAGGGCATGGGGAGGGGGCTCTCTGCTTTACTTAGTGGGTACTACCCTATGTGGGGCAGTTTACCTCTGACCCATATCTGTTTCTGTGTCTGGTTTTGCCTTTCCCTGTTCTCTTCTGCTTCTTTTCCTTCTGGCCCAGCACAGGGGTCATACCAAACAAGGAAACTGAGTTTCTGCTGCTACAAATTTTTGGGCGCAAGAGTCACCCCATGCTCAAATATCTGCGCCTGATGTACTGGCTCCCCCGCTTCAAGAACATCAACCCATTCCCAGTGCCGAGACTGCTTCCCAAGAACCCTATTGACCTGGCCCGGCATGGTCTGGAGCGTATTGCAGCTGACTTGAGTGCCAGAGTCACTGTCTACCAGGTAGCACCCAGGACTACTCAATTTTTCCCAGCCACCACTGTAGGTCCCAATTCCTTTTTCTGCCTTTATGATCTCTGTCTCTGAGACCACACACACAGTGCCAGGACTTTTTCCTCTGCTGATCCCATCGTCTTTGTATGTTTCTTCTTGACTCTTTGCCCCTCAGGTTGGGGTGGGTGGTAAACATGGTGGGGGGGGTGGCGCTGAGTACCTTGTACCCTTTGATATTCTGTCTGTAGATGCCTGGGCCAGAAGATCTCGGAGCTGACCCATCACAGCCTCATATTGTGGGTAGGTCTTCTGCCCATTGGGTGTATAGCATATTGCCAGTCTCCTAAGACCACAGATAGAATGGGGTTAGACAGGAAGAGAGTATATGGGAAGACTGTGAGGGTAGTGTTTCCAGAGGGCCCAGGGAGTCCCCAGGACCCTGAAAAGACAGTGCCCATTCCCTCATCCTACCTGTGCTGGAAGACATAAACTAAGATGAATTCTGGAAAGAAAAACCAGAGTGAGATAAGAAAGTGGGGCTGGAATTAGTTAGCTTCAGGGCCTAAGTCTTTGCATAAGGTGACAGACAAAACCTGGTACTATGTAATTATGTTATCATATCGAGGTAGATCTGAAAAGGAGCTTGGAGATCAAGTATAACCCCTCATTTTACATCTGGGCCCCTGGAAGAGGCTCTGGATGGGGTGGGTGGAAGTCATCTCCTGGAAATATTTAGCACTGGAATTGATGTGTGCCTATGCCCCTCCCCAAACCAGGGATCCAGAGCCCTGATCAGCAGGCTGCCTTGGCTCAGCACAACCCTGCCAGGCCTGTTTTTGTGGAAGGCCCCTTCCCACTGTGGCTTCGAGATCAGTGTCTCTACTACCATGTGCTTCGGGCTGACCTGCTGCCTCCTGAGGACAGAGTGAGAGGAGGAACCTGGGAGGGGCCAGAAGGAGAGGCCGTGGGTGCCCCTGGTGCTTTGTAACACTGGGTGGTTCTGACAGCTGTGCTTCAAACTCGGGTTGGGGAGGTTGATAGCACAGTGTTTGGCTTTAATCTGAGCCCCACGGATTCTGCCTCCAGCAGGAAGACAAGGAGATGGAGTCAGAGAGGAACTTCTATTGCCCCATGCAGCTGGACTTGGATTTGGATCGAGGACCCTGGGATGACTATGAGTTTGATGTGGATGAAGGTATTGGGGTTCCTCTACATAGCCTCAGGGTGGTTTTCTAGGGTCTGGTTTAGCTTTCACCTCCACCGTCCTTTGGGTTTGAGGTGGAAGACGCTTGGCATCGTCTTTCCCTTTCTGGTACTACTTTAGGCACAGGGAACTGGGCTGGCCTTAAACCTGGAGAGCTAGATTTATTGGGGAAGGTGGGGGTGAGGGTGGTAGAGACCTGGGTTTCTGAGCTGCTGCCAGAGCTTGCCAGAATGGGGTCTACAGCTACTTGTCAACTGGCAGAAGGAAAGGGGGCAATCCAAGAGGTGAAGAGCTTCAGGCCCTGGTGGTAAAGGTCAGGAACTACATTATGGGCAGTCCTCCTAGAAGCCAGTCTCTGGCTTCTCCAGCCCAGAGCTCCCATCTGTTCCTATAGTGGAGGAAGGCCCTGTGTTCGCCATGTGTATGGCCGGAGCCCACGATCAGGCCACACTTGCCAAGTGGATCCAGGGCTTGCAGATCACCAACCCAGCACTGGCACATATCCCAGTGGTCTTCCGTCTGGGAGCAGTAGGGGGAGAACTCCAACTCGCTGGGCATCAGGAAATCCAAGGCCAGAACGAGGAGCAAGAGGAGCAGGTGTCTCCAAGGAAAGAAGAGGAAGAGCCATCCCAAACCCAGATGCGACAGCAGGGTCAGAGCTGAGCCTTTGCCTGAAAGTGTTCTGAGACTGAGTGTTCTTTGCTCTCTGTCAGGTGTGGCTTTGGCTTATTGTAAAAGCAGAGGCTGAACTTAAAGTCCAAAACCTTGACTGGGAATGGGTTTTGATGCAGCTGCTTCCATCTCCTCCCCAGGGGACAAGTGTGTTGAAGTTAACCCGGCTCGGCTACTTGCCTTTCTTGAGAAGGTAGCAAATAAAGTATCGTCCTTGGGGATTCTGCCTGCCCTCATTTCTGTGGTTGCCCCAAGTCCTGCTGCAGACTACCGGTGGAGGTGAGGCATGGCATACCGTTAGGGGTGGTCTGACCAAAGCCAGGCACTATGCTTCAAGCAGTTTGCTCAGCTTTTCATCCTGAAAGGGTGAGAGAAATATCCTTTCCATGTGATATATGGCACCGATAGTTACTCAAGACTGTGGCCACTTCCACCCCCCATCCCTCACCCCCAAAAAGATTAAATACAAACAAGTTACTATTTCATTCTTGGAGTTTGCTTTGTTCTTTCCCTCAAAGTCCGGAAATGTGGTTTGTTGGAAAGGATGCTGGACAGAGACAAAAGACCCCAGTTCCAGTTCGATACTTAAGAGCCCTCTATCCGAGCCTTGGTCTCAGGTAGTCACCGGTACAATGAAGGGATTAACGGAAATCATCTCCACGTTCTGTCCCAGCCCCCTTCTGTGCCACTTCCCTGGCATTTGGTGCTGCTCCCGGAGCCCCGGCTGACCTTGGGCGCTTGGGTCACTTAGCCTTAGTTTCCTTACCGAACGTCCTCTAGTTCTCAAATCTTCTTCCCTTTCCCCCCTCCCCGCTACCGGGTGATCCCGTGCAGAGGGGGCGGGGCGCGTTCTGGGTTCGCGCAGGCGCGCTCGGTGCGCCGGGGACCTTTTTCGCGAACGCCGAGTTAAATTTTTCCCGGCGGACGCGGGCGATCGGCGCCACTTCCGGCCGGGCTCCTAACAACGGGAGAGGCTGTAACCAGGGAGGGGGGGGGATGGCGGAGCGGGCGCCGGAGCCCGAGACGGAGACCGGGGCCGAGGGCGAGGGCGGCGGGGAGGCGGCGGCCGAGGAGGGCGCGGCGGGCCGCAAGGCCCGGGGCCGGCCGCGCCTCACCGAGTCGGACCGGGCGCGGCGGCGGCTGGAGTCCCGGAAGAAGTACGACGTGCGGCGCGTGTACCTGGGCGAGGCGCACGGGCCCTGGGTGGACCTGCGGCGCCGCAGCGGCTGGAGCGACGCCAAGCTCGCCGCCTACCTCATCTCCCTGGAGCGGGGGCAGCGCAGCAGCCGCCACGGGTGAGGCCCGGGCCCCCTCCTCCCGCGGGGACCCCCGCCGAGGCGCACGCGGAGGGAGGGAGGGAGGAAGCCGCAGCAGGGCCGGAGCTCCGGGACCTGGAGGGGTCGGGGAAGCTTCCCCAAGGAGCTCAGCCCCGAGCCGGCCGGGGAGGTTGGGGGGCATTCCCACGGGGGAGCGACGTCGGACTGCGGCGCGTTGGGAAGTCAGGTCAGCCAGGATTTACCGAGCGCCTACTACGTGCCAGGCACTGGGCTGAGCGCTGGGGGTGTAGAGGAGGGCAAAGGACCGTTCCTGCCCTCGAGGAGCTCCCCGGGCATGCATGCAAAGAGCTATTGACAGGGAGAGGTAATCCACCGAGGGAAAGCTTTAGCTTTAAGGCGGATGGAAAGGCTTCTTGGAGAAGTCCGGAGGTGGAGAGGAGAACGTAAAGCATCCCATTCAGACGTTTCCACCGAGTGCTCCTTGCGTGTTGGGCATGCACTTAGCAGGTGCATGCTGGTGCCCGTGACAGCTGTGGTTGGGAGGAGACCGTTGCCGGTGTGGAGCGAGAGTAGGAGCTTGGTTTGGTTTCTGCAGTGTTTTGAGTGACGTTGAGACATTTAGATGAAGGTGTCCTGTAGACACTTGGGAGAAGAGTTGAAACCGAAGGTGTAGGAAGGATTGAGATTGCCAGTGAGTGTAGGAATCAAAGAGGACCAAGCTAGGTAGTGGAGACACTGAGGGGCATGAACTCTCTCTTCACGTATCTGGAAGACTGTCTTGGATAAGAGAAATAGACTTGTCATGTTTGGCTCCGGGGAGCAAAACTAGGGTAAATGTATGTAAGTTAGGCAGGCCAACGTAAGGAAAGTCTTGCCAGCGATTAAGGATTGTCTAAAAGCAGAATGATCTCAAGAGGTCCTGGAGTTCTCCATCATTGAAAGTCTTCAGACAAACGCTGCATGAACACTTTTAAGGGAAGCTGTAGAGGAGATATTTATGTAGGTACAGGCTAAACTAGCTCAGCGCTTAGAACAGTGCCTGGCACATAGTAGGTGCTTAATGAAAGCTTACAGAATTGAGGGCCTCTGAGATTTTGTAACAAGAGACAATATGTGTAAACCTTTTCAAACACTAAATTATGTACAAATGTCAGCTATTATTGTTATAATGGAACACCGGTATCTGGGGGTGGAACACCAGTAAATCAGACAGGGAAACAGTCGGAGGAGTAGGAAGAGAACTGGGAGAGAGCAGTGTCATAGAAACTAAAGAAGGGAAATTTTCCAGGAAAGAAGCCTCTGGTCTGGGGAATATAAGTTCCTTAAGAGCAGGGATGTTTAACTTTTGTCTTTGTATCCCAGTACCTCTAGCATAATAGCTGCTAATAAGTGCTTGTTGATTGATTGAATAATTCTGAGACATCTAGGAGAATGAGGGCTGATAAAATGCCATTGGAATTTGCAATGAACAGTCATTTGTCAGTCATTCTGACCAATGCATTGACCATTTGTGACTTCAAAGGACTTAGTAGTAAAGTGTGACTCCTGAAAAGCGGTAGTAGGCAGTAAGTACACGATGAGGCATATATACATTGTCAGATACTGGCCAGTGGGTTGGTTTGTTTTCTTTGACTTTACTTATTAGTGACAAAGAACCCTCTTCACGGCATACCTTGTGAGGTAGTATAAATTTTATGGTCCCCATTTTACAGATTAGAAACTGAGGCTCAGAAGAAATTTTGGAGAGAACAGTTATTCAAGTGGAGTGGTGGGGGCAGAGGAGGCAGCTGCTTGGGAAGGGGGTATTGGGTGTATACCGCAAGTGAGTGGTAGCATGTTGTAATTGAAAGAGAGGTGGACTTGAGGTCAGGAAACCTACATTTGAATCCAGCACTAGCTGTGATTCTGGGAAAGTCCTGTAGCCTTATTGAGCCTCACTTTCCACAAGGAAAATGGAAAATGAAGAGGCTGTGCTCTTCCTCACAGGTTGTTGTGAGCAAAGCACTTTGTATTCCTTCTTACTGTGGTTTAAATGTTTTGCAGCGAAAGGAGAGACGTGATGGTAGCCACAAAGGAGGAGCAGGATCCAGGGAAAACTTGTGACAGACTTCCCGTAGCCTTCACTTCTCACCATGCACACTCTTCCCTAGTCCTGCCTTACAGCCTTCCTCATTGTCTTGCCTCCCTGACTTCTAGGTTATCTTTTCTCTGATTTTGAGGGCCTCTTCATGATATCCCCATGTCCCTGTGCTGTGGGCCCTTTCTCCGCCAGATACCCCTTCTGCTGTCTAATGAGAAGACCTTCACAGACCCTAGCCTGGCCCTCTCATTCGCTGCTGCTTCTCTCTGTTACAGGAAGCCTTGGGAGCAAGTCCCCAAAAAGCCAAAGCGGAAGAAGAGTAAGTGGGTAATGGGGCCTAAGGCTTATGATTTGTCCAGGGCATGGAGGAACAGTGTTGCTGATGAGTCAGAGGAGTGAGCCCCTATTTTCCCTCTCTTTTAGCAGCACAGATAGGGCTTTTGTTAGGCCCAGGAGAACCTAGGGAGCAAGGAATTCTGCTGGTGGCTCCATTCAGAGCCGAGCTAGATTAAACCTGTCCTCTCTTCTGGCCCTTCTCAGTGGCTCTGTTCTTATCCCATGGGCTAGACGGTATTTGTGCCCTAATTGGCCAGAAAGGACAGGGTGCTTGTGGTTTCAGTTGACTCTGAAAGATTTTGGTAATTTCAGCTGTGACCATTGAAAAGTACGAATCATCTAACTAAAAGGAGTGTTATTTGTTTGGAGGACTAGTTTTTGGCTGATGGAGGAATTGAAATTTTGGTAGCCACCCTTTGCTCTCTCCCCCGTTCTCTAACCTTTTTTAAGGTTGTGGTTGTGGTTGTGGTACACCTGCTGCAGGATGATGGCCCTCAGGCCTCAGAATGCCCAATACCTCTGCTCTGTGGGGAAATTTTAGCCTTTAGGTATCAGTTCACTGACCCAAAGAGAACAATGTGGACTTCTGTTTTGATTAATAAGCTCTTATGTCCTAGAGCCTACTGTGAGAATAGATTGTCTCTGAGGGTTCAGGGAGACCACAGTGTTGCAGGTATGCCCACTCAGGAAAGTTGAACGTCCTCCCTTTCCCTCATCCCTGTCTATGCCAGTGGAACCCTAGTAGTCTGTCCCCCAGCACTGTGATTGGGCAACATGGCCACCCAAGAGAGTTTACTGTTCTCTAGCCCGCCAACGCAAGAGGGCCCTGGCAGGGAACCACAGCCAGCCTGCTCTACCTTCCTGCTTTCTTACACACTGACCCAGTGACCAGACCTCTGTTGGGAGGGTGGTGGTGCTGAGGTGAATACTGGTGGCCAGTCCTGGCTGTCTCCCTGGGCAAGAGCCACTTCTTCTTCTTGGGAGGGAGGTGGACGATGATGTAAGAGCTTGGTCCTTACAGTAGAGGAAGGGCCTGTAGGCTTGCCTCTTGCAAGCATTGTTCCATTTGCCTTTTTCCTTTCCTAGGAAGGAGGCGTAATGTGAACTGCCTAAAGAACATGGTGATCTGGTATGAGGATCACAAGAACCGCTGTCCCTATGAGCCTCACCTGGCTGAGCTCGACCCCACCTTTGGGCTTTATACCACAGCGGTGTGGCAATGTGAGGCTGGACACCGGTACTTCCAGGACCTCCATTCACCTCTGAAGCCGCTCAGTGACTCGGAGAACGAGAGCGACAGAGGTAGGGACACCTTAGGGCTGTTGGGAGCTGAGGGTCCTGGGGCACACACTCCTGGTACTGAGGTAGCATTACAGTCCCCGCACTCTGACAGTGGGCTCACAGCTCCATTTCTCTTTCCAGCTTTCTCCTTTCCTTGAATGAAGTTGCCTACTCAGCCCTCATTGGCATCTACTTTCCCCAGATAGTCTGGACTGGTGCCTGCTAGCCTTGTGTTGGGTTATCTAGGGGCAGGGGAGAGGGAAGAGGAGAGAACTCAGTTGTTCTCCTTGGGTTTATTGAGAAAAAATTCACATATATAGATCAGAAAGCAGTTCTGATAAGGAGTGATCAGTAAGGAAAGGATCAAGAAAAGCCCCCTTTTGGGATATTTGGATGGGTAGGATTTGGAGAGTTGAAAGCAATGGGAACTCTAAACAGAGAAGATGGCCCAAGCCAAAACTGGAATGAGTATAGCTTTTGTAAGGGGATGATTAGAAGACAGGTTTGACTGAGCTAGCTGGCACAGTGGGTGGAGCACTGGGCCTAGAGTCAGGATCCAAATCCAGTCTCAGACACTTACTAGTGACCCTGGGCAAGTCATTTAACCTCTGCCTCAGTTTCCTTATCCATAAAATGGAGACAATAACACCACCTACCTTGGAGGGTTACCGTGAGAATCAAATGAGGTAGCATTTGTAAAGCACTTCACGTGGTGCCTGCCACATGGTAGGTACTGTATGAATGCTAGCTCTTAGAATTGCTGTGTCTGGATGACTCGGTTTCTTAAGTATGCCTGAGACCTTTGCAGGGGTGACTAAAAGGGAGTGTGATTGCTGGGTCAGGCCTGTTTGAGAAGTGTTGTTATCCCTGCTTGCTTTTCTTTTCTGCAGTGGGGAATGGCCTGGGGGCCGGAAGCTCAGACTCCTCAGGCTCCGAATCTGACTCAGATTCTGATGAGCAACCAGAAAGCCGGCGGGCTCAGAACGTGCAGGCCTCCCCAGTGCCAGCCGCACCACCTCCTCCGGCCCCTGAGGGCGGCAGCAGTGGGCTCATCACACAAGATGGTATCCACATTCCCTTTGAACACCACATGGACAACTTGACCGCAGAGCAGGGCACACCCCTGTGCCACAGCCCGACCACCAGTGGCCCTGAAAGCATGGAGACTGTGGTGTGTGTGCCTGTGCCGGTCCAGGTGGGCACAGGCCACGGTGCCCTGTTTGACAGTGTGCCACAGGAAGCTTTGGGAGAGGTGGTGGCCAGCTGCCCTGTGCCAGGCATGGTGCCAGGCTCGCAGGTGATCATTATCGCAGGCCCTGGCTATGACGCTCTGGCAGCAGAGGGCATCCACTTGAATGTGGCCAGTGGTGGCAGCAGTGGAGAAGAGGTGCCCTGTGCTGTGATTGAGGGCGTGGCCGCCTACACCCAGACTGAGCCTGAAGGCAGCCAGCCTGATCCCTCCGGCCCTGTGGAGAGCATGGAGTGTATAGAAACCAAAAAAGGTCTCTCTCTTTTCCCTCCTCTCAGTTCCTCTCCCTTCCCTTCCTGGGCCTCCCTCAGGTCAGCCAGTTGACCCCAGGCAGAACCCTGTCCTGGGCCCCTGGGGGAGGGATCAAGGACCGGGGAGGGCCGGGCCCCAGAGGAGCAGAAGGTGGGCATCCTACCCTCGCCTGCTCAGGAGCGCTCATGTACACACATGCCAGTGAAGACAAGGCAACCTGGTGTAGTGGAAACAACACTGGATTTGGAGTCAGAGGCCCTGGGTTTGAATCCCTCCTCTGCCAATCACACTGCCTGTGAGACAGACCTTAGGCAAGTCACGTCACTTCTGGGGCTCTGTTTTCTCATCTGTAAAATGAAAGTGTTGGACTTAGATGATCACCAGATTCCCTTCCAGTTCTAAATCATGGGAGTTTAGGACAGATATGTGGGGAAAGTGACCTGGATCAGTGGGGTGGGGACAGAGATAAAGAGATGTTGTACCTTGTCCCTGAAGAGGTTGGAAGATGTCCTGGGTATGGGAGGGTGGGAGGAAATATGAAGATGTTGACATGGGGATGGAGGTAATCCCGGGTCACCAGTAAGCCTTCCCACAAGGGCCCAGGGGCAGTGTCCTGCTGCAGCCCCAGTGCCCAGCTTGGTTGAAGCTCAGTCCTGGATCAGTAATTCTTACCCCTGTTAGGGTCCACCCATACCCAGATTTGGGGGCTCTTCAGGAGGGGGCCCAGCACTAATGTGTGACTTTCCCTGGTCCCAGAGAAGGAAGAACTCTATGTCCTCAAGAAGGAGGAGAAAGAGGAGCTGTCCTCCCCAGAACTGGAGGAGCTAGAGACAGTGCCTGAGAACATGGAGCCTGAGCCTGAGCCCGAGCCTGAGGAGTTAGACAGCAATAACATGTCAGCCATCATTTATGAGATTCCCAAGGAGCCCGAGAAGTGAGTGCGTGCATATCACGTAACTGTGTGGTCATACAAAGAGCGGTCAGGAGGAGGGGAGGAGCCCACACTCCTCCTGGAGCACCCTGTGGGGACAGTGTTGGGGCAGTGGAGCAGCTCTGTTGGAAGAAGGGATGCTGGCTTTCAGGACAAGGGCTAGGACTGTGCTTTGCTGGGACAGACTCATGCTCTTCTCTGGCCACAAGAACCTGGGGGAGAACAACACTGGATGTAGATGCCCTGGGAGAGCCCTCCCAAAACCCATACCCATGCCCGAGCTTGAGCACTCTTGCGAGCACACACGAGCTCGCACACAGCCATACCCTCTCCAAGAATATATATATACACACACCCCTGAAGCCATACAAACTCCCACCCCTATGCATGCGCATGCATGTACACAAACCCTTGAAGCCCTGTAACCCTAGGAACGCACACATACCTACACCCACACGTGCCCCCTGAAGTTATACACACTCCCACTCATGCGTGAGCACTCACACTTAAAGCCATACCCCACCCTGAGAATACATGCACACACCTCTACATGTGTACGAACGCACATACCTGCACCTGGAAGCCATACACACATACTCATGTGCGCACACAGACACACCCCTGGAGTCTCACATATACAAATGTGTGTGCATATACACGCCTGAAGCCATGCATATATAGCCACACCCATACTCCCCTGCCTACTTTTCTCCACATACAACCCCTTTACACAGGCATATGTCCCCTACCCATGTACTTTACTTACCTCATCTTACCCAGTGACCCCATTTGCCTCTGTCAGAGATCTAAGTGCCAGAAGGGAGGGAGTTGAATTGAATCCTTGGGAATGCCTGGGGAGGAACAGGGTCTCATGTGGCTTGATTGTGCCAAGTGCAGCACTGTCCAGGGCTCATAGGCCCCAGGGCTTGAACAGAAGTCTGAAAAGAGGCAGATGAGGATGCTGGTGCCTTTTGGCTCTAGACCTGAGCTTGTCCGAATTTGTCTCTGCTTTCGCCCCACCCCTAGGAGGAGGCGAAGCAAGCGGGGCCGAGCGACAGATGCCGACGGCCTGTTGGAGATGTTCCATTGCCCCTATGAAGGCTGTAGTCAGGTCTATGTAGCCCTCAGCAGCTTTCAGGTACACCAGGCCTCTCAGATTCCTTTCCCATTTGTTTACTTAACAAATATGTGTTAAGCATTTGTGTGGGCCAGGCTGTGGGGAGATAAAGGCCAGTGGGAGACGGGCCCTGATCTCAAGGAACTTCTGTTCTGTTGGGCTGGTGCATCTGTGTCAATACGGCCTAATTTGAGAGAGAGCTCCAACAAGTAGGGAAATGGAGGAAGGCTTTTCTGCTGGTGCAGCGCCTGGCACCAAGATGGGGATAGTCTCCCACCAGACTAGCTGGAACCTAGAGAGGGGAGAAGTCAAGCTGAATAAGCCTGGGCAATGAGGCTGAAGTTGGGTAGGAAGACCTCTAGGGAAGCATCACCCACTAGTAGATGGAGTCTTGGACAAGAAGGTGCTGATAAGCTGTGGGATGCTAGTTAGGGCACTCCACCTCTCAGCTTCAGGGACCTCAGATGTCACATGAGGCCCTTCCCTCACAGTGTTGTCAGGAAGGACCTTAGAAAAAGGGTTAGAAAAGGGTTAGAGGATAGAATAGATGCTAGATGAAGGACTTTGCAATCTTTGGAGTGCTGCTGTATAAATGTGAGCTGTTATTAGGGGGAGATTTTTGTATTTTGTCTTAAAAGTAATGAGCCACTGAGGATTGTTTAGCAGAGGAGTGACATGGTTAGACCTGTTTTCCTTTAAGACCAGTGGCATTGCTGAAAGAGGGGATAGAGAGAAGAAAGACCTGGGACAACTTTAAAGGACACTCACCAGTAGAGCAGAGGTTGATGATCTAGAAAAGGGAATTTAGAAAGAGGAGATGGGGAGGGGTGAAACCTTGGAGGGAACTTTATCCTTTAACTCTACAGACTGTGTCCTCAGGCCCTCCCTAGGGCTGCTATAAGACATCTTTAGGCTAAGGACTTTCTACCTGCCCCTTACCCCTCCAGGACTGGGAATTAAGAAATGAAACCAAAGGCAGGCAGATGCCTGCCAGGGGCCCCATTTGCAACTCTCTCACTTGTGCACCCTCGTCTCTCCCCTATGGGCCTCCTACTTTGTTGGGAATATCCCAAGGAAAGAAGTTTCCTTCCGAATCATTTGGATCGCAGGTTTGCACACGGTCTGCTTCTATCCCCTCTCCACCCCCAATTTGTGTATTTTTCTACTCCAGAATCATGTGAACCTTGTCCACCGGAAGGGGAAAACGAAAGTGTGTCCTCACCCAGGCTGTGGCAAGAAGTTCTACTTATCCAATCACCTTCGAAGGCACATGATCATTCACTCAGGTTGGGCCCATGGAATTGTGGAATTATGTTTGGTTGGGATAATAGGGCAGGAGGTTCAGTAGAGGACTTTTTCTTGGCCAGCCATGGGCTAGTGCTGGGCTCAGTCCAGTTTGAATCCCTCTTATCTCAGAGTTCTTCCCCTCATTTAGGGTCAGTTACCTACAATGGCACCCACTCAATCTTGCACAATAAAAAAGGATTTTCTTTCTTAACCAGACTGATGGGGGCCTTTTTGAGTTGTCATGAATGGAAGAATATACTTTAAGAAAGAACCCTTAACCTTCAGTCCCTGGGTCTCTGGGCTGTACTTCCAGGTGTCCGAGAATTTACCTGTGAAACCTGTGGGAAATCCTTCAAGCGAAAAAATCACCTCGAGGTCCATCGACGGACACATACAGGAGAGACCCCTTTGCAGTGAGTGATGGCTTTCTCTCCCCACCCCAAAGCAGCCCTCCAGGGTTCTTGGCCCCATAGAAGGTTGGGCCTTTTCCCTGCTCAGGCTCAGGGAGATTGGAAGAGTGAGGTTCCTCCTCAGGCTGTGGCTGTGGCCCTTGGCAGGGCAGTTGTAGCCCCAAAGCTGCCCCACCTCTGCCCCTGCTTATCCCCAGGTGTGAGATCTGTGGTTACCAGTGTCGACAGAGGGCATCCTTGAATTGGCACATGAAGAAGCACACAGCCGAAGTGCAGTACAACTTCACCTGTGAGCGCTGTGGCAAGCGCTTTGAGAAGATGGACAGCGTCAAGTTTCACAAGCTCAAGAGCCACCCTGACCACAGACCCACGTGATCCTGGCTGCCCCAGCACAAGGACACTTCTATTTATTTGTCCCCGCTGATCTCCTGGGCCCTTCTCCCTAAACCTGACCCCACTTCACAAAGGCTATTCCTGGGGGGCTGAAGTGAGCCAGCCCCACTCTGGGGCTGCAAGCAGCATAGGTGGACATTGAGGGCGCCAGGGCAAGCCGTGAAGGAAGGAGATGGCCTCCAGGAGTGGCCCTTTTGGCCCTGTTGGATCAGGGTTCTGCCGGGTGGTATAGCAGGTGTTGTAAGAATCTGCGTGGATGTCGTGGGGCATTGGTCCACCTCCTTAAAGCTGGGGTCTCTCAGCTTGGTCACTGGGCAAGAGGGCTGGACACCTGGAACAGTGTTAAGTGAGCAAAAATGATTAAAAAAAAAGACACACCAAAAAAACCCCTCTCCCCACCCCACCTCTATGTATGCACAAGGCCAGAGTGGTGAGTTCATATTCCAGAACACTTGGGGGAGACTAGGCCCCACTTTACACCTCCATCCCTTTGGGCATAAAGAGAAAAAGGAGTGGCCTGTGTGTGCTTTTCCCCATTTATATATAGTCTACTGCTTTCCTCCAGAGGCTCCTGCCTCAAATCTGTGCCTTCCTGCTTGCCTTCAGGGTTGATGGTTGACCTTTCTTCTAGAGATAGAGCCCTGGGTAACGAGGGGCTGTAGCACAACCCTGACCACAGCTCCTTTTCTCACACTTTGGGCCAGGGGAAGAGATGAGTTTTGTCCTTTCTGAGGAAAGGTTGGGAGGGGCCTTAGGTCTTGCTTAGACTCCTGTGTGCTTTAGGGCCTTAGATGAGTGTTTCAAGTTTTCCACATTGTTCCTCTTTCTCTTATGTCTTGGTAGGAAAGCTCCCTCCTTAGCACTGATAGAGACTATAGAGGGAAGAGGTCTTTAGGCCAAGAGGGGGAGCTGTTCAGTACTTGCAGCGGGGCTTCTTTGGCTTTGGGCAAAGTTATGGCCTTCCAGAACTTGGGATAGGGATGGGAGCTCAGAATCCCCCCTCCCCTGGCCCTGGTCAGTTCCTCCAACTCATCCCCTTGTTCCTGGCGGTTGATGAGTCATATTCAGGTACGTATGTACACTTTTATCCCTTTCATGAACAGTCAGGCAGCCTAAAGAAATGGGTGAAGCCATTGCTTTTCCCCTAATTCTGCAGCTGAAACTGAAACTAAAGTGGCAACAGTGAACCCTGTGCTGGGTGTTGGGCTACAAGAGGCCCACTCTGTAAGAGCTACGGTTGGACAGAGCTTTGGGTGTGGGAAGGGTTCAGCACAGCCTTAACACATGCCCTGGAGAGAGGGGAACTAGTATATACTTTTTGCAGATGGATATGCCTAAACACCCTGAGGGGTTGTGCCCTGGGCTCCCAGGGGTTGGAGGATGGAGAGGTGCAAACCCACATCTGACTCCAAGTCCAGGGCTTTACTTGGAGGGAACTTTATCCTTTAACTCTACAGACTGTGTCCTTTCCCACATCCCACTCCTGGCGTGGTACTTCTCCGGGAGGATAGAACAACAGCCCTTCTTGGGGACAAGAATCTAGTGCTAGACAGTTTGCGATTCCTATATTTCAAATCAGTTTTGAGAATTCTGCCCCAGAAACCAGGTCTTATGCCAGGGTTTTACGGCCTCTTTTCGCCAGGAGGTGGCGACTAGCTTCTTCGGAAGAGCGGAGCACGTGACTGGCTGTGCTGCTGGAAGTCCAGGCATGTGCCTCGCCCACATGCCCTCGACTCCCGTCCTGGGGATCTGGGGACACTGGCTGCAAACGTACCCCGTTCTTAACCAGCCAGAGTCCCCGCGTTGGAAGAGAGGCGGAATTCTGCCTCTCCTTCCCATTCTGGCCCTTGGCCTCGTGCTTTTCGGGTTTGGATAGGGGTTGCTTGAAGCCCGAGGCTACTAGAACCCCGGCGTTTGGACGGGGGTTGTAGTTCTCTTTAGGTAGGAGTGGAGAGATCCTCTACCTGTTTAGAGACCGAGAAGCAGCCTCAGACTGCGCCCCCTCCTCTCCCATGCGGCCGCAGCAGGGAGACCTGCAGTAACCATGGGAACCTGCTTAGGCCTTATGCTTGTAGAAGCTGGTGGCGGGGAGCGCTGAATCTTCCCGTCCCACCGCGCTCATCACCTCTCCCTCGACCCCGTAGACTGTCAGTTCTTCCCAGCCCACGGAGGCCGGTCAGTTTTTTTCTCCCCAGACTCGCTGATATGAGGGAAAATATGCTTTCGATATTCTATTCTGGCCAATAGGTGAATCCGAGTTTAGCTCCCAGGCTCTGCCGACGCTGTTATAAAACATTCCATTGGTTTCCTTTTTCCTCAGCGCGGCTGGCGGGGAGATAACGGGCTGTGGGTGGATGGGTTTGAACAAACAACCGTGAGAATCAGCGCTGGGAGAAAAGGAAAGAGAAGGGCAGCGAGGCCCGTCGTGCCCGCCCAAAAAGTCCTGGCGGCTCGGGGAGGACAATGCATTCCATAGTTCAAGAAGGGCAGGGTAGGTGTCATTTTCAGCTAGTCCTCCCTCCCTCTCCGTCCAATCTGAGCAATTGTTCAAGATGGGTGTCTTTTCACCCCGCAGTCCACAGCTCACGAAGTCTGGCCTTCGAAGGGTATCGCTAAGGAGCCTTCTGGTTTCTCTGAGACGTCGAGGTGATTGGCCTTTGTAGCCAGTCCTCCCGACTGCGCCCTCTGTTGTCCACTTCGTAATTGGCTAGCTCTAGGTCTTTCGACGTGAGCATCTGCCCACAGTTAGTTTCTTCGATGACTTTCCCTGATTGGGCGATTTTTCAATAACGTTCAGTGGATGCTCAAAGGAAGAAGTCTGGCACTCGTAGTGTGGAGCTCTGCGTGAAGCAGATCTGTGATATTTGAACTACAGGGAAAGACTAGGACATGGTGGTTGACCCTGCCCCACCGCTTCTCGGTCTCCTTTTATTTCGGCCTCTGTCCTAGAGGTTATGGGACAGGCGAGGAGTAGGAGAGCCGGAGAAGAGCTCCCTCCGCAATGGAGCTGCTACCGGAATCCAGGCGCCCTGCCGGTGATTTGAGAGCGGATGGAGCCGTCGTGGCGCGCTGTCTATGGTGCTGAAGCTGGGCATAATGGCATGATCACCTCCGGGAAACGAGCCTTCCATCTCAGAGTCAGAAAGGGGTGGGCTAGAGCGAGATGGACAAAAATGCAGAGAGACTGGGGACTGGGAACAAAGGCTCCGGGGGCGGGATGAAGAGACGGAGAGGGATAGAGGCAGCTGCTACGTTTCCTCTCCTTAAAGTCGGACTGGTTCCTATTGTTCGGGTCCCGGAGGCCTGAGGCTATGCGGGAAGGGGGAGGGTGGCGTCTTAGCTGTCACTAATCTCAGCCGGAAGTTTGTCTAAACGTGTGCATTCTGCACATGTTGGTGCACGGATGTGAACACGTGTTTATGTATGTGAGACGCGGCGCAAGCATGTATATGCCTATGCATGTGTGTGTCTTTCCGTGCATGTATGTTTTTGTACGTCTGGACACATGTGAATTCATATATAGTTATCTATCCAGATATTTAAGACTTATACATGCACGGGAAGCTCAGCTCGGGCTCCGCCTGGAGTGGCCATGGGTTCCCCTGGGCCTGAGAGTATGACGGTAGTTTACCCTGCCAATTAGAAGCCGGGAACCTCTGTTCATTTTTATGTAGGATCCGCCCACCCTAAGTTTGTGGGGAGGGGGGAATCCACGTGGTTCTTAGGCTTTCCGGGTTTCGAGCTGTGATTGGCTAAACCTTGATTTTCCCTTCTCCTCCCACCCCCCCATCCAGAGGCCTAGGGTTGCTCCTGGGAGACTCACAGTAGTCTGGCTGAGGATGTTGTTCTCTGTTCCATCTCCTCCCCCGCCCGAGCCAGGTTCCTTCATTCCTCCCCTTCTTCAGTCAAGAGGATCTCCAAGCGGCCTTTTGCACTGGGCTCAGGATACTGGAGCTTTTCCTTCTGAATCGGTCAGTTCTTCTTCCTGGCCTCGTAGTCCTCAACGCACCCGAAGGGGTGCGCTGCGGCACAACCTGCAACCGGCCCCACCTTGCCAGGGAACTTGTGGGATCGAGATTCAGGGTCCAAAGCGTGATGAACACCCCTAAAGTTTCCTCTCTTTCGAAGGAATCCGTATGTGTAGGTCCTCTTTCTTGGAGAATTCCACCCTTGCTGACCTCTTTAGTAAGAGAATGCGGGGTTTGGAAGACGGTAGCAGAGAGACACCAGGTGGATCTCGACCTATCCTTTTGTCCCAAGAATAATGTGATTTTCTCTACGCAGTCTTTTGTACCAAGGATAATTTGACTTTTTCAGACTACCAACACCTCGAAAGGAGCCTGAACAAGAAGCAGAGAGTCAGAGAATTAGAATGTAAGCTCCTTCAGGGCACAGACTGTTTTCATTCCTCCCCCCGCCCCAATTCCTTGTATATGATGCTAATAAATATTTGTGGAATTGAGGAGAGAAGCAGGGACCCAGAAAAGCAAAGGAATATAGAGCCAAACATAGAGAGTCAGGCTAGTCCTATCTAAACGTATCAGAGAAGAGGATTCCCCTTTTCCCAGAATTCGGTCACTGCTCCTCGTGATCATTGTGCCCCTGCGAGGGAATGGTCCTTGTTTGACACCCGTCCCTAGGCCTAGCCTGCACTGACTCTTCCTCCCCGCATATGAAGAGAAAGGGTTCCAGAATTCCTGAGAGTATTTTCTAGCCGAGTCTTGCAGGGCTGTCCTTGATGACCCCCGTCGTAGGGCGAAGAGAGCAAAGGGGATAGATGTCGGGCTAAAAAGAGCAAATGAGGACGGGGGAAAGGAATGAATGGGGCAGTGCCAGGGAGAGGAGAGACTAAAATTCAAGAGATAGAGTTGGAGTCAGGCTTGGGGAGCAGCGGGGCTGCGGGGGGCCTGGACGGCGCGTCTCTGCCTCCACCTGCCGAGCCGACTGGGGGCCGGGAGGGGGAGCAGGGTAGCGGGGTGAGGAGGCGGGGGGAACCCTTGCACAGAGCAGCCAATGAGCTGCTCCGGCGGCGGCAGCTGGTGGTATAAAGAGCCGGGGGCGGCGGCGCCGCGACACACAGCGCGCAGCTCACAGCGCGGGCCGGGGCAGGGGCCGGGGCGGGCGGGCGGGCGGGGAGCGGGGACAAGCAGGGCCGGGGCCGGGGCTGGGCGGCGGCTACAGCTGCGGCTAGGGAGGAGCATCGCTATTTATTTTGGGAACCGCAGCTCCCCCTCCCCGGGGCCCCCCCGCCCCTAACAGCCCAGAGCTTGCTGGGCAGAGCCGGGGGCGTCACCAGCTCCCCCCGCCCCCCCCGACGCCGCCGCCCCCCCAACTCCATCTTCACGCTCTCGCCTCTCCCTCCTCCGCGGCCGCCGCCTCCCCATCAGGGCTGGGCCTCCTGGATCGCTGCTGCCGCCGCTATCCTCGGTCCCCCAGTTCCCCAACCCCTCTTCGAAGGAGCGGCCGCCTCCAGAGTTAACGAGCGGTGAAGCTCAGGCCGCGGGCCTCGCATGGTGCCGGGGCCTCTGGGCTGACGGACGCCCGAATCCGGGCCCCCCAGAGCCGCCTCTAGCCAAAACCGCGCCCGCCGGACCCAGAAGAATGGTCACTGTAGGTATCCTCTGTCCGCCGAATGGCTCGCGAAGGGATGGGATGGGGGGGAGGGGTGGTGGATTTGGAGGATGATAGGGCATTTGGAGGAGGGAAGTGAAGAATGGGTCGATTTGCTGGGCGTCCACCTCACCCACCCCCCACCCCGTGAGGCCAGGCTGGATCCCCTCCCCCTTCTCCTGCCTGAAGATGCTGAAGCGCTGCGGACCCAGGAGCCTCATGGGCCTGGTGGGGGGAGGGTAAGAATGGGCCCGAGCATTAGAAGGGTGAAGGGAGGGGGAAACAACGGGGGGGGGGGAGGAATGGGAATGGAGGGCCCTAGGGAGAAAGGAATAGGGCTCGACAGCCTGGGAAGGGGGAGAATGAAAATGGGGCCTGGTTGGGGGAGGAAGATTGATATATAATAGAGTGGAGCTGAGGGTGGGGACTGGCCTGGAAGATTGGGGGGGGGGGGGGCGACGGATAGGGTTGGGCCTGAGTCCGAGTGCAGGTTAGGGGGGATTCCTCTTGGGATAGAAATTGGGGGGATGCTGTGTAGAGATGGGCCGAGAGTCCTGGTAAAAGGAGGGGTGACTAAAATGAGATGAGGATGGAGCCTCAGGGATTGGGGGGAGGGTTGAATGGGTTTAGATCCAAGCTCCAGCTTCGGCGTTATGGGGGGGGGGGGGGCTAAGGGTGGGGAAGGACGGAAAGAGATGGATGAAGATGTGGGCCTAGATCCAATGGGAGCCTGCATCCTTGGGGGATGGAACTCGGGGAGATGGAGATGGAGATGGAGAGATGGGGCCTGAATGGGGGAATCGGGCCGGGTGGGGCTGCGTTGCGCTGCGCAGGGCCCCGGGGAGCGGCGGTGGCAGATTCAGGGAGTGGGCCACTGAGCGGGGGCGCTATTGCTGTCTGGGGGGAGGGGGGAAGGCGGGTGTGTCCAAGGACTGGCGTTACATCGAGATTCTGGGGTCTTGGGCTGGGCGGGGGCTGGGGGGGCGGCGTTTGTCCTCCGCCCGGTCGACCTTGCGGCAGGAGGGGCGGGGGCCAGGCGGGTGGGGAGGGGGGGCTAGGGGCGCTGTGCCCGCCCTGCTGGAATGCCGCGGGCCCGGCCCGAGACATCTCTTTGTTTCTCGGCTCTTCTCGCCACCGCCGCCGCCGTCTTGCGCGGACGCCTTCGCAGCCGCCTTGGGTTTGGGCGGGGGGGAGGGGGGGGGTTGGGGGGGAGTGGCGGGGGGAGTGGGAAGAAGGAAAGAGGAGTCGGGAGAAGCGCTTCACCGGGGTAGGGGCTTCCATCTTCTTCCCAGGGGTGGCCACGAACCGAGGGTGGGGGTGGGGGATGGGGGAGTGAGGGTCATCGATGCAGCAGCAGAGAAGGGGAAGGGAGGGCTGCGGCAGGGGTAGGACCAACCCAACCCCACGCCCCTCCAAGACCCTGAGCCCCCCCACCCCCGGTACCAAGCCTCTCAGTTTAGGGACCCACGCACCTATGACCACCAAGACCCTGGAGACCTCCAAGAATCCCCCACCACCAGTATAGGTTTTGGGGACCTATAGGCCCCCAAACTCTTCAGAAGACCACAGTCCTGCAGACCCTAGACCCGTCCCGACACCCAGTTCCCGTTCGGGTTCCTTCGGAGAAAAAGGTCGATCCCTAGGCGCCCTCTTCTAGCCCCAAATTCACCTGCCAGCCTCTGCCCCCAGCCCAGGGCGTGTCTGAAGGACACCCTCCTTTCTGCCCCCCCCTTCAATCCCCACCCCTAGGACCTAGCGAGGCCAGTGACCGGCAGGGGGAGTGGCCTCAGACTGAGCTGGGAGCCCTGGGGCGAAGGGGTTCGGGCTCTGCCTCGGGGTGACCTTGAGCGGGCCAAGCAGTGGTGGAGCGGGCGCTGGGGCTGCAGAAGGCGCTCTCGTCTCCGCGCTTCGGCCCCGCCCCGCCAGACCCCACCCAACCAGACCCCACCCCACCGTGCCTCGCCCTGGCGGGCTAGGCCTGAAGGTTTTCAGCAGCCCGGGAGCTGGCCAGTTCCCGGGCTCTGAGCCCCTCCCACACCGACCACGCCCCTCAAGGCCCCGCCCACACCGGCCCCGCCCCAAGCCCACTGGGGTTCCAGGCAGCTCCTCCCAGCACCCAGCAGGCAGCCCCATCCCGCAAGTGATTTCCTGCCCGCAGCCTTCTTTCTCTCGACCTTCTTTCTGTACCTGGACTCGCTGTCTGCCTTCCTTTGTTTCTTTTTTTCTTGCTATCTCTATCTCTTAAGTCCCTATTTCTAGACCTGTATCTCTGTCCCTGCCTTGCCCTTCCTACACTGTCTTTGATTCTGCTCTCCACCCCCTCCCAAACTCCCCCTTCCCAACTCCAACTTCCCCCCCCCCAACTCCCCAGTTTACCCTGCCTCTGGTTCTGGCCCTAGTCCTTTCCCCTCTCTATGTGCCTATCTCTCTCATCTTGCCCTTTGCTTTGACTCTACCTCTAATGTCTCTCTGCCCCTGTCTCTGCATGTGTGTCCACTACTCCCATGTCTCTATTCCAGCCAGGGTGCCTTTTTCCTTGTCCCTTTCCCTATGTGCCTCAGCTTTCTTTCTCCTGCTTGTCTCATTCACCATATCTCTGTACTTGTCCATTTGTATCCTTACCACCCGTTTTCATACTCCTGTCCTTAGATGTTCTATCCTGCCCCCTCTCTGTGCCTCAGTCTCTGACTTTCCTGTTCCTCTATTTCCCTTTCCTTTAGCTACTTCTGACTCTCAAGGCCCCTCTCTCCTTGTATCTTCTTCTACCTGTACACACTGCTCCTCTCTTTCTGGCTCCTCTGTCTCCCTACGAAGATCTTTTGCCTGTGAAGTTTCATACTAACCTTTTATCCTGGGGCCAGGATTGGGTTTGACTAGCAATTCTTCCTGCCTCTCCAGAGGCCCAGGAATTCATATATTCCTAGAAATTGGGAAGCAATGTACTCCCTAAGCCCCTATCCTCTCCCATCTCTTCTACAGTGATGAAAGAGGCAAATAGGTGAGTGTGCAGAGAAGACCCTTTCCCTAGAGCCAAGGACTAACCCCCCCCATATCAAACTTTGGGGCCTTTGCCTCTCCTTCCTGAGTACAAGGCAAAGTGCCATATAGAAGAGGGTTTCTGAATAAATCAAGGCAAAGTGCCATATAGAGAGGGTTCACAAATGATCAGGGACCCTACACTGGGGAACATCTGAATTGTTGGAGGTAACAGCTGAAGCTCCCTCTATCCCCCAACATAGTTTGTTGAGAGGAGAGAGTTGGGTGAGATGGGTGGGGCAGACCTTTGGGAAATGAAAACTTGGGAGAAGGTTTATCAAATTTTCATGGTGTTTGTAAGGAATGTGGATCCCTAGGGTGGGTGAGAGTGGAGGCAAGAAAGAAGGACAATTGCCTTAGGGAGGGCTACGCTTTCGAGTAAACTGAGGCAGGACTGTGAGGAGAGCAAGGTATACTCAGGGAAAGAAATCTTTATAGCACAAATGTAACCCAGAACTCCAGGATCCCCTTTTCTCTAGGCATAAAGGGGTGGGAGTGTGGGAATGCCAGAGCCTTAGGCCCGGTGGTGGCAGGCAGCCCTCGTGCCGCTGACGCCACCACTCAATGCCCCATTGTTGGGAGGAGGAGGGGCTGGAGGGGTGTGTTTGTATGTGTCTGTGTCTCTGTATTTGTCTCCCTGTGTCTGTGGTCTCTATGTTTCTGTGTGCTAGGGAATCTCAGCTTCCTATGCTTCAGGTGTGTTTGTTGCTGAAATGGTACTTCCCAAATGTTACTTACTAGAGGGAGGTGCTCTCTGTATGGAGCAATCTCTCCAGCAGAATTGGTTCACTCTGTGGGGGCATCTGTTTTGGGACTTCTCTGTATAGGGAAGACCTTATTATTTAGATTATGGAATTTAGAGCTGGAAGACCTTATCGGTCATCAATCCTCTCATTTTACAGAGCAGCAAACTGATTTGGCCCAGAGTGGAGAAGTAATTTGCCTAAAGTCACACATATATAGTAAGTGACAAAGTCCAGATTCAAACCTAGGTCCTCTGACTCCAAACCCAGTGGAGGAATGGGGGGAGGAGGAGTGCCTACAATATTGGGAGATGGTTTCTGACTTGTTGGGGAGGGGGGGAAATAGTCAGCTGAGCTGGGACTGGGGTAATGGGGTGCTTCAGCTTAGTCCACTGAAGAATTTCCATGGCAACCAGCCAAGGCCTTCTCTCTGCAATCCAAAGAGAGAGAAAAGATACAAGAGACAGAAAGTATGTGAAGGCTTGGGGGCTTTTTGTTTTCTTTCTTGAGAATGCCTAACTCTCCTTTCTCTGAAATGATCTCCCTATATCTCTGTATCTGAGGGCATCATCATCATTTCTTGCCTCTGCTTCAGAGTGTCTGGGCATTCCCTACACATATCTCTGGTCATCTGAATGCATGTCTCTGGATCTCTGGGCAGCTTTGTGTAGATATATGTCTCTGCCTCTGTATTTGTTTCTTCTATGTCATTTACTATTTCCGAGTCTGTCTCTAGTCAGGATGTGGCTCTTCTCCCAGCAAAGGAAACCTCCCTCCCCCACCCCCACCCCCGACAGGGGCCATATGCCAGGCTGGACTGGTGCAGGCGGGGCAGGGAGGGGATGGGATCCTGTCTTGATCTGATCCCCATTAGAGGCTTAGCCAGCTCAGTCCTGGATGAAATTGAAACTGCTAAGTCTCAGGGTTGGGGTGAGGTCAGTGCTCTGAGATGCATAGCAGGAGGAAGTCATGACAGAGCTCCTTCTAGGGAGGCCCAAATACCCTCTCTGGAGATAAGGGGGGAGGATGGTCACTTGGCCTATACCATGAGGAAGGCCACAATGTGTTCAGGGTTGTGGGACTTTGAAGAATGTGTGTGTGTGTGTGTGTGTGTGTGTGTGTGTGTGTGTGTGTGGCAAATGTGGCCTCAGCCCTTGGGGTTCACAAGTTATTCCATTAGATCTTTACCCACCTGCCTCCCTCCACGGCTGTTTCAAGTCCTGTGCCTATTAGGGAGGCTTTTGGGCTCTACAACTCAGGGTTACATCTGGACTGGGCCCCCAACTCTGTCACCAAAGTCCCATATTCTCTTGTCTGCTCCCCATTTGCACATCTCCAGGTGGTCTTAAATCTGGGTCCTCGGTCTCTGAGCACTCCCTTCCCACGGTCCCTCACCAGGCATGGCTCCTTTTGTCTCCAGCAGATAATTAGCACCATGGAGACTCAGGTGTCCGGCGGCCCCCCCCCTACGGCCCTGCCCAATGGGCCGCTTGTCAGCACCAACGGAGCCACCGATGACAGCAAGACCAACCTCATTGTCAACTACCTGCCCCAGAATATGACGCAGGAGGAGTTCAAAAGCCTCTTTGGCAGCATTGGGGAGATTGAGTCCTGCAAGCTGGTTCGGGACAAGATCACAGGTGAGGGCGCTGGCCCTGGAGGGAGGTGGGAGTGGATAATGTCTCAAAGGGAGCAAAATCAGGACTGGAGAAGGGAAAATGAGACCGAAGTTGGCCCCAGGGAAAAGGAGAATGAGAGAAGAGTCAGACTAGGACAAAGCCCTAGTGGGTGGCCTCAGGGAGGGTGGTGGGGAGCTCATGAATGGGGAGGAGAGATGAAATCACAGGTGGCCCTAGAGAGGGAGTGAAGGAAAGAGGTCCCATATGGCCCTGAGTTTGAGGGACAAGGTCATGGGTGGCATGAAGTCATAGTTCCTGATCCAGTGAAGGGGGAAAGAAGGTGGGAGGGGAAAGGGGCAGAGTGTCATAGATCTAGCCTGAATGGGGGAGGATGAGGGTCTTGATGGGAAGAGACAGGAGAGAGGGGGGGTCATGGGCCTAAGGTGGAAAAGGGGGTAGTGGGGTTGAGGTCACAGGGCAAAAGTAGGATGCCTGGGCTCAGGATTTTGAGAGCCCAGATGTTTGGATTTTGAGGGATCTGAGTTTGGGATTTGGGGACTCTAAGTTTGGGATTCCAGGATCTAGCAAATGAGATAATCTAAGTACTTTGTGAATCTTAAAACACCACCTAAATAAATGATAGCTATTATTAAGGGGACCTCTGTCCCTGACTATAAAGGCTTCAGCCTCAAGGCTATTTGTCCTCCTCTGATATCCCATCCCTCCCCTCCATCCCCCTCAGGGCAAAGCTTGGGCTATGGCTTCGTGAATTATGTGGACCCCAATGATGCGGACAAAGCCATCAACACCCTCAATGGCCTCAAGCTGCAGACCAAGACCATCAAGGTCAGCCCCCTGCGCTCGGCCTGCTCCCCAAAATGGGGTCAGCCCCCTGCGCCCCAGGCAGGGCGGACAGAAGGCTGACCCGGGGTCAGGGATGGGGGAGGGGACCGGCTTGGCACTTTCCATGTTTTTGTCATGGAAATGGAGGGAGGGGCCCATCTGGTGCCTGAGCTGCCTAATTAGGGCATAGTGGGGGGAAGGGGGATTAGTGACCACAGGCCCCGCCCCCTCCCCTTTGTCTGTGTTTTTGCTTCCGTGTGAGTGTGTGAGTGTATGTGATCGATTGAGTGAGTGAGTGTGTGTGTTTGTCGGGGTGGGGGGAGAGGGGGGGAGGATCACAGTTGCATCAGAGAAGGGAAGGAACTATGTGGAGTGGGAGGCCCAGCTTCTGGACACCTGGGTTTTTGTTGATTCAGAAGAGAAACAGGGTCAAACCTTGGGTCAAGACCCCCCACCCAGAGCTTTCCCTCTATCCTTCCATCTCTCTTCAGGTCTGTTTCTGTTTCATTGACAATGTGTCCCTGTCTCCTGTCCCAGTCTGGCTATGTCTTTCTCTGTCTTTGTCTCCCTCTCTCACTCCTTCTCCCCCCACCTCCATTTCCCTTTCCCTCTTCCTTTCCCTCCCTCTCATTCCCCCTCTCCCTAACTCTCTCCCTCTCTCTCTCACTCTCTCTCTCTTTCACTCTCGAATTTGCATATCTTTGTCTCTTTCTGTCCTGACTCTTTTTTCCCCTCTGTCTCCGTCTGTGTCTTTCTCCTGATCCTGTCTCTGTGTTACTGTCTCTCTCTAACTAGAGGGGAAAGGGGTCTCTACCCTGAAAATCTGGGTGGGGTAAAGGAGAGGCTCAGAGGTGGGGGAGGGCGAGTTTCCTCAAACTCTAGGTTCCCTCACTTCCCCACCCCAGGAGGTGGGGAAAACACAAGATGAGAGTTTGATTGCAGTTTCCATGGAAACTTAGTAGTGCTTTGACTTGCCCCATCACCCCCCCTCCCAAAGTACTGTCCCCTCCCCAAATTCTCCTGTGTCTGTGACTCTGGGCATTTGCCGTTGGGGACGTTTGAGGCTCCTAGGAAACAGAGGCTTGAAGCCTGACTGGGCTCGGCCTCAGGAAGTCCAATAGGTGGTCTAATTCTGGATCTTCTGTTGACTTGCTATGTGATTGACTATAGGGAGGGCCCTTTCTCCCCAGACTAGTCCTCACTGTCCCTATCTATAGAACGGGAAGGGAAGGGTGGGGGTGGTTGGACAAATGAACTCTAAGCCAGGGGTTATCCCCTCATTCCCACTGGCCCTGGATCCCGCATGGGTCCCTAATACCCCCAGGTGTCCTACGCCCGGCCCAGCTCAGCCTCCATCAGAGATGCCAACCTGTATGTGAGTGGCCTCCCCAAGACCATGAGCCAGAAGGAAATGGAGCAACTCTTCTCCCAGTACGGGCGCATCATCACCTCCCGAATCCTCGTAGATCAGGTCACAGGTCAGCACAGCCCATCCTGCCTCATTTGGCCCAAGGGTGGGAGGGGGAAGAATTGCTGGGAGTGGGGAGCTAATCAAAGATCCTCCAGGAGCTCACAGAGTCACAAAGATCAGATATATAGGTCCAACCCCTTCATTTTATTTACACAAGGGGAAACTGAGGTCTGGGCTTGCCCAAAGTCATATTGCCAACTAACTTATCTTTGGAACTGAACTGGATCTCAGGATTTTCCCTCAGGGCTCTACACTATACCTGGCACTGACTCATTCAGGCCAGGGAAGTAAGGGTAAAATGCCTGATAGGCCCAGTGTGCTAGCCTGGTGAGGAGACCATGTTTGGTACAGAACAAAGGGGGCAGGGGAATGGGAAGAAGGGCTGGAGTGGAAGTGACCCCAGAGGGGCATGGGTTTTGAGGCTTAGGGCCTGATTGATCATAAGGGGAAAGGGGCATCAGAATAAAGGGTCTTTGATTGCCCAGCTCCAGACATTCATACCACAGCAAGGGCCCCTCCCCTGTCTCCTGCTTAGGGCAGAATTGGTCGATGAACAGCACTTTGCAGGGCATTGATTGAAGTATTGATTAGAGTCACTGATCTGGTACCTCAGGCACCAGGGGCCCTCTCTGTCTCTGTCCCTGTTCTCTCCTCCCCCACATAGGTGCCCTTGGGCATAGGGCAGTGGGGGAGGGGAGGGTGGATAGAATGCCTCAAGTTATCTCCCTCCCCACCTAGTAAGATAAAAGAACTTCACATTTAGAAGGGGATTTCAGAGGTCATTTAGTCCAACCTGTGTCCAAATAGGAATTTCCTTGACAGGATTCATCTGGTTTCTACTTCAAAATCTCCACTCTGACACTGTTGTAATTATTAGGAAATTCTTTCCACACACCTATGTGTCTCTTTGCAGCTTCCACCCATAGTTCTTAGTCCTTCCCTCGGGGGGTCTAAGTAGATCGAATCTATTTCTTCTTCCATGGCCTTTAAATGCTTGAAAATGGTCCTCTATCTCCCACCCCCTTCTCTTCTTCAAGTTAGCTATGCACAGTTCTTTCGACTAATGGAAAGAACAGGATGTTTCCATGTCCTAAGTTAACCATCCTCTTGGTCACCTTCCTTGGAAAACGCTCCAGTGTATCGGTCTTTCCGACTCTTTCCTAGCATGTGGTACTCAGGGCTAAAGACAGTTCTCCAGATATAGCCTGTCCTGGTCTGAGTGACACAGAACCGAGTAATACTCCGGACACTGGAATAATAACAACTCCCGTCTGTAGGGCACTTCATACTCCTATCTCACTTGACCTTCACCACTAGGCCCTGGAGAGACAGGTGCTATTATTATCCCCATCTTACAGATGCAGAAACAGACTTGTAGAAGTTGTATGAGCCCAGGTCCACAGGGCTAGGAAGTGACGGACCCAGGTCCTCCTGATTCCGATGTCAATACCGAG
Organism: Trichosurus vulpecula; assembly: GCF_011100635.1. Taxonomy (NCBI): domain Eukaryota; kingdom Metazoa; phylum Chordata; class Mammalia; order Diprotodontia; family Phalangeridae; genus Trichosurus; species Trichosurus vulpecula. The sequence goes on from NC_050573.1 coordinate 76,271,337, forward strand.
CCTCTAGTCCCCACTGTCTCTACTATGAGTGCATCTTCTAACAGTACATGCAATGTTTTTTACCTCCACGTTAGACTGTTACCTAATATGGAGCTTTATAATCCACCCAAATGCCAAGATCCATGCAAGTCATGCCTCTGCTCTGTGATTGTGACTTTCATGTGCCAAGAGTAGGACTTAAGTCCTTTGTCTCTACAAAATTTCATTTTAGGAACATTTATTTAGAGCAAAGGTACCTCAGAGATTATTCAGTAAAGTTCCCTAATTTTACAGATGAAGAAGCTTCCTAGAGAAGGGAAATCACTTGTCTGAGGTCATGCAAGTGACTGACCTTATATCCTTTGGGCTTTGGCTCATCGTTCTACCCAAGACGTTTTGGGATTCTAGACTACTGGTGAGCAGACTTGTTTAGTTGGAATGGAATGTTGAAAATATTAAATAATCAATGCCTGGCATGCAGCAGGTACTTAATAACTGTTTATTGGCTCCTTGACTGATTGAATGTGAGGCAAGGCTGGTTGTAAAGATCTTGAATTTCATCTGAAAGAGACAATCCTTTTTCTTGATGGGCAGTGAAGGGCCATGAGTTTTTGGAGTCGCAGGATCACGTGATCAGAATAGTTCACGAGAAGTTTTCTCTCACAACATTCTGAAGGGTAGGCTTGATTGGGGAGAGACTTTAGGGAGGAAGTCAGTGAAGGGTCTTAATACAGTGCTCCCAGAGAGAGGAAAAGAGGACCTACCTGACTGAGTTCAGGTAATTGCAATGGAAGCAGAAACAAGTAAATGGAAGGAAGAAGAATTGTAGAAGGATTTTGGCAACGGATTAGAAATGGAGATTGATTGACAGAGATTGAAATATCATATAGGACTCAGGTTTTATGTCTTGAGTGTCCTGGAAGGTGGAGCCAACATAAAAATGGAGGTCCCAAGGAGGGGCAGGTTTTGAGTCACTGAGTCACTGAAAACTGCAACTATGTGCTTTCTGTCCCATACTGCATTAACGGTCTTGATTGACTTCAGCATTGTTGCCTGAACATTTGATAAGTATGCCATCTATGCCTTCAAAATCTCCATCTTTGATAAAAATATTAGAGTCCAAAGCCTATGCCAGGTCCTTGGGGCCCTCCACTAGAGACCTCTCTCTAGAGGGACCTCTTTGGTTCTGGTCATTTGATAATTTCAGAATCCTCTTCATCCGGCTTTTATCTCTACATCTTGTCCACAAGGGTGCCTTGGGAGAGACTGCCAAACCTTGCAGAAATCCATATAGACATAATTATGTACACCAATCAGTTAATCAGCCAGCACTTAAGTATCCACTATGTGCCAGGTATAGGTGCTGAGGATTCAAATTCTATCCAAAGGAGCTTAGATTCTATTGTGGCGATACACACAGACAAATAAATACTGGAGATGAATATAAAATAGATGTAGTGATTGGAGGATGGGGGTGGCACTAACACTTGGGGAAATTGAGAAAGGGCCTCCCGACAAAGGTGGTACCAGAGCTGAGACCCAAAGTGAGACAAGGGGTTCCAAGAGTTGAAGAGAAAAAGGGAAAGCATAGATGACAGCTAGTGTACCGAGCTCGGCGTTGAGGTGAGGGATCAGCCACTGGAGCTGGAGCTTAGAGGGTGTGATGGGGAGTGATATGTAATCAGCCTAAGAAAAGATGATCTGGACCCAGGTAGTGAAGGGCTTTAGATACCAAAGAGAGGAATATGTATTTTATCCTACAGAAATGGGGAGCCACTGAGGTTTTTTGAGCATGGGAATTACATAGTGTGATATGCACTTGAAAATATCAGTTTGTCAGCTTTATGGAGGATTGGAGAGAGGACATTGAATGTAGGGAGACCCTACAATTCAGTGAATAATTGCAGTAGTCTAGATAACAGGTAATGAGGGTCTGAAATATAATGTAGAGAGAAGGGTTTAGATGTGAGAGATGCTAAGAAGACTGATACAAGATTTGGCAGTTGATTGGCTATGTCTGAAGTGAGAGCAAAAATTATTGTGAATGACACTGATGAATTGAAAGATAGTGATGCCCTTTGGAAAAAAAAATAGAGATTTTAGGTGGAAGGGGGTGGGCTTAAGGGAGAATAGGATAGTTTAGACATGTTGAGTCTGAGATGTCTGAGATGCCTATGGGACATTGCGGCAGACCTGTAGATGTCATTCTCCATTTTAATCAGTTTAATAACACTGTCAAAAAAGTAAAAGCTTTTAGACTGCCCTTGATGAACCCATTCTTGGCTTTTAGTGACTGCAACTTTCCATTGTAAGTACTCACAGACCGTCTGTGTAATCATTCCAGAATACTTCCAGGAATCAATGTTAAACTTAGTTATACCTTGAGTTTGAAAACTCTTAATCTCTTCCCTTTCTGAAAATCAAGACATTTGCCTCTCTCCAGTCCAACACATTTCCCACTTTCCATAATAATCATTTTTTAAAAAGCTTAATTGTTATTAATATCTTCTGGTTTTATATTACCTTCATTTCCAGATATGTTCTTCCTCCCCCTCCTCCCCAGGGACCCATCTCTCTTAACAAAGAATTAAAAGGGTGAGGAGAAAAAAAGCAGGTCAGAAAACATCAGTGGAGTCTGACAGTACATGCAATATTCCACCCTCTTAGTTCTCCACCTTGGAAAAAAAAAAAGGGAGTTGTATTTTCTTAGCTCCTTTCTGGGGCCACCTTTGGTCATTATAATGATACAACCTGAAGGTTTTTGTTGTTGTTCTTTCCATGTACATTGTTATAGTTGTTTTGTATATTGTTTTCCTGGTTCTGCTGACTTGACTCTGCACTGTTAGATGTCTTCGATGCTTCTTGGAATTCTTCATGTCCTTTCTTTCTTACTGGGGCAGCAATATCTGTTACATTCAAGTGCCACAATGTATTTAGCTCTTCCCCAGTCGATAGACATCTACTTTGTTTCCAGTTCTTTGCTACCACAAAAAGGAATGCCGTGAATATTTTGATTTATGTAGAACCTTTCTTACTGTCTTTGGTCTCCTTGAAGGGTAGATGTCTTGCAAATTCTGTCTGATTTTTCGAAGATCCCTGACAGTTACTCAACACTCATAGCCCCCAGTTCCTTCAGTACCTTGGTTTTCTGCATTGATTCCTTTAAATCTGTTAAACAGACTCAGCTCATGAGCTGAGTGGTTCAGCCACGGTGGTACAGTAGAAAGCTGGAGTCAAAAAGACCAGAATTCTAATCCTGCCTCAGATAGTCACTGGGCAAGTCAACCTCTCTCAGCTTTGGTCTCCTCATCTGTAAAAGGGGGATAATAAGAACGATGACAATAATAATAGTGAGGCTCAAATGAGATAATATATGTAAAGCACTTTTCAAACCTTAAAGGGCTATATAAATGTTACCTATAATTGAATTGTAATGACTAGAGCTTAGCTGAGGATAGCTACAGGCTACCTTACCATTTCACTCGTCTGTCCAGATTTAGTCTAGCCTCAGTTAAGAGATTATTCTTCTTAGGGGAGAGAAGAAACAAAATGAGAGTGAAAGAGCTTTGCATTTTATCTGTTGCCCCTTCTCAGTGTCTCTCTCATTGTGAAACAGGGCCCCTGCCTTTGATCTTTCTTTTTCCTCCAACCTGGCTTTTTAAAAGCAGCTGGCCTTCACAATCACTGCTGTGCTTTCAAACTCTGAAAATTGTGATTTTTTGATGGAAATTTTTATTGCTATATTTTATTTTTGCATCACCTTCATATCTAATTATATCAATCTTCTTCCCTCTCTCCTAGAGAGCCCTCTCTTATAATATCCCTTAAAACAACAACAATAAAAAACATTTAAGAGCAAGGGGGAAAAAAACACAATTGAGCAAAACTAATCAACACATGGACCTAGGCAACATCTCCATGCAGTTGCTTCCCACCCATGGTCTCCCACCTCTTTAAAGAAGTGGGGTAGGTGTATTCTTCTCATATCTCTTCTTTGGGACCAAGCTTGGTCAGCTAGAATTTCACCAAAATGAGTTTTGTGGGGTTTGTTGTTATTGTTTGTTGTTGTTGTTGACGTTGTTATAGTCTTTGTGTCTATCGTTTTCCTTACTTGACTCTGCTTCCTCTAGGTTTGTTTCCCTTTCCTGCTCATGTCCTTTGCCTCGTCTCATTTGTCTTCCTGCGTTTCTCCCTATTCTTCACATCCATAATTTCTTACAGTTCAGTGACATCCCATTATATTCACACGACAGAATTTGGTTCCCCCTCTCCCAGTCAATGGGCATCTACTTTCTTTTTGTGTCTTTCCTGCTTAAGGCTTTTGAGGGCAGAGACTGTTTGACTTTTTTCCCTGTATCCCTAGCACCTAACACAATGCATGAAACACAGAGTAGGTGCTTTGTAAATATTTTGTTGATGGATTGATTGACTCTTAAAAAAAAAAAGGTCACCACTTTCTATAGTATCAAAGAACTGGAAATCAAGTAGATGTCCATAGATTGGGGGAGTGGATGTAAGGGAATATCACTGTGCTGTGAGGAAAGATGGGTATGATGGATACTGAAAAGCATGGGCAGACTTAAATGAACAGATGCAAAACAAAATAAGCAGAAACAGGAAAAAAAACAATACGAAGTACAATCACCACAACAGTGTAAATGAAAAGAATAGCAACAAAACAGCTAACCTTGAATGCTATGAAATTTTAATGACCAGGTTTGGCCCAAAAGAAGAGATATTAAAAAAGCATCTCTGCTCCATTCATTGTAGAGGTGGGGGAATATGGGTGTGGAACACTGTATATAATGCCAGCCTTTTTCTGGATGTATTGATTAGTTTTGCTGAATTGCTCTCTTCCCCTCATCTTTTACATTCTCTCTTATAAAGGCTGGCTCTCTGGGAAGTGGAGGGGGGGCAGGAGAGAAGGGATCCACTGGGAAATGTAGGAAATGTAAAAATGTCAATAAAATTTACTTTAAAAAAGAAAAACTTTTTATCATTGATTTCCTAAAATTATTCTTATAGGAACTACCAGTCTTTGAAATTCATTCTCTGCTATCTGACCTTGCTTCCATCTTCTGTACATGTGTTTAAAAGATCTTAAGTGGTTCCCTGTGAATTCCCAAGTTGGGCTCTTTGAGAGTTAATATGGCTTTGTGCAAAGAACACTGGATTCAGTCAGAAGGTCCTGGGTTCAAATCCCAGTTCTGACATTCCCCAATCCTGTGACTTTGGGCAAGTGGCTTAATACCTCTGAGTCTCTGTTTTCTCATTGGTAAAGATGGGAATAAAAACCTTTGTACTATCTTACAGAGTTGTGGGCAAAGCTTTGTAGACCTCAAAGCCCTATAGAAATGTGAGCTATTTATTTTCTTTTGACAGTTTCCCCTTTTCTTCCTGATCAGAAGCCACTTGTGTCCTGGGGTTTAAGGGCATTAGAGCTCCCCACTGTCTCTCTCTACCACATTGGCACGTTACAGGGTAGGGGGGCATCAGAGCCCCTGCCTATACACAGGGCTCAAGGGGATCAGAGCTTCTCACCCACTCCCCCTCCTGCACAGGTGTGTCTAGGGGCGTGGGCTTCATTCGGTTTGACAAGAGGATTGAGGCAGAAGAGGCCATCAAGGGCTTGAATGGGCAGAAGCCGCTAGGTGCCAGTGAGCCCATCACTGTCAAGTTCGCCAACAACCCCAGCCAGAAGACAGGCCAGGCCCTGCTCACACACCTTTACCAGTCCTCAGCACGGCGGTATGCAGGACCCCTGCACCACCAGACACAGAGGTTCAGGTGAGATACCTTGGGTCAGATCCTCTCCCTAACCCTGTTCTCAAAAAAAAAAAACCCAAACCCCAAATAAGAAAAAATCCACCACCAGGAAAAAACCCATTACCTCTTTCAAACAGCAAGCCCAATTTTCTACAAATATCTCCCTTCATGTCCCCCATATCGCTTTCTGGGGATGAACTCTAGGTTAAGTCTAAGTCCTAGGCAAGGCTCTTGAAGGTCCTAGTGGGGAAGGAAAAGATAGTCCTAAGGGCTGCTCCAGTCAGGGAGGGGAGACTGTCCCAGACACTGGACACAAGGACACCCAGGCTGAGGCTGGGCCATGTGAGTTTCCGTGCCAGGCAGTGCCCTGGCTGGGAGGGGAAGTGCTGAGGACAGCCTTCTGAACCCTGCCCACGTTGGTCTGTAAGCCTGAAGGGGACCTTCTTACTAGTGCCTTCCTCCATCAGACGTGTCACATGCGTGTTCACATATATGTCAAGGAATAGTTAGCACAGGAGTCATGTGAGCTTGAGCTCCCCCACCCATGGTATTCTCTACATCCCAATCCAGCAGAGTTCGGTCACTGACCTTTCTCCCTCCCTCCCACAGGCTGGACAATTTGCTAAACATGGCCTATGGCGTAAAGAGGTAACTGGCTCCCCCAGGGCCCCTAATTTCCTGTCCTTCACCCTCCCTCCAACCTGGGGATACCCTGATCTCTTCCCACTCCCCTTACCTCCATGCACCAAGCTCCCCCTCTCCCTGGGTGCCAGGGCTGTTGCCACGGGGCTCCCTGTGTCTGTCCTCCAGCTTTCTCATGGATTCAGAGGCTCCTTCTCCCCTCTCCCAGCTCAATCCCCCACCCCTACCTCCTATTTTCCATCTTCATCTTGGACCAACTCCTAACCTCACCCTAGGTCCTCACCCCATCTTTGCCTCTCCCAGCCCCAGCTCCATCTTGCCCCTCCTCCATCCTCATCCCCAGCTTTCATACAGCCCCTAGTCCTCATTCTCCATTTTTCCATCTTGCTCATCTGGCTCTTCTTCCTGTTCTTTACCAACTAACTCTTACCCGTCTGAATCTGGGTCCCCTCTGTCTCTGTCCCTCCTTCCTACCTGATCTCTGTCTGTCCTGTCTAGCTACTGGTTCCCCCAGTCTCGGTCCTCTCCTTATCTTCTCTGTCTCCTGCCCCCCACTCTCAATCCCCATCCCCAAGTCATTCCAGTTCCTTCTTTCTTTTTTCCACTCCCATCCCGTTCCCTGTGCTCATTTCCTCCTCAGATCCCTCCTCCCATCTCCCATCCCCATCTCCTTCCTTGTTGCCTGCCCCTCCCGTCATCCAGCCAGTCAGTCCCCTGTCCCATCCCTCCCCGCTGCCACCCCCAACCTCCTCGTCGGGCTGGTTCCCGGCCCCCCCGGCCGGACACCCGCGTTACACCCAGAGTAGTCCCCTGTCGCTCATCGCCAGGTTTTCGCCCATCACCATCGACGGCATGAGCAGCCTGGCGGGTGTGAGCCTGTCGGGGGGCGCATCGGGCGCTGGCTGGTGCATCTTCGTCTACAACCTGTCCCCGGAGGCAGACGAGAGTGTCCTGTGGCAGCTGTTCGGGCCTTTTGGGGCTGTGACCAACGTCAAGGTCATCCGCGACTTCACCACCAATAAGTGCAAAGGCTTTGGCTTCGTGACCATGACCAACTACGACGAGGCCGCCATGGCCATCGCCAGCCTCAACGGCTACCGCCTGGGTGACCGCATCCTGCAGGTCTCCTTCAAGACCAGCAAGCAGCACAAGGCGTGAGCGCCGGTGGGTGGGCTGGTGGGCCAGGTGGGCTGGGCTGGGCGGGCCAGGGCAGCAGATAGGCCGGGGTGCAAGTGGGTGGGCAGGGTCGAGAATCTGAGCTGGGCCAAGCTCGGGAAAGTGGGGGGGGGGGAGGGGGGTACCGACCAGACTCACGGATGGACGGGTGGACGTCTGAACGGACCCCCACCCTCACCCCCCACGAAGAAGGAAGCAGCCACCCAAACTTAGGTCGCCCTCCTGACTCCCCAGTCCCGACCCCTAACCCAGCCCAGCAGCAGCCCTTGGCCCCCCAGTGTTAGCCCTGGCCCCACCAGTGTTCCTACGGGAACATCCCTCCCTTTTTCCCCTCTCCCCAACCTGGCCCCCCGCTCCCCTGCTCCCCCTTCCCCCTTCCCTTGCAGCGTGACAGATGTCGACTGACAGACAAGAGGACACGCTGCAGCCACTGCTGCTAGGGGTGGGCCGGGTGCTGGGGAGCGCCAGAACCTCCCTCTCTGGACTGGAAACCGGAGGGTGGAATGAATGGCCCCCTCCCCTCTCTGCCCCAGACCCTCCCGGGGACTAGGGAGCGGAATCGGGCTAGAGAGGGGGAGGGCGCTGGCCTTAGAGAGGGGCTGGGGGTGGGGGTGGGCCCCTCCTGAACCCCCCTTCTTTCTTGCCCCCCCAGATACTGGCTCACTCGCTCACTCTCTCTCGATCTTCCTGAGCATTGAGCTCTTGGTTTCAGTCATTCTGAAAGTTTTTTCTTTTATTTTGGCAAAACAAAAACCGAAGATGCAAAAACCTGGTGGTTTAGCCGGGGCTGGGGAGTCAGAGGAAGTGGGGGTTCAGGGCCCCCCATCATCCTGGGCAGATTCTGCTTGGGATCCCTGCCCTTCCAGGCCCCAGGACCAGGAGGGGTGAGGGAGGCAAAGGAACAGGTTTAAAAATCCCCAAAAAAAGAGACCTTGAGAAGGGGGCCTGGCCCCAGGAGATGGTGGGAGGCGGGCGGGGGGGAAGAAGCTGAAAACAGAAACACAATGGAAAAAAAGGGGAAAAAAAAAGAAAACTCTATTTTTGTAAAAAGGGAAAAAGACCTTGTGGAGAATTTTTACTGGGGATTCTTGAACTTGACAAAAAAAAAAGACAAAAAGACAAAAAAAAAAAAGAGAGGCTTTTTGGCAGGTGAGGCTGATGGGGCTGAGGTTGGGGCCTGGAGGGGGAGGGGAGGAGGGGCTCTTGAAGGGCACCCTGGGAGTGTCATACCTGAGATACACACACACACACACACACACACACACACACATACACACACACACAGACATACAGACATACAGACACACACAGGATCACACAATTTTATATATTATACACACATATACACACACACACACACATATTCGAGGGGCCATCAAGTCACAGGATCACACTCACATGTGATATCAGAGACACTTTCCACCTCCACCATACAGACACTTGCAGACATACATGAACACACAGAACCACATATGACAACATAGATACTCCTCTGCTCAACTCCCTTTCTAGAAACTGCCTCAAGGTTCCCTTCAAGGGAGCCCCAGAATGGAAGGATTTAACATACTAGCTCAGAACTAACCTTGGGGCCGGACCAGGGACCAGAGGGAAACTCAGCCTCCCTGAGCATGGCCCCAAGGGGCCAAAGGTCCACGCTCCCCAGCCCCAGCCATCTCCTCCTCCCCTTGTGTCAGCTTATGCGGCCCCCCTGGCCTTAGGTCAGAGTGCAGGAGCTGGGCAGCCTCCCAGCACATCCTGACTTGGGGCCCAGGCCAGGCCATGGTGACTTTAGGCCAGGGCATGGTTCTCGGGTTCATCCTGGGGGAGCCTGAGAGAATGGGGTGTGTGTGGAGGCAGGGGATCTTTCTTTTTCCTCTGCCACTACACCCTCTCTCCCTAGAACCAGTGGGGCTGGGGCCAGTGCCAAGAGGGGCGCAGAGCCCAGATCTCAGCCCTAGTCAGGGTCAGGGCTGTGGGAGCAATGACCATATTGTTTGGGAAGAAACTTGTACCTCCCCTAACCCAGTGGGAGTCAGGATGGGAGGGAGCTCATCCCCCAAACCCTGTGGTCCCAAAGGCATAGGGTCAGTGCGGGCCACTCCCCTCAGCTACACAGTCCTGGTCTCCTAGACACCGATCTTCCATCCCTATTCCCCCTATCGTGGGGCTGGGCCACAGGAGGCCTGCATCTCCTTGGGAGGCAGGTGGTGAGACTACCCCCAGACCTTGGGCAGCCAACATCCCTCCCTATCCCGAAGTGGACAAGCCCTGGCCCTGGTGCTGTGGGGGCCTGAGCTGGCCCCACCCTCCCATCCAAACCCACCTTCTGGGAACAATACAAAGAGGGAAGTAGACACACCTGACCTCCTCTCCCACCCTGACACACTCTCACCTAGGTCCCTCCCAAACTTCTCCTTGGTTCAGGGAAACTGAGGCAGCCCCCAGGCCCAGGCCCTGATCCTGGCCCATCCCACCCCTCAGAGATCCCCATCCCCCATCCCCTCCATTCTTCCTCCTCCCCCCACTCCACCTCCCATCCCGTCTGGAATGTGCATTTATAGTTTCCGTTTTTTCGTTTCAACAAAAGCGAAGACCGTGGCCTGGCCCTGGCCCCCTTGGTCCTCGGGCTCCGTTCTCCCCAGCTGGGGCAGCCCAGCTCAGCCTCAGTTCAGTGAGACACCATTCACCCAAGTCAGCTTCTTCCTTGTTTCCCGTTAGGCGTTAGTTTGGGGCCTGGACCCCCTCCCTACGCTCCCTCCGTCCTGTGCTCCCCCTGTGTTTGTAGGTGTCTGTGGAGCTTCTGCTGCGAGAAAAAAAAACAAAAAAAAACAAAAAACAAAAAACAAAAAACAAAAAAAAAAAACAAAAAAGCAAACAACGACAAACAAAAAACCTATAAAAACGAGAGAGAGAAACTGGCACCAATAACTCTTACTACACCTTTTGCAGAATTTAGCTTCTTGTAGTTTTAACTTATTGTTAACTTAACTATTTATTATGATTCCGGCCGCGTGAGGACATTTGTGTATATTTCTGTTCCTTCATCCTATCCACAAGTTAAAGGACAGATTTTTTTAATTTGCTGAGAAGTGGTTTATGCCTAATTTATTTATCCAAGGAACAAAAGTGCAGTTGGATGAGAACGCTTCGGAGTAACTGGAGAGAGTGGCTGGCAGGGGCCCAGCGCCAGGCCAGCCGGGAGGGCAGCGGGCAGCGGGCGGGTGGCAGGATCCGGATGGACGGTTCTTCAGTGGGGTTTTTCGATGTGCTCTATGATTTTGCTCGTCTTGTTGGGTACTTTTTTCAGTCCTCATTCTATTAGCTGGTGAAGACTTAAGCTTGTTGTTTATCTACACGGATCTATTTATTCTTGTGAATTTTCTAACCCCACCCTCCTTCTCCCCAGACCCAGAGCAGGGTGGACCCTGAGGGAAGGAGGGATAGGAGAGGCCCCCCCCTACCCCCCCCAAGGCCCAGCCCCAGGTGTCCCCCCCTTGGTCCTTTGCTCTCCCCTCCTCTCTCCCCCTGTTTCTTGGGGCTTTTCCCCCTCTGCCCTTGACACGTGTGAGCACGTATGTGCACACGTGTGTGCAGCGTGTCCTGAGGCTTCTCGGAGCAATAAGGGCGGGCTGGGGGCTTGGGGGGGGGCAGCGGGGGCCCTTAGGGCCGGGCTCTGCTGAGCAGGAGAGAGAGGTGCCCCCTCCCCGCTCCCCCCTCCCCCAAACTCCCACTCCCCAGGCAGAGCCCCCTCCCCCTAGCCTGGCTCTCCCCCTCCCCTCCCCACCCACACAGCTTGGGATATTTTTTTCTAAAACTAAACTAAACTCAGCCAGGCTCCCATGGCCAGGCCCCCTCCTTCCCCCAGAGTGGCTGGGGCTCCCCAGAGGGGAGGGGAGGGGGCCCCTGGTCTTCCACATCCCTGGAGGGGGCTGGCAGGCAGGAGGGGCCTCTGCCCACTCCTCCTCACTTCATCCTGTTATTTATTCGGATGGTTTCAAATCATGACAGAGTAAATGTTGGAGGATCAAAAAAAAAAACTGTAAAAAGAAAAAAAAACACTTTGCGTTGAGTTTAGACTATTTATTATGGGATTACAGGCCTGACGCTGTAACAGACTTTTACATGGAATCGTTGGATTATTTGTACTTTTCATGCCAGAAAATAAAAGTTCAGAATCTTACGGGTTTTGTGTGTATTTGTGTGTGTGTGTGTGTGTGTGTGTGTGTGAGAGAGACAGAGACTGGGCGTGTCTGCTGGCATTTCTCTGAATCTCTGAATGTGAGAGATCATCTGCTTGTACCTGTGTGTGCACATTTGTGTGTATGGTGGGTGCAGTGGAGGAGGGGGAGGGGTGTCTGCACTGGACACCTTTCACTTTCCTGTATTTCATAACGTTAATGCCCTGCTGTAGAACGAGCCTGGTACTCAGATGTGAGGAGAGCAAAGTTTGAATCCCTCATCAGACACTTAGGGCCGTGTGATTTCGAGCAAGACCCAGCCTAGATGTCTTCCTGTACTCCCATTTCCTCATCTCTGGAATGGGAATAAAATACTTGCACTTTGTGCTGTATGGGGAGTACAGGGGGCGCCCCCCCCCCCATTCTCAGTGGTGAACGTAAGGCAGCCAGAGATGTGGGTGGGGTAGTAAGAACAGCCAGCATTTCTATATCAAGGTTTGCAACAAAGCGTATTCTAACATTACCATCACTATCCCCACTTTACAGAGAAGAAAACCAGGGCTAAGAGAGCCTAAGTGATTTGCCAAGGGTCTGAGGCAGAATTTGAACTCAGACCCAGCTGGGCAGGGTCTGTCAGCAGTGGGGGACCCAGGACCCCTCCCCCCTCCAGCATCATGAATAAGGAGAGCCAACTTGGAGCCGTGGGGAAGATCTGAGTTTATTGTGTCGAGGTCACAGTGAGGTCAGGATCTCCCACCCCAGCAGGTCTTGCTCACTGGCTACACAGCCAGCTGTACCACCTGGGCCAGGAGGGTGGCCAGGGTGAGAGGGTATCAAGTCACCCATGAGTGGGTGGAGCTGCCAACACGGGAGGGGGATCGGGAGGGCAGAGTGTCCCAGTCACTTGAGCAGCTACAGCAGAGGGGATGGGTGAGGCTTCCCCAACCAAAGGCAGCCTCGTGGTCTTCAGGAGAGGCACACAGAGACTCTCTTCCTCAAAACGATGAGCCTTCCAAAGAGGAAGATTCAGGGGGCAGAGCCCCCTGCACTGGGCCCCGAAGAGCCATGGGGGGCAAGGGCACATATCCTGGGTCAGGGTTAGGAGGGAGATGTGTGTGCAGGTCCTGAAGGTATTAGCTTCTCCCCTGGGATTCTGCAGGAAAGAATGGGAAAGGTGATTATGGGGGGGCTGGCCCTACACCCCACACCCTTGGAAGCAGCTGCCCCAGGCAGGGCAAGAAGGGACAGGAAGTAGCCCGGGTCCAGGGAGTTAGTGTGGAGAGGATGGAAATCACAGTCTAGGGCCCTGCCCAACCTCCTCTGAGAACAACATGGGCAGGAGGAATGAACAGACCTGGCTCTCACTGGCTTTTCTCCAGCACATGGCCTTCCAGATTGGAGGGGGGGAGGGGGGCAGGGCCAGCCATACCTGGGGGATTTAGAGCTCATCATGGTCAGGATCCCCTGGGGACTCTGGGGGTGGCTCCTGGCAGGCGGCTGGGGTCACCAGCTCTATCAGGTACTCGCATCGGCTTGGCTCAGTGGCACTTGTGACTACAGTTTCCTTCCCACACACCAGCTTCACCTGAGAGAGCCCAATACCCCCAAACCCAAGAGATGTCAGTGGGGAAGGGTCCACTGGGACTCTGACTCCCTGCCACCCTGTCCAACTCCCACGGCCCTCACCTTGGTAGAGCGGTTGGGGCCTTGCCAGCAACCTGTCCCATGCTCATAATGCATGATGCGAAATTTCTCCTCCTCTGATGCATCCCAGGACCCCCACGTGCTGCAGGGAGAGAAGGTGGGCTGAGATCCAGAGGCATGGGGTGAGGAAGTGGGGGAGGTGGGAGGCAGAGGGTCCTGGGACATGGTGGTAGTGGGGCAATGGGAGATGAAGCTGAGGAAGGGAGGACACTCACCCCAAGTTGGTCTCAGAACCACCATGGTTAGGTTTCTGGGTGACTCGGTTGAAGGGACACAGTCTATAAATATACCTGCACAGGCAGAAGGGGACGTTAGCGACCAGGGTGGGGGTGTGAGGGCCTGCCCAAATACCAGGCTGAGACCTTCTCTGGCAAACCAGCAGCTGTCCTAGTCCTCATGGAGGCAGCCTAGGCCCTCCTCCTCAGATGTCCCCTCCTGTCTGGGGTAGGGGGTGGTAATCTGCAGGCATCCTTGCTTTCTATCACCTCTGGGGTAGTGAAGCTCAACAGCTGGAGGCTCTTTCCCCAAGATCCCACCCCTAGGATCTGGGTGCAGTGTGCACACATGATCTCCCCTCTTGGGGTGTTACTCCCAACCCCAGGCTCTGAGACAAGATATAAATAGCCAGGATGGTGTGTGAGCAGGAAAAGGGAAGGCCTCGTCCCCCGCTCACCCACTCTTTTCTTCCAAGCCAAGACCAGGGAGGCCCCTAATTCAGAATCTACCTTCAAGGTCACTCTGGCCCCTGCTATGGTGCTGAACCCCCAGCTTCCCACTGCCCTCCCACCTTCATGGGCCCTCTAAGACCCCCGAGGTCTCACCTCCTCTTCGAGTGCAATACAGAGATGTTGTCAGTCCCCAGGCACTTACTCATTGGTGGACAACTCGTAGCACTGTCCAAACAGGTAGGAAAATTCCCCACTGGGACCCAAGTCCAGTGCCATCTCCTGCTCTAGGTTCCTGCGGTGGGACAGTAGGAAGGATGGGTCGGAGGGTAGCCTAGGAGACTTTCCCCTCCTTGGGTCAGGGAGCCTCCCTGATGCCAAGGTGATGATCAGCAAGACATAGGGGAAGAAGCCGGATTTGGTGTTAGAACCTGGGTTTAGATCCTGGCCCTGTTGTTTCTGCATGGCCCTGGCCAGGTCCTTTACCCTCTTCTCTAGACTTGCTTCTTTGTTGGTAAAACGCCCTGTTGTTTCCAACTCTCCCGTTCCAAGGTCAAGGGTCCTTTTATGCCTGAAAGTCCCTTTCTATGTTTTTAAAATCCTTCAAATCCTAAATTTTATGATTTCCCCTAGCTCCAAATTCAGGACATGTGACTTAGGCCTCTGGGTCCCCTGGTCCTCCACGATGACCAGGGTTCCAATCCAGCTGGTCAAGTCACTTGTCTTCCGCTCCTCCCAGCCCCAGTTCTGACTCAGGGGGCCCCAGGGAGCCACCATCCTTTTCTCACTATCATCAGGGACAGGACTCTTTACTGAAGCCACCTCTGTACCTTCTTGTAACCAAGGCTACCCTCAATTACTGGGACCCTGGGGCCCTGCTGGAGGGCTTGGGCTCTTCTCCACCCCCATCCCCCTCCCTAGCAGCTCAGCTCAGCTGAGGACATCTGGGAGGGCCTTTGTTAATGCCTTGTCTCAAGGCACTCGCAGCACTCTGTGGGTATCCCTCCTGTGGAGTGTGTCTGTGTGTCTCTGCTCACTCCCCTGCCCCACAGATCTGTGGCTCCTCCCACCACGGGGTCTGATCACAGCTCCACAAGGGTACTGAGCCCCATCACTGAAGTTAGGAGACCCAGTGCCTAGCATCCACTTTGTCCACAGCCCCTAGATACTTCTTTTGCAAGATGAGATCAAGTTTCCCACCTATAACAGGGGACTGCTGCTTCCCACCCCGCTCCCAGAGGACGGAAGAGCGGAATGCCCCATGGGAACCAGGAGGAAAAAAATGGATACCAGAAGAGCAAAGCATCCAGGCCAAATACACTGAGCTAAGAGCCCAGGGATAATAGAAGAAGCCTCTGGTTCATGCCTAGTCCCAATCCACACTGAAGAATTCTGGGGGATCAAAAGGTCTAAGTGACTGCAGCTCCTTCCCCCTAAGATTGTGGGGATCAGTGGTCACTCACTCACATCTACCCTTCTTTACCAAAGCTTTGTGCATCTGCATCTCAAGTCCTACAAGGCTAGGGCAGATCCTGTAGCTTATTTCATCTGTATCTCCCTGGCATAGGGCTGGCTACTTAATGCTAGAGAAGGTAGCATGTCCTGGGATGGCAGCACAGGGGTCTCTGTTCCTTTTCGGTTCCAAGCCTGGGGACAGGAAAGAGGCAGGCAAGCTCTATCTTTCACAAAGGGGGAGAAATGAAGGTTTCTCTTAAGGGATTTCTAAGCAGTCCACCCTCCTCCAAATTCTGGCTTCCCACTCCATCCTTCACCAGGGAGCTACCTGATGGACTCCTCCATCTCTGTCAATGACTTTTCGGCTTCTTCAAAATGGTCCCGAGCTTCCTGGGCCGCTGGAAGGAACAAAACACCCAGAGATGGTGGGCTGGGGACTACATCAGATCATCTCCTTCTCCCCACTCAGTATCTTGGGGGAGGTAATTGTAGGCCTGGAAGCCTCCTAAGGAGCATCTGGTATGGGCTCAGAAAGCTGAGAAGGGTTTTTACATTTTTAAATCACGTTGTTAGCTTAAGGGGCTAAGCAACAACAGGTGGCCAGCCAGATGTGGCCCTACACTCTCATATTTTAGGCCCACAGAGGTCAGGTCACTTGTCCAAAATCACACAGCTGTTCCTGGCTGCAGAACTAGGATCTGAACATGGGTCCCAGAAATCCGAACCCAGGGCTCTTTCTACTATCCCAAGACACCAAGCAAAGGAGCATGGAAATACAGGTTAACAAACAAGACAAAGGCTCAAAGCTACTTGAGCCTCAGAATCAGACTTGCTCACCCCCCGTAGCCGGGGACTATTTACTGGGGACCCCACCCCCAATATTGCAGCTGTCTTTTGGGGCCACAAAGTGCTCACTCCATGCCACAAGGCAGCACCCAGGGAACATCCCAGTGTATCAGGCTGGGAGGCTTCCTACCTAACTCCCAAAGGGCCCTAATGCAGGACAGTAAAGCCAGTGCCTCCCTCCCACTCCAATCCTGATAATTCTGCTCTCTCCCTGGACAGGGCCTCATCTCAGGCAGAAGGCCCCGGCACTCTCAGAGCCCCATGGAGGGAGATAATCATGAGAAAGCCGTGACCCTCTTGTTAAACCCCCAGCCCTGGGTTTCTCCCCCACCCCCACAACTGGCCTTACTCTTCTCTTCCCTAGGAACAGTATGTTCCCCGAGAAGAATCATGTAACATCTTCCTCACACTCTCAGGATCTCCAAAACTATGCACTTATTGAGGCAGAGATCTCTATGTAACTCCCTTTCTCCACATATCACACACACACACACACACACACACACACACACACACACACACACACACACACAAGCGCGTGGGCACTCGCATGCGCGCACAAACACCGACTCAGAAGGCAGGAGTTCAAATGCTGGTTCTGTCACTTACTATCTGTGTGACCTTGGGGGAGTCACATTACTGGCCCAGACCTCAGCTTCCTCTACCATAAAGTGGGAAGGCTGGACTGGGAGACCTCCAAGGTCCTTTCTAACTCTAACTCTTGTGACCCTGAAGCCATTCCCATCTGAGGGACCACATATAAATGAGAGGGGTTTGCTGCAGGTACAAGATGCTTAGAACCACACACAAATGTCAACCTCCTCCATGTGCATACAGATGAGCCCCCTCCCAAAGGAATGCTTAACTCCAAATCCACAAATGCACCTTCTGCAAGATGGCAGGCTTCACTCACCCAGCCCTATTTCTACCCACCCTATGCACACATCACAGCATGTACGCTCATACTCACACACAATGCTTACGCACCCATGCAACACCTACAAGCTCCCTCTCTTGGGAACCACCATGCGTGACACAGCTCAGAAGAGGCTCACTAAAGGCTGTCTCCTTCCCAGTCCCTTGGGCACAACAGCCTCAGCTACCATCTGAGCTGATACAAATCCTCAGCTGGAGGTCTTTCTTCTAGGCTGAATTACAGCTCCAGGAGAGCAGGGGGCTCGAAAAAGCCCACCCTCTACCACCACAGGACTGTTATTTTAGGCCTCGTGAGCAGTAGCAGCAAGGCCTGCTCAGAACCATCCCATGAAGTGCCCAAGCTCCAGCTGGCACAGGGCCTTCACTCTCAGGGCATGGATGGAAATCAGCCTAGGTGAGAAGCCTCAACGTGGGTAGTCCCACTCTACTACACAGGGTACACCTAATGCCAGGGCCTTAGCCAATCCTGGCTTCTCAGCAGGAAGCCTAGAAAATTCTCTGCCCTGTTCACTGTAGGCCTCCCAGGGGACCCTGCTGGCTCCTCCCTCACCCACTGTTAGAGCCAGAGTGCCTGGTAGAGACTCACAAACAAGCCTAGTGGCCCATGGGGAAGCAGGAAAGGGGAATAGGGGACACCGAGGCCACACCCTAAAGAGGCTCCTCGACACACATCCAGGGTCAGGCCCAACCCCCTTGGGCTGGCCCTGGGCTCTTCTCAACAACTTTCTTCAGTTCTAGAGACCCTGGATCTGGCCAGCAGCTGAGGAAAAGTCCCCAACTGTCCTCAAGTGGCTGCACCCAGTGGCTGTGTGCATCCAAGAGCTGTTTTGACATCTCTGCAGGCAGAAACAGTGTTCTCCCCAAGGACTGACTGGGGAGGGTGGAAGGTGGAAGGGAGGGAGGGTGGGAGAGGGGAAGCTGGGCCTCCCTTCCTTGCTGGAGGAGAGTCTTAAAGACTGGTCTGACCCTGCATCACTGTGTACATCTATACCAGCACCAACTGTACTTACTGTCCCCCAACCTATTCTTAGGCTCTCCAGTCTTCAGCCCGCAGACACAGGCATTTCTAGCTCAGGCCCTGGGGATCCACTGAGGGCAGCAGATGCATCACAGAGGGTGGGCAAGAACAGGAGCCCCACACACACCCGTTCCTATGCACACTGCCTGTGTATCTCTAAGGGACTCTAGGGTTCAGCCAGGACAATACCCTCACTGTAAGGGCAGTGACTTGTCTCAGATCACAAAGGTAGTAAATAGTAGAGAAAGCCAGAATCTGGGCTGAGCACCACCCAGGTCTGATCTGAGGCACTCTAACACCCTGAGCTTGGTGCTGGTGGTTCTCTTTTGATAGGCTGAACCTCACTGCCAGGCCAGGTCCCTGGGGGCAATGCCAGCACTTTCTGAGAAAGCAAAAAGATGTCAACTTCTTAGCTACAGATGGTAGGGTTGCTGTGGAAGGAACTCCGAGGACCAGCTAGGGCCATAAGGCCAGGCATGGGCATCCCCAGCCTGGAATGATACCCTGTATGAACATGTTCACCGATTCCTGCTTTCTGATTTTCCTGGGTAAATTTCACTTGGGACTCTATATAAGGAAGACATATTTCGCAACCTCAGGGAGAGTGTCTACAGTCTTGGTTCCAGGCTCTATGGTGCAGTCTAGTACTACCTAGTAGATTTAGGGATGGTCCTCCTCATGGACAGCTGGTCAATCTTTCCAGTACCCCACCGACTCCTCCCCTATCTACCTCCCTGAGGCTGCTCTGGCTTTCTCTCCCACTGGCCCCTTGTTCCTGCTGAGCACAGCACGAAGCCTCCTTTCTGCCCCTTGGTCTCTGACAACACCCTCACTTTCTGCCTCTAAGAATGAAATACAAGGCCCACCTCCTCCAGAAAACTCCAAGCAATCCTCTCCACTCCCCCCTTCAAAGCTGCTCCAGATCTGCCCATCAAATCCGCTCCCTAGACCTGGAGCAGGCATCAATGCCTGCAATGGGGGCTAACTTTTCATGTGGGAACCAAACTGGAACCTAGGCTTCCTGAGCGGAGGGCCCGCCTCTGGCATGGGCATAGATCTGTATGCAGTAGACAGCCAATATTCTCCAGACAAACAATAAGTGAAGTCTAGTAGGGGAAATCTTCGAGGTCTAGAACCTCCATGCTAGATAAGGTCCCCTCAGAAAGGTAAGACCCCCTGTGGTGCGGGGTGGACCACAAGCCCAAGCATTACCTAAAGGCTACGGGATGTCCTGCCTGACAAGGAAATGCCCCAGGCTAAGAGTCCTCCAAATGTTCCCGTCCCCTGAAGACCTCACCACATACCATCAATATAGGCCTGGGTTCTCTCATCATATGGAGGCATCTTGTCCTTCTCCACCTCCTCATCCACCTTGACTGGCTGTGGGGGCAAGGGCTCCTGGGTGGAGAGGTGATAGACAAGGTGAACATAAGCCCTTGGCTCCCTGCCCAGGTGCCCCCAGCCTTACCACTTGGGCTATGCACTCTTGGTCTGCCCTATCACCTCTCCCCCCAGAAAGCCTTTGCCTCCACTGCATAGGCTGCAGGTGCCCAGGCCCTGAGCCCAAACAAAGGCCGATCCAGGCTGCGCTGGGGGGAGGGGAAGGGCAGGCAGAGCCAACAAACAGCCTCCCCCAGCACCAGGGAGCAGCATCCCTTTTAAGCCATTCCCCTGGGCCCTGGAGAAGATATGTTCCTGCTTTTCCCCACCTGAGCAGCCTTAGTGACTGCCGTTTCTTAATGGGCTTCCAGGAAGCCAGCCAGTGCCTGCCTCCACTTTGTCCTGCCCCAGCCTCCTCAGAACCCAGGCTTGCTCCCACTTCTATCCTCCCCACCTTATCATCCTCAGGGCTCTCCTCTTCTTCATCCTCTTCATCTTCCTCCGTTTCTTCCTCCAACCCAGGAACTTCATCTTCATCCTCTGCTGGGGATGGCTCTTCTGGGACCTCCAGCATCATCTCTGTTGTGGCCTCAGCAAGAGGTGGTACAGTAGGCAGGGCCTAGCAAGCAGCACAATCAAGACATATGGGGAACAGAGACCACACTTTCTCCTTCCCACTGCCAGGGGCTGGATATCACTCCCTCCTTCAATCCCAGCACCCCATCACTTGTGCCCATAGGCTCAGATCCTCCCCTCATTCGCTTGCTTTTTTAGGTTAACAAAGTCCCTAAGTTAGGGAAAGACCTTGAGGAATCAGAATAAGCTGGGCAGAGTCGCTGCAGAGAGGAAGGGAGCAGGGCCCTTGTCAGATGAGGGCTCACCTGGGGGCAAGGGGAGGGGACTGCCTCTGTGACCACAGGCTAGGGCAGTGGGTAGGGAGAAGGAAGGGTGGCAGCATCTGCTGCTGCCAGGCCCAGCTGGTTGGGATGGATGGGCTCCAGGGAACGAAATCGTAGCCCCACTCTGTCTACTTTCCTGCCTCCCCCCAGGCTGGAATTGTTTGTGAGGTCAGAGTCCCTTCAGGTCTGGCTCAGCCCAGCCACATGTGCTGCTGTCTCCCCCTGCTGGCTATAGTCCACCCCCACACCCCTCCTTTGCCTCCTGGACCCTTTCCCTTGGCTGCCTGGCCCAGGCTACTAACCTCCTGCCGATACTTATCCTTGATGGCTGCCCACAGGCCTTCTCGGAAACTGGCAGCATCCACCTGCAAGGCGTCCCCTAGCAAAGCCTGGAGCAGAGGATGACAGCAGCACTTACTCTGACAGTGTTTAAAGGCTGGGAAGGGCTTTCCTTACAACCCTGCTGGCAGGTAGGGCATGCAAATCTTGGTATTCCCATCGTACAGATGAGAAAACAGGCCAAGACAAATTATGTTACTCCCAAGTCACACAGGATGATTTGGAATTGGAGTCAGAGAAGAAGCACCGGGGTGGAGGATGGCACTGCTCTGTCCTACCCGCTTCTAGTGTTAGTCTTTATCACTGCCCTTCAGGACCCCTGGGTGACTCGTTTAGGCCGTGGAGCTAAGGATGATGGGAAGACAAGAGGCCCTGGCCCAGGCTGGGCTGGTAGGTGAGGCTGAGATGGCTCCTCACATAGAATTGGGGACTTCCTGAAGGAGCACGCTGCTGACAGTGCCTATCCAGGGAAACAGAGAAGGCTCTCTCTGCCTACCCAGCACCAGTTGCGAACCCCCTGGGGATGAGCAGGCATGTGTGTGCACATCACAGAATACAGGGCTCCCACCTGAGCCCACTGTTCCCAGGGTGTGCATTTCTCCCTTAGGCCCAGCCACAATAGAGTAGGCAGGACATGCATGTCTGCACCTCCCCGCTCCTGGGGGGCTTCCAGCTACCCAGCAGGACCCTAAGGGAAGATGCAATCACCAAGCCAGGAAGGTGCATCAACCCCAGTAGAGCTGCTGCTGACCCCATAAGGACGTACGATACAGGAGGAAACAGTCCTGCCCAGACCTCTGGGCCAGTAGCTGTCATGGGGGTTTCCAGTAAAGGACCCAAGGCCTGGCCCTGCCCTCTACGTGAGGGAGCGTGGCCAGGGGCCAGATCAAGGTAGGACATTAGCTTGTCTCTACCTTTCATCTCCCAGCTTCACCTGGTCCTTGAGAAACCCTGGCTGAGGGTTGTGGGCAAACACTGTAGGGCTAGCTAGTGGGATGGGGACCCCATTACCTGGGCTTCTGCCTCTGACAAAGCCCCGTCACCATCTGGGTCCAGTTCTGGGTGAGTCTGAAGTTCAGCCACTGAAATCCTGGAAAGACAGACAGGATGAAGGAGTGGTTTGTCACAGAAGTGGTCATCTCAGTGGCAAGTGGTAAGAAAGGGCTTAGTGTGGGGAGGGGGGAGAGGGCAGCTGGCTAAGGCTGATAAACCACTTTCCTAAAGCATGACTCTCTTCCCACAGAATTAGAACTTAACATTTCTTCCTCAGTCTCAAATCACCTCAGAAGTCAAGTAGTAAACCCAAGTTCAAATCCTGCCATAGACACTTAGTAGCTCTATGACCCTGCTCGGCCTTGCTGGGCCTCAGAGCTCCTCATCTGGTGGACTAGGTAACCTCCAAAGTCCCTTTCTCTCTAACTCTGAATCTACGATCCTATTACTATTATCTTATTTAGGGAGAATAGGAAGAGTCGAGAGCATATGACACTTTGTGAAGCCCACCCCCAAGCTCCCGTCCCTGTCTTTGGCCAATCTTTTGGCATTACCATTAAATATCTAGGAAGTGCAGCCAAGCTTGAGGCTAAGAACACCTCAGGTAATCCAAGGCCACCTGAGATAAGCATGTCTCCCAGAAGCCCTCAGGTCGGAAGCAGTCCCCTCTCCCTAGGGTGGGGGGATGGAGGTCTGAGACCGACTCTGTAAAGAGCACCCGTGAAGCAGACAGGAGCTGCAGGGAGAAGGCTCTGGGAAGCAGTACCCTCCACAGCCCAAAGGACTCACACTCCATCCGTGTTGTCATCCAGTTCCTGGAAAGCGCTGGCAGCCTGCTCCCGGTCCCGAGCGGCCCTGGCTGCTGCCTGCTGCTCTGTTCATATACAACCAGCTCCGTTACTCCATTACTCTGGCAGGGAGCTGGGACTGTCCCCAAAGCCAGGGAGAATGGAAAGGCAAGGGGGCACTCCCTCCTCCCCATCGCCCCTCCACCCCAGACCCCAGTCCTGTTTGTCTCTGCCTAGAATGCCCTTTTCTAACCAAATTCCACCCCTCAATGTTCACATCCCACCCATGTTCCTGACCCTTCCTGGACTCCTCCAGCTCCAATCTCACTCTCAGCACTGGTCCTTAGTGTGACTAACAATGCCCAATAATAATAATAAACGCCATCCCATCTTGTGCTGAGAGGGAGGGCATGGGGGGCTTCTTGTGGAACTGAAAGCAGTGGGAGGCTTTTAGGAGAGGTCACCTTCCCACAGCTTCTGGTGCCGCTCCTTGAATTCTTTCTCAGGCTTCTCTGCTTCTTCCTTCACTGTTCTCAGCATTGCCACCTGCTCCTCCAGGGCCTTCTTTGACTCTTGCAAACCAAGGAGCCTGTTCTGGTTGTGCAACAGAGAAAGTACTTAAGCAGTGCCCACCTGAGGGCCAGGCTGACCAGGGGCAGAGTCCTCAGGGCTGGCCCAAAGGGAGTAGAAACAACAGGGCTGGGAGGACCCCCCCCCCAGCCACACAATCATAAATGCACAGGTAAAACGGGCTTTAGGGATCATCTAAGACGGGTGGGGAACCTGTGGCCTCGAAGCCACATGTGGCCCTCTAGGTCCTCAAGTCTGGCCCTTTGACTGAATCCAAACCTCACAGAACAAGTCCCCTTAATAAAAGGATTTGTTCTGTCAAGTTTGGACTCAAAGGGCTACACTTGAAGACCTAGAGGGCCATATGTGACCTCAAAGGTTCCCCACCCCAGCCTAAGGGCAATCCCCTCCTTCTACCAAGGGAAAAACCGAGTGCCAAAAAGGGGAAAGGTCTTGTTCAGTGTCACCTGGGAAGGACAGAAGACTCAGACCCAGTCAAATGGCTCCAAGTTAAATTCTTCTTTTACTACAAGCTAATAATTTTTGCCAGTCCCACCCTCTGCACTGCCCCATGACCAGCAGCTACCCTGAACCAGCTGGGCAAAGGTCAGAGAGCCAACCCTGCTACAGGAAAGCTGTCCCTGCCTCAGTCCCGCTGGCCTAGCACTCAGCAGATCCAGATTGGAAAGCGGGTCTCCTACATCTTTAATAAAGAATCAGATGTAGGGCAGAGTCACCACGTTAACAGGGCAAGGGAATATACATTCAACATCTCTGATGAGCAGAAGGGACTTCGATTCATCAAAGGCAAGAGAAGGGAATAATCAAGGGGCCTGTTTCCGCTTGTCTCAAACATAATTCTATTTGCCTTGCTCTGACACAAGTAAGGGGACATGGGAACCAAGGGGAATAGGGGTCTAGGAAGGAGAACAAGACCTTCTTGCAAATCACTAACAGGACACCCAACAGTTTCCATCAGAAAGATAATCCTCAATCCCCTCCCTCTACATCTAGGCTCCTGATAAAATCAGGAATCACCAGTTAGCTGGAATGGACCTTGGAAATCAAATTTTCCAATTCTCTCACTTGACAGGTGAGGACACATGCCCACAGATACCAAGGACTGAGGAGTCATGCTTAAACCCGCCACTTTCTCCAACATGGGGCAATCCCTATGGGGCAGGGTAGAAACACCACCCTGCCTCACCCGCTTTTCCTCCTGGCCCTTCTTCCCTTCTTCGATCAAGATTTTCTTGAGCCGGAAGCCTTCACGGGCAACTTCTGCCATCTGTTCCAAAGTCTCCTTCTCCTTCCGGCCCATTTCCCTGGGTGGGCAGCCAGTGTGGATGCGGAGGAAGCATACAAGGGTTAAGGGAAAGTAAAATTCCTAAAATTAAATCTCTCAGAGCATTCCAATGGGGTTTCCTGACTCCCCATCCACCATGGGTGGTGGATTCTAGCCTGGCTCTGAGGAACTCGGAATATGGGGAGAAAATGATGAGTGTACCAGGTCTTACAGCTTACAGCTGTCTGTGTGCATATGCTTGAGGACCTAAGTCCACTCTGGAGACTGGGAATGGAGGCCTAACACCTCTAAGGGAGAAGGGAGTTAGCGGTAGATGAATCTCCCCCTAACTGCCCAACCATGTACCTGCATGTGTTCTCACAGTTGACACCACTGTTGTACTCATCTGTGGCATCACAGCAATCTAAGGGAAGGAAGCAGAGAGGAGCCATTGAGACCAGATCTGGTACCAGGACACCTGCCCTAGTTTTGGCCTCCAACCAGCACAGCTTTAAAAAGAGTCTTACCACAGATCCCATCATTGACGCGGTTTGAGGGGATATAGTGAGGCTTATAGCCAGCATTGGTACAATGGAAGCGTCCCTCTGGGCAGGCAGCAGTCCCTGACGGTCAAGAAGGAAGAGAGAAGTTATTTACTACATCCTATTGAAATAAGCTAATCCAAGGTGAAAAATGAAGCAATACATAGAGAGGGAGACCAGAGGATGGAGATACAAAGGGAAACTGAGACAAAGAAAGGCATATGGAGACACACATGCAGTCACAAATATAGACACAGAAGAGAAAGAAATACAGAGACACAGGAATGGAGAGGCAAGCACAGAGATCAAAGCCCGAATTGCCTTCAGAATCAATAACAAAATCCTCTATTTGGCCTTTAGAGTCTGCATATTTTTCCAGTCTTCTTACATTTACCAGACCCTTACTCTGCAATCCAGTGACACTGGCTTCCCTTTTGTTATTACTCAAGTTAGACTCTCCACTTCCCAACTTTCAGGCATTTTACTGGCTGTCTCCCATATATGGAATTCTCTTCAGCCTCATCTCTACCTTCTGGCTTCTTTCAAATCTCACCTGAAGTTCCTTTCAACAAGAAATCTCGCCTAGTCCTCCTTAAGCAGGCCTTAGTGTCTTCCCTCTGAGATTATCTCCAATATTCCTCATATATATCTTGTCTGCCCATAGTTGTTTGCATTTTTTCTCCTCTATTAGATCATGAGCATCTTGAGAGCAGGGATTGGTTTTTTTTGCCTTCTTTGTGTCTATCTATAACAGGAGACACTTAAATCCTTGTTGACTAGACAAACAGACAGAAACTGACAAACCCAGATGGACACACAGATAAGACAAACTGGAAGACAGACCGACATGGACATACAGAGAAAAATGTAGAGACGTAGGGAAAGATGGACACGGGCAGTTCAAAGGATATAGATCGATGGGTGGATGAACTGACAGAGATGCACATGGCTAAACATAAGACAGGCAGATGCAGATTAAGAAATAGATGCACAAAGACAAATCGACATACAAACAAAAAAGAACTGAGATAGGTGGTCTCAAAAACAGACAGGTAGGAAGATATCTTCATAGACATACAGATAAACAGACAGCAACAGAAAAACCCAGATGGATGAACACGAGTATACAGACACACAGAGGCGGATGGATGCAAAGAGACAGACATACAGATGGACAGGCCAACTGAAAAGATGCAGAGACAAAAAGACAGTAGATGGACAAATGGACAGGCCAATACGAACAGAAGGGAGATATGAACAGATGCTGAGACGGATGGGCAGAGAAGAAAGATACATCATATATACAGGTGAAGAAACAAACAGAGGAACAAAAAGAGGGAAGACAGTCAGACTCACAGCCATGTGGATAGCCTGGACCAAGCTCAAACAGATAGAGACTAAAAGAGTGACCAAGACAAACACAAAGAGATCAAAAGAAAAAAAAGAAAAAGAGAAAGACCAAGTAGAACCCCTTTCTCAGCTGATATACAGCCATTACCCTCCCACTTGGAGATGTAGTTAGGCCCCTTCTACCCTCCTTCAGTGAGTCCCTCATTCCCACCTGGCTCATCAGAGCCATCCTGACAATCACAGTAGTCATCATTTACTTGATCGAAGGGGATAGTGGAGGACCCATCCAGGCAGGTGAAGGGCTTATTTTTGTCATAGAAATGATGATCTGAAAAGGATAAGCAAAAATAACTTGAGCTTCCCATCCATATAAGATCAGTGGACCCAAGAAGCTCCAGGGACTACAAAAGGTTTCTGACAGTCCCTCCTGGACCAATGCATAACATTAAGCACAAAGACTAACCCAGAGATCACTTCCTTACAGCTTAGAAACTCAAACATATTATTCTTCCCGGGGCCCCCACCCAAGAGCGGGAAATTTAGGCTTTTGTTCCCACTCCAACCCCCACCCCACTGACTTCAGGAGGCTGCTGGGGTTTCACGGTGCTTCCTCCTATATCTAGTCTCTGGCCTCCTGTAAAGAACTCACTGGTAAGGGAGACCCCCCGAGGCCTTTTGACTTCGACAGCAGCAGTGGCAACGCTTAGCAGCAGCAGAAGAGGCGGCAGAAACATTGTGCTGGGTACAGGAAGCAGCAGCACCTCTTAGGGTGAAAAGAAAAACATACGGGAGAAGGTGAGGGCCTAAGGAAAGGGATGCCTATTCTTACCTCTCAAACCACGATAACAATCACAAAGCGGACTATCATGGTTGTCACGCAAACTGCAATGACTTACCCGCCTCCTAGCCAATGGGGCCCACTTACTTCTTGGCCAATGGGAGCTCCTCACCACCCCTCCCCCTGCCAATGGGAACTCCCATCCCCCTCCCAGCCACTGAGAGCCCCTAGCGCTCCTCCCGGTCAACGGGAGTCCCTCATCACCCCCTCCCGACCAATGGGAGCCCTGATCTCTCAGCCAAAGGGAGTCCCTCGCACCCCCCCGCAGTCAATGCAAGCCACTCACCACAAATATAGGCCCTCATCAGCCCCCCACCCACCCACCCCGTCGGTGGACCTACGCGGTGTCGGAGGCAAAAGTCACTCTCGTTCACCGCTGCTTCCTAGCACACGCCCGAGGGGGCTCCAGCGAGGAACAGGAAGCGGAAACGAGGAACTTCAGAATTTCCGGCCTATTGTCCAATCACGGCTTCCCGGAAGAGGGGCGGCAGCGACCACTCTGACAGCCATGTTGAGAGTGGCGGAAAGGAATCTCAAGCTATAACAGCCATCTTGGGTAGGACAGTCAGAGCCGAGGTCTCGCGCTTAATGGCGGCTGCGGGCGCCATCTTGGTAGCGGGGCGACTTACTACTGAAAAAGACAAAAATGAATGAAAAATCCCCCTGGTTTTTTCCCCTGGCGTCACTGATAGTTCTGACCCGATCTCCAGAGACTAGAAGTCCGAGATCACCCAGCCGTCGGCGGGGACCTCCGCCCGCGCCAGTCTTCACCCCAAGCCACAATCCTCCCTCCTTCCTTCTTTCCCAGCATGCCCCGCCCAGCCTCCAGGCTGGTCCCACGTCCCTTCCCCATGGTACAGCGCCAGCCAATGGGAACGATCGCGTGGGACGCGGCCGGTTTCCATGGTAGCGGACGGCGGGAGGAGGGGGGAGATGGTTTCCTAGCAACAGAGACAGATGCTGAGAGCTCCATCTGGACCTAGTCTGGGTGGGAGTCCCAGGGACCCTCGAATCTGAGCCGCAGGCGACAGCGGAGCTCCCTCCCGGAATGTCCAGGCGCTAATCTTTCCCACAGCCCCTTCCCGTCCTGGGACAGTCCTTCTCTGAACCCTGGGAATAAGCCCTCAGATCCCTTCTGTTCTTCCCGGACCTCCAATCCTTATTTTCCCTTCTCTCCCCTTAGTTCTTTCTCTGACTTCCCAGGATACGCTCCCCATTTTCTAAATCCCACAGGCTTGGCCACAACCCTGGCGGATAGCTTCTCTTTTCTGTACCCCTGTCATAGGCTAATTTCTGCCTCCTCCCCCTACGGTAGGCTCTATCCTACCTACCCTTCAGCCAGAGGCTAAGGAGGCTCCCTTGCAAAAGCTTAAACATGGTTCCCCTGCATTCCCCAGCTCCTTCCTTCCCCCAGCCCCGTTCTCTCCGTTCACTCCGTTCTGTCTCTGTGAGGCCAGGCTCAAAGCCACAGGCAAAATATATGCAGAGTCGTCCAGCTGTCAGTCATGCTGGAGTGAAGCCTCCTGTTCAAGTGCAGATTTCTGATCTGCACAAGAAAATCCAATTGTTGGGTAAGCATGTGGGGGGGGGGATAAGGGAGAGAGCAACAGGGCAGCTGAGGTGACCTAAGCCTTGGAGCGGGGAGGGGGGTGGTTGGAAAGAAGTTGGGCTCAGGGAGAGATAAAGGAATGATCGCGATCAGAACCAAGAAAGGGTGGTGAGAAGGGATGGATAGAATTGGGGTCAGGATATTGAGGTCAGACCTAAGGGAACTTGGGAAGTCCATAATTTGAGACGGATATCAAAGACAGGGTGCTAATCGAGCCAGGGTCAGTGGGTAGGGAGAACTTAGGAAAACAGAGAAGAGTAGGATTAACAAATAGTGGGCTGATGGGGGAGATGGAAGGAGAGAATCAGGAGGAGGGTAGGAAATGGGGTATTTGTGTGTAGGACAAGGGCTGAAGGATGGGAATGATAGCTGAAAAAGGGAGATGGCAATATGGTGGGGTGCTCACACTCTGCTTTGCCCCCAGAGGGCGACCGTAAGTCTGTCTATGAGAGCACTCAGTGGACCATCAAAAAGAACAAGGAAACTATTAAACATCTTCGAGAAGAGAACAAGATATCATACCAGAAGCTGACAGACTTGTTCAGTGTGAGGGCTGGGGTGGAGGGAACAGAAAAGACGGGACAGGGTGGGGGAAAGTAGGAGGGGAAGGAGGCTCCCATGCTCCACTGACCTTTAAGGGGAAAGCCGCACAAACCATGCTCCTGGGCTGGTCTAGACCAAGGCCACCTGGGTCATGGGAGCCGGCTGTTTCAGGAAAGCAAGGCTCCTTCCCTTTCTTTTCCAAAGAGGGAGTGATTGTGTGGGGAACTTTGCTATTGATGCCCTTTCCAGTAGGTGAAACAAGCCTGGGGGTGAGGTGGGGTAGGGAATGTTTTGATTTCTTGACTTCACAGGGTGATGAGAGAGTGGTGCGTTGGGTCATCAGAGAGTGGAAAGAGGAAAAGCCTTATCTGAAAAACAAGAATGGGGAGGTAGGTTGGAAAGGTAGCCTCAGCCATGGCAGGACACTCAGTCCCCAGACTCCCAGGAGGCCCTTTTAATAATAAGATCCTTTTCTGAGTCCTGGACCCTGACTCAGAATGTGGGTATGTACACACACATTTTCTATACATATACATTATACATACATATATGATACATGTTATATACATATGTATGATGTGGTTATGTGTATATCTGTATCAGCCATCTATAGCATATATGCACACACATATCTATCTTGTACTCTTGGCCCCCAGGAAGCCCTGGCCCTTATGGATCACCGGCTGAGTGAGAAGATAAAACAATTAAATGCCCTTCGATATGAGGCAGAACAAAGGCGGCACCGAATAGAAGAACTCCAGTTACAGTATTCACTTCGAGAGCTGGAGGTCATTGAAGTTCGAGACAGAAACAGTGAGATGGCAAAGGTGGGCATTAGGACCCACTGAGGCCAAACAGGGCTGGAGAAAGAACAAGCCTGGGTTATGGGACCAAAGAACTCATGGCCAATCACTGCCTCCTCTCCCCTAGACCATACGCAACCTGGAGAATCGGCTGGAAAAAGCACGGCTGAAGGCCGATGAGGCAGAACACATCACTCGAGTCTACCTACAGCTGAAGGCTTACATGCAGGTGTGGCATTTGGGAATGGTGGGGTACAATGAATATAAATGGGTTAGATGCGTGTGGTGGGGGTCCTATATGTAGGGGCTTATTGTGAGGAAATTGCTTTCTAGATGTAGATGCAGTTAGGACGGGGCTTGGCTCTATGGTGAGGATCTGAAAAGATTAGTGGGCCTTCTTCCAGGGTTCTTACACCCCAGCCTGGCCCTCCCTTCCCCCCTTTCTCAGGAGGAGAGCCTGAACTTTGAGAACAAACTGGATGCAATGGAGGGCGAAGTCAAACGACTAAGACATGAGTTCTCAGAACTGCAGAATGTGACCCAGGAAGCCACACATGCTCGGGATGCTGCCAAGGTATGCCGTAGCCTCACTCTGGTCCTCACCTGCCCTCAGCTTGGCCAAGCCACAGCACATCACAGCTGGGTGCACTTAGACCCAACAAGCCTGTAGATCCAGCATCTCAGTTGCAAAGCTGGTGCTGGAGCAGGGGCCTTGAGTATGTGAGCAGCAGCCGCTCCCCCTTTGTTCCAGGGGCAGAAGCCCTGAAGCCTGGCCCCCAGTGAGCTTCCTATATCTTCTTCCTGATGTTCTTGCCACCTTCTACCCCCCACCCAGAGTGAACTTCAGAAGCTGGAGGAGAACTTATTCAAAGATCGGAAGGAGCGAGACAGGGTATTGATGGAGGCCAAGAAGCGAACAGAAGAGAAGAAGCTTCAGAATGAACGCATTGAGAGGAGGGTATGTGGGCTCAGTTCAGAGGAGGCAGGGGAGGAAGGTGGCAGAACTGAGGACACTGCCTTCCATGCTGCCCACTGTATCCACAGACTCAGCAGCGAGATCATGTACCTCTTCGGTCTGATGAAATCTTTACAGATGCCCAGGGGACAAAAACAGGCCACTTAAAGAACCGCTGGACCACGTACCAGACAGAGATCGCATTTGATAGGCTCAAGGTTGCCACCGGCATATCTGACCCCAGTGTGAGTCATCGGACAGGGCAAGGGGAGGCTAGGCAGGTTTTCTGGCTGCTTTAGTTCACTCATCCTACCTAACTAGGGGAGGGTATTCCAGGTGGGGGAGGGGAGGGGAAGAAGACGAGGCTGTAGAGGTTCCCTGGGGGCCCTACCCCAGACACATTAAGAAATAAGCAACCATACATTGAGAGGCACTTTCAACTCTAGACAAGATGTAGAAGAGACTGGAAGGCTCATGCAACTGTGATCTTCCTCTGTCTCTGTCTCTCTCTAGTCCTGTGACCCTTGGGTAGGTAGGTCGGGTACCCAGTATGTTCTAAGAGACTGACTCCATTTTTACTTCATGTCTCTGACCAGGTGGGAAGGAAAGCAATCTGGGTTCTCCTAGGTGTGTCTGTGTCCCTGAGTGAGTGGATGTGGGTGGGGGGCAGTCTGTGGTGAGCAGGTTCATAGCCCAGAGTGAGACATTTGCACACCTGGAGTCCTTGAAGCAAGAGAATGAAGCGAGGCTGGTGACGCTGAAACAAGACAAGCAGCGTCTGCAGCAAGAGCTCACTCAGCTGAAGTACTCCGGGGAGGCCAAGGCCATCAGGTCTGGTGGGGGGAGGGGAGGGGGCAGGGCCTGGCTGGGGGAGGGGATTGGGTGTGATCCCAAGGCCCCTCACATGTGGTCCTCCCCCTCCCCCCGCCCAACCCAGGGATCAGAAGGTCTTGGTTGAGCTTCGAAAGCATCTGGATATCCAGGAGAAACAAGTAGCAGAAGCTAAGGAGAAGCTGCAAAATACTATTCTAGCACTTCAGCTTGCCAAGGGTGGGGTTGAGCACCTGGCCGACAAATTGCAGCATATCCCAGTGGTATACATATGAATCCCCCAACCCCCAAATTTGCCCTCCCCAACCCTTCAAGCCCCTATTTATCTGGCTTCAACATGTTACCCTATTATCCCTAACCCCTGGAGTCTCCCACAGACACCCCCAATCCCCCTGTCACTCCCTTTCTTTGAGGAATCACTCATGAACTTCCTGAGACCTTGGTTCCCCACCCCAACCACATTCCCTAGGAGAAAAGCAAAAAGGAGCTAAACCCGAATGCCTTAGATTATGTGCTGGATGTCATGGCTCAGAACGAGGAGAAATTGCTCAAACTTCAGAGTGATATGGAGGGGCGAGACGTGCCAGATCTACTGCACCAGCTTGCTGAGCGGGAGGTAGGAACCCAGAAGGGGTCTCAGTGGGGAACTGTTCCAGATTTTCCCTCTTTCCATTATACCCCCTGTTCCTTGGGGTTTGAATCCCTAGACAGACCTCCCTACCATTCAAAGTCCTTAGCACAGTGCTTGGTCCAAAGGAGGCGCCTAAGAAATGCCTCTTTCCTTCCCTCTTTTTCCCCCAGCATCCTCTTACTCTGTCCTTTCCTCCCACAGTTCTATGCCACCCTGGAGGGGAAGCTTCCTCCTCACAACACCCGCATCTTGCTGCCCACATCTACCGCCCAGGACATATTCTTTGGTGAGTCAGCCTAGGGGTAGGTAGGGAGAGGGTTGGATCAGGCAAGGAGCCAGGAACAGGCAAGGAGAAATGCACAAGAAAATCTGTGTGCTGGGGGCAGGGGATGTCCTCATATCCCCCACCCCTGCTCCTTCATCCTGCTCATGTCTCCCCCAGATGAGGAAGTGAGTGAGGATGAGACCGGGGAGATAGTGACCAGAGCATCCTTGAAGTTTCAGTCTCAGAAACTCATAGAGTCCAAGAGCAAGAAGAGAGGCCGATCTCGATCTCGCAAGCGGTCATAGATGCCACACCCTCTTGGCCTGGCTGCCAGCGCCCCTCTAGTGGGGCAGTCACAGATCCCAAACTGGGCCAGTTAGAGCATCTCATGGCCTTGCCCAGCCCCAGGTTCTTTCTCAAGGGCCCAAATGGTGGACTGGGTTCTCTCCCCTTTTTCAAGATCTACTTAGAGGATCTGGGTCCCTTCCTACCTAGGAGTAAGTCTTGGCCCACATAGCTGGGCAAGAGCAGTTTGGGGCCTTTTCCTCTCCTAAGGCCTGGGAGAGTAGCAATGTCCCTGTCCCTTGGGAGGCCAGCCCAGGGCCTTGCTGGCCCAGCTTAGAGGGGAGGTGGGACCTAGCTCCTGACGGTTCCCACCATCAATCATAAACCTCCTGGGGCTGGGAAGGTCTCCAAGGCCCTGTATTACACTCAGGGTCCACTGCCTGCCTCCCAGTGGTCGTTTTTTTCAGACAATAAAAATTACAAAGGAGCCTGAGCTGTGTTCCTGCGTCTGCCTGCCCGGGGACTCTGGTGCTGGGAGGAAGGGTCACTGGCATTGGCCCTAAAGGGAAGAGGGAGGGATGAAGAGAGGCAGAGTCCTAAGTGCTGATATTTGTATAGGACTGTAAGATTTACAAAGTGTTTTTCATATTATCTCATTTGCTCCTCACAACAGCCTTGTTAGCCCCATTTTACAGATGAGGAAATGGGCTCAGAGGTTAAGTGACTTTGACCAGGGTCACACAGATAAGTAGAGACAGATAAATAGGGATGTAGAGAAACAGAAAAGGGCCAAGACTGCCTTTGGCCAAGGCAGAGAGGAAGATCAAGGCTGGTTAGGTTTCAGGTCCTGGTGGGAG
Source organism: Trichosurus vulpecula (assembly GCF_011100635.1). Taxonomy (NCBI): domain Eukaryota; kingdom Metazoa; phylum Chordata; class Mammalia; order Diprotodontia; family Phalangeridae; genus Trichosurus; species Trichosurus vulpecula. The sequence continues at coordinate 76,305,465 of NC_050573.1, forward strand.
TTGGGGGGGGTGTTCCCCAGGTATGTGTATTTGAAGGGCACCTTCTCCCCCACCCCCCACAAAAGAGCTCCTGGACGTTTGGAAAGTACTTCCCGGTTTGTCCAGGGCTAGGTGGGCAGTGGCCGGGACTCCCCGCCCCCTGACCGGCCTCCTGTCCAGTGTCCCCATCCTGGCTGTTATGGAAATAGCCCGCCCAGTACCCACCTACCTTGGCGGTCAGCGGTGCGCACCCAACCCCGCCCCCCGCCCGCAGTTTTAAGTGCCTGAGCTACCTCCATCCCAGCGGCGTTAACTGGGCCCTCACCCCAAGGCTCCCTCCCATCCCCGCCTCCCTTCTCTGCCCTCTCCGCCATCGTTCCCCCAGGGCAGACCCCTCTCCGGATCCCGCCTTCCAACGGAGCAAGAGTCCCTGGAGCTGCCTGAGCCGGAGCGCTCCGCTTCCAGGCTGGTCTGTCCACTCTTCCTCTCAGTCCCTGCGCCGCCGCCGGAGCCAGAGTCGAGCCAGGAGCGGCCAGGCCAGCTACAGGTGTCCCAGCCATGGAGCGGCCTCCGGGAAAGGAGCTCGCCCTGGTAACCAGGACAGGGGAAGGGGGCAGGGTGAGAAGACTCGGAAAATCAGGGAAGGAGTTAAGTCCCCTGTCCCTGGGCTTCCTCACCAAGCCACCTCTGGTCCCAAATCTGGCTCTGGTCCCTGCAGGCACCGCTCCAGGAGTGGGGTGAAGAGGAAGTGGACGGAGCCGTGTACAATGTCACCCTGCGGAGGCAGCGCAGTCAGCGGCCTGGCCAGGGAGGGAGCCGAGAGAGGGGGAGGGGCCAGGTGAGGAATTGGGCTGGGGGAGCAGGGGGGGGGCCAGGGGAGGAACAGGGGCAGGTGTGGGGGTCCAGGAGAGTGGATCCAGCCTAGGCCTCCAGTGAGAAGGGGTCAGAAGCAGAGTCAGGGCTGGCGGCTAGGAACTAGGTGGGACAGGGCGGGGGCCCAGGGGGTTTTGGGGTGCTCACTACCTGAGGCTGATTGAGGCTCACCTCCTCAAGGCTCCAGATCCTGGGCGATCTGAAGATTTCGTGCATTATCGCACCTGCAAAGTTCGGGCGCTGCGCGCAGCGCCCCTAGAGCGTCTAGTACTGGAGCTGGTGCACGGGGATCATGAACAGGACCCGGCCTTTGTGCCGGCCTTCCTGGCCACACACCGTGCCTTCGTACCCACCGACCATGTACTGGGTCTCCTGCTGCCGCTGCGGCAGGTCCCAAGACCCCAAGGGTTAGTGAGGTTCCTCTTTCTCTGTATTCCCTGCTTGTCCATCAGGTTCTTCTCTCCCCTTTAGGAATCTGCCGCTCGTCCTTGCTTCCATTCTTGTCTTTTTGTTCTATAACAGATGCTCCTTCCCAGGTCACCGCCACCCTTCACTAACTCCCCTTTTTCCCAACTGCAATGATCACTCAGTCACCCTAAGGACCTGTTCCTGTCACACACACACACCCCTCCCCCCAGTTTAAGTCTTTCAGGTTGGCCTCCCATCCAGATATTTCCTTATCCTCATGTTAATGAAACTTCTCTCCCTTCCTCCCTCCTACCATCCTTCTATCCTATTTCCCCCTTCCAGTCTCCTTTTACTGATGCTTCCCTGGGGCTGTTTTCCAGGGAAGGACAGGAGGAACAAGGTCAAGGTCACTTGGATCTGAACCAGGAGCAGGAGTCCAGGTTGGTACCTATTTTTCCACCACTGCCATGAGCCATTGGTTGGGTCTCCAAGGATGAAGGATCCATGGCTGGGTCGGGGGTTAGGGGTTAGGATATGAAAGGCAAGAGGTCAATGACTGGACTAGAAGTTAGGTTTGAGAAGTCAGGGGTTGGTTCTAAAAAATTAGTGGTTTGATTTTAAGGGTTCATGGCTAGATCATAGCCTGAGGCTAGACTCTGGCTACAGGGCATTGATATCTGTGCTGGGCTCCTGGCTGCTGGATCACCCCCAGGACTTCAAAGATCCCCCTGCTCACCCCAACCTGGTCCAGGTTTGTACCTTTCTGAGTTGGGCAGCCCCAGGTGGGGTAGAAAGCCAAGAAGCTGAGAGGCTGCTGAAGCACTTCCAGGAGGAAGAAGAGTTGGAGGTGGCCAAGAAACTCCAGGAGGAGAAAGAGGGGGCCAAGGAGGCCCCAGAAGTGCCAGAGCCTTCTCATTATGGTACCTCCCCTCCTACCACCACAACCAGCCCCTTTGCTTGTGGGGTTGCCATCCTAGGAGATTGGAATGGGGGCATTGGCAGCTAACTAAAAAAAAACAGAATCTATCCCTCTTTCGTCCTCATATCTGCATGGGGCAGGGGGAGACCTTTCTTTTCTCAGGAGTGCCTCTGGATGAAGTGAGGCAGTCAGTAGTGGAAAGAAGATGTTGGTCTTGTAGTGCAGATGACCTGGGGTTTCAGTCCCAACTCTGTTACATATTAGCTGTGTGACCTCAGGTAAGTCACCTTACCTCTAACGAGCCTCAGCTTTCTCATCTGTGAAATGAGGACAATACCTTTTACTCCTTACCTCACAGGGTTGTGGTGAGGAAAAGGCTTTGCTAATCATAAAGTACTTCAGGAATATTATATTACTGTTACTAATATTATTTGACAGATAAAGACTCCTGCTTCCAAGCTGGCTGAAATCATAAGATCCCAGGACTAGAGCTAGAAGGGACCTTCGGGATCATGTAGTTCAATGCCCTCATTTTACAGATCTGATTCAATTCAACAAATGTATTTACGTTTCTATATTATGCTTAAAGCACTGTACAGGCAGATGAAGAAAATGGAGCCCCAGATTAAATGACTTGTCCAAGGCCTCTCATCTTTTTGTTGAGTTGTTGTTGTTGAGTCATTTCTGTCATGTCTGACTCTTTGTGACTCCATTTGGGGTTTTCTTGGCAGAGATATTGGAGTGGTTTTGCCATTTCCTTCTCCAGTTCATTTTACACATGAGGAAACTGAGGCAAACAGGGCTAAGTGACTTGCCCAGGGTCACACAGCTAGGAAGCATCTGAGGCAGCATCTGAGCTCAGGTGTTCCTGATTCCAGGGCTGGTGCTTTATTCACCTAGCTGCCCCATCTCCCTGCTAGGATGTAGCAGGGCTGGGATGTGAGCTCCTCTGATTCCATTTCCAGTGGTCTCTTTCTCCACAGCACTAAGCTTCCTCTTCCCATGGTTAGGTTGTATTTTGGGACATAGCCTCCCTTTCTAACCCCTAACCATTCTTTCCTCTTCCCTGTCCCCCTTTCTCTTGCCTCCACCTGGCTCATGTTTGAGGCTCACACCCATGTCAGTGGCTAGTTATGGCTAAAGAAAGGTTTCCTCCTCCTACCCTGTTCTCACCCCAGTCCCCCTGGTCCTCTCATGGCTCTAGGAGAACGTTGACACCACAGCTGTCCACTTCTGACACCTGTTGCCCCTCTCCCAGAGGGAAGAAGGGCCATTCTCTCCTCATTCTTAACTCCCCTTGCCCAGGGTCTCCAGGCCCAGAAAACCCCCTGGAGGAGGAAGAAGAGCATGGAAAGGAGTGGCCAGAGCTGCTGGATTTCAGTGTGGATGAGGTTGCTGAACAGCTGACCCTGATGGACATGGTGAGGGGATTCTGCTGCTTGGAATAAGGATAGGGTCTGATATATATCTTAGACTTGGGGAGAGCAATTTTCAAAAGGTTAAAAAAAAGGCTCCCATAGACTAAAAATTGACAGAGAAAATCAGTCTAATAGTAGTAAGAAACTCTTAGGGATGGAATTCTGAAGATCCAAAGAGAAACCAGTATTTACCAAATGAAAAAGAAAAGAGGATGTTTATAGAGATCAGTGTGAATGGATGTACGGGGAATTATTTGGCCAACTGAGATGTTTAAAAGGGTTTTAGAAAAAGCAGGACCATGGCTAGGTAACAGAAAGTGAATCTAAAAGTCATTTAAGAATAGTATTAGAGCATAAAAATTCAGAATGAGTGGAGGTTGGTGAGGAAAATTAGTATATTTGGGTGAGTTTAGGGGTTGTGTGTTTTTTTTTCCTACAATGGGGAAAATGAAAAGGATAAAAGACAGGATAGGACTGCTACTTAAGAGGGAGAAGAATGTATTCCCTCAGAGAGGGCAAAACTACTCGACTCTTTTCTGTTTTTCATAGCAAAGGGAATGACATTCTGACTAAGAGGAAAAGAAATGGCTTGTAGGAAGTTTAAATCCAGAACAAGCAGGGTAAAGAGTGTTAAAATAGAACACTCAGTTGTCCTTTAAGAGTTCTAGGCTGGCATTTATATAGCACTGTAAGGTTTGCTAAGCACTTTACAGATATTATCTCATCCCCTTAACAACCTTGGGAAGCAGGTACCATTATTATCCCCATTTTGCAGCTGAGGAAGCTGAGGCAGAGAGGTTAAGTGACTTGCCCAGTCTCACACAGCTTTGGTAAGTGGCTAAGACTGGATCTGAATTTAGGTCTTCCTGACTCTGGGCCCAGTACTCTATCTACCACACCACCAAGCTTCCACTAGGGTTACAAATCATAGGATTACAGGAGGACCTTGGAGGTCCAATGCCTTCATCTTACAGATGAGAAGAAAGAACAAGATATAGGTGAAGTGATTTGCCTGAAGTCACCTAAGGAGTAAGAAGCAGAGGCAAGATTTGAATTCTGGTCATCCCACATCTGGGTTCAGTTCCAGGAATCACTGGGTTGTTTTGTTGTTCTTTTGTTTTTTGGAAGCAGTCAGGGTTAAGTGACTTGCCCAGGGTCACACAGCTACTAAGTGTCTGAGGCTGGATTTGAACTCAGGTCCTCCTGTCTCCAGGGCCGGTGCTCTATCCACTGTGTCACCTAGCTGCTTTGGAATCATTGTTTAAGCAGGAGACACTGATAAGTTAGAAAGGGGAACCAAGATGGTGAAGGATCTGAAGGTTGTTCCATGTGAGATCAGTTGAAGAAATTGGGGAGATTTAGCCTGAAGAATAGGAGACTTAGGGAAGGATATGGTCACTTCTTCAGGCATATAGTGGAAAGAGTGCTAGATTTGAGGTCCTGGATTCAAATTCCAGCTCGGTCACCTCTGCCACCATGGGTAAGTCACAACCTCTCTGGGACTCCAGTTTCCTTATCTAGAAAATAACAGAGTGGACTCTGCCCAACAAGTTCCCTTCTAGTATGAAATCTCTGATCCTTAAAGTATTTGAATCTATGATCATTGAAGTATTTGTCATAAGGCAGAGGGACAAACTATGTTCTACTTGATTGCAGAGGGCAATATTAGGAGCAATAGATGGATGTACAAAGAGGCAGATTTGACTCTCTGTCCTAGCAACTGATGCAGTCCCCAAGTGTAAGGGGCTGCCTCAGGAGGTAGTGAGTTCCCTCTTGCTGGAGGCCTTCAAGCAAAAGCTAGATGACTACTTGACCAGTATATTATAGAAGCATTCAGGTATGAGTTGGACTAGATGGCTCCTGAGGTATTTTCTGACTCTGAGATCTCCTGGTTCTGTGACCTGCTCCCTTGGTCCCTTCCCCCAACCCTGTGGGACGCTTCTCCCTTACCCTGCTGGGCAGGGAACATCTGTCCCCAACCTCCTGATCCCAATGGATGGGGTAGGGACACCTCCCTGGCCCTCTCCTCCCTAACCTATACCTGATGTGTTGGGCAAGGATGTTTGCCTTCTTCATCCCCTGCTTGGACCTCAGAACCTTATGTATACTTAGAGCCCCAAGGGAGATTGGAAATTGGGGGTGGGGTAGGCATGGAGGCCAACAATATGGGGAGGTCCTTATGTTCAGCTGTATCTCGCCCCCACCTCTATCCCAATGTACAGGAACTTTTTTCTCAAGTATGCCTTTGGGAGTGCCTAGGCTCTGTGTGGTCTCATCGGGATAAAGCAGGGGGCCATGGGACTGCCCCCTCTGTCCGAGCCACCGTGGCCCAGTTCAACACAGTAACTAGTTGTGTCCTGAGCTCAGTGCTGGCGGGACCAGGACTGTCTCCACCTCATCGGGCCCAACGCCTAGAGAAGTGGATCTTCATTGCTCAGGTGTGGGGGTATAGGTGGCTGGAAAGCCTCTAGGGGGACCATGGGTGGGGTACCTGGGGTCTTCAGCACAGACTAACAGGATCTAACATGGCCTAGCTTTTCTTACCCAGCGCTGTAGGGAGTTGAGGAATTTCTCATCCCTCCGGGCTATCCTCTCAGCACTGCAGTCCAACCCCATATACAGACTCAAGAGGAGCTGGGCAGCTGTGAGCCGGTGAGAATTCAGGAGTGAGAGGGGAGGAGTGACTGTGAGTGAGCCAGGGAGAGGCCAAAGGGAGGGTGCAACCTCTTCTTCCTTGATCTAAGACTATAGACTGAGTAACAAGGATGGGGATAGATGGGGTTGGGCAGAGATATTGGAGAACTGTTAACAGAGGATAGGGACCAGAGTGGTTCTTCATAGCCTCAGAGGATAGAACTATGAATATTGGGCCAGAAGTTGCCAAGAGGCTGATTTAGGATTTGGGAAGTTTCCTAATGATCCCAGACTTGCAAAAGTGCAATGGAGAAAGGGACCCCCCAGATGTTGTTAAAGGGGATTCCCATACAGGTGGTAGCTGACGAAGACGACTCTTAACATCCCTTCTGAGATGCTGTGGATAGAGAGGCTGATCAGCAGAGATCTTAAAGAGATGCTCTCTCACTCCTGGCCTTGCTCTCTTCCTCCTCCCCATCTCTCTCTTCCCTAGGGAGCCACTGTCCATATACCGGAAACTCTCCAATATTTTCTCTGATGAGAACAATCACCTGAACAGCCGAGAGATTCTCTCCCAGGTACAGAAGGGCCTTGGACACTGGGGGTCGTTGAAGTGGGAGTACCCAAGCTGGATGGGGAAAGGAAACACCAAGCATGCAATAAGTAGCAGGGTCTTAGAGAGCTGTCACTTTGTACCAGGCTTAACTTTTATCAGCCTGGCACACGGTAGGTGCTTAAGCAATGTATGTTGACTTGAGTTTGGGGGCATATGATGCTTGGGGTGGTAGACACATGCTTAGCAGTAACTTAACTAGCAGTCTTGCCTATGAATAGAAGCAACCTAGCAAGAAGCAGTGATGAGGGTTTGGGACTTCCCCCAGAGGGGATGCAAAGGCAGGCAGAAGACAGTGTCCAGCACCAAAGCTCAGCCTTAGCACCCCTTAGTGGGCAAACCTTCATTCCTCATGTTCCTCTCTCTTAACTCATTTGACCCTTTTAAAGAGAGGACCCTTGAAGTTTCTGTTGTTGGTTTCTCCACTAAGGGGACTCCCTTCTTTCAGTGCCTGACATTTTTTGCCTTTGTGGTTAAACCTTTATTCCACAAAACACAGGTTTTCTTCCTCTTGGGGGGCTCTAGTCTGGCTGTTGGAAAAAGGGACTAAGGTTCTATCCTTTGGGTTCTTAACTCCAATTTCTATCCCAGGAAGAAGCCCCCTTGACCTCCCCTGAAGAGGAGACAGCTCCAGGAGTCTCTCCCTTGGTAAGGGACTATATTGAACTTGAGAAGGGGGCAGGTCTGGGGAAGAGGGCTACAAGGAGTTGGTTCTGGGACGCTAGGAGTGGGGGTTGGGGGGAGGGGACAGGGATTGGGCGACATGATAGAACAGGTGGGACCAGGGTTGGGACAATAATACCCAAAGGAATTGATCAAGTTTCTGATCAATTCCAGAAAGTGCCCCCTGGTCCTATCCCCTACCTGGGCACCTTCCTCACTGACCTTGTCATGCTGGACACAGCACTGCCTGACCTACTGGAGGTGAAAGCTTGGCTCCTGATCCCCCTCCCCAATCCCACCCCCCTGTCCTTTCACTGTCATCCTTGTTCCTGAAACCTTTCCAGAAGAACTAAGACATCCCCTCCCTGCCCCACTGCCCTGCATATCTGGAGTAAGGAGCCCCAGGTTGGGATCCAAAACTGTGTTTTGGATGTGTCTTTAGGCAACTCCATTCCCCTCATTGGGCCTCAGGTGGTTCCTCTGTAAATTTAAGGGGGTGGGACTAGATCTCTAAGGTCCATTCTAGATCCTGTCTTGGGGACTCTGAGCTCAGTTCTGGGCTCAGGCTTGTTTCCTTTCCACTACCCCCAGGGAGATCTCATCAACTTTGAAAAGCGTAGGAAGGTAAAGGGGCCTGGGTAGGGAGGGAAAGGGGGGTGTGCTGGGTGAAGGGAAATTGGGGAGAGAGGTAATGACCCCGGGATAGGTAAGAGGGAGAATGCCTGGGAGGTGGGCAATAGAGGGAGGGAAGGTCCAGCAGAAAGAACCCCATCTCCCTTTTCCAAGGAGTGGGAGATCCTATCCCGTATCCAGCACCTTCAGCGTCGCTGCATGAGCTATAACCTGCCATCTCGGCCACCTGTTCTTGCTGCCTTCCGTGCCCAGCGTCCCCTCAGTGAAGAACAGAGGTGACATGTCTGATCCCCTGCTTCCAGCTTCTCCTCTACCCTGGGAGCACACCCCATCTCTGATGTGCCCCCAAATTAAGCCCCTAGGCGATCAATCTCCTCGGAATTAAGTTCAACCGCTTGATCCTGGCACCATCCTACCATCTGTTACTCCAACCAGGCTTCTCTGTCCCCCATTCTTGCCTTGTTCCTTCCTGTGTCCTTATCTTTGTTGTGGTTGTCTGGATCAGCACCAATCTCTCTTCTCCCCTTCTGTGGATGTGGGAATCCTCTGAGTTCCTCAGTGGTTAGAATAGCAGTTGCTACCTCCTTGAAGAAGTCTTCTTGGATTTTTCTCACATTTCAAAGAGCATTTTGTCTGCCTGCTCCTCTCCTGTGCACTTACCTCCCATTCATTTCTCCTTATTAAGTTGTAAGCTCCTTTAGGGTGGGCTCTGTCTTCTCTCTGTCCCTCAGGACCCAGCATACAAGTAGGCACTTCCTAAATGGTCTTTGTTTTTGTTGACCAGATCTATGATTCCGCTGGTATAGGGAACTTCCAGTGAGGGAAACCCTTCTATCAATGTGATTATTCTGGTACATGGAACTTCCAGTGAGGGAAACCCATCTATCAATGCAGTTCAGCATTTGCTCTGTAACTTACAAATCTTAAGAATAAGTTGTTTGGAAGCAATGAGATGTAAAACAAAGTGTCCGGGATCACAGGGCTAGTGTGTTTCTGAGACTGGGCTTCTGCGTCGATTCTCTATCTACTACCCCACCACGCCTCTCTTCCTGAACACACTTCAGTTAAGCAGGCATTGATTAAATGTCTCCTGTGTCCAAAGCTCTGTACTAGGCTCAGGGTAAGCTTGGATAAGGCATGCTTCCTTCCCTCATAGAGCTCACGGTATGGTATAGGGATAAGACACAAATGCAGACAACAAATATGGTTTATGTTAGAGAGATACAAGCACCATACTATATGAGGTGTGAAGGAGAAGGTCATTTCTGATTGAGGAAGGACTTCCTGAAGGACATGGCATTTGAGCTTAGTTTTAAAAGATGGGCAGGAATTGAACAGGAAAAAGGTAAAGGATGAACATGGTAAGCAGAGGTAAAGGAGGGGAGTACAGGGCATGTGGGGTGCTGGGGTTAGAGATTTCCTTACTTAGGTTGGAGCATAGAATGACCCTTCAATTATTGACTTGGTAGACAGCAGGGAGACATGGAAGATTTGGGGCAGAGACCAGGCATTTTGATTGGATGTTTGTTAAATGAATTAACTCATGTTCTCAACCTCATTCCTTTGAGGCATTCTCATCACCTGGCCCCGATCCCTCTGGCCCCTATCTCCATTCTTCTGATTCCAACTCAGTCTCTGATTTGATTCTGGTCTCCATTTCCTCACTCCCATCTCCCCCAGTTACCGCATGTCCCGGGTTATCGAACCCCCAGCTGCCTCCTGTCCCAGTTCCCCCAGGATCCGGCGACGGATAAGTCTTACTAAGAGACTTAGCGCGTGAGTCGATTTTAATCTTAGGGTGGAAGAATGATGAAATTATGGTGAGGTGGGGAGAAGAGACTGAGGGAACCTTAAATCTGACACCTCTCCCAACTTTTAGGAAGCTGTCTCGGGAAAGGGGCTCCTCTCCCAGCCACCAGCCTGGGGACCCCCCCTCTCCCAGCCCCAGGTAAGGTTGGGAGAGGATAAGTGTTGGAGGGCAAGGTTAGAGTCTGGAGTTAGGGGAATAATACCATCTCTGGTTTCTGTGTCTCCTGTAGCCTCTCTTCAGGTTCCTACCCACCCAGCCCTGGAGATGGGGACCCTCTGAATTTCAGCCCTCCTCCATCCCCAGGGGCAACTGGTCTGGGCCACAAGGTACATGACCTCAACTATATAAAATACCGTGTGTCTGTGTGAAGAGGCAGCCAGAGCACAGGGGAAACTGTAGTTGGACTGAGAGTTAGGAGACCTGGGTTCTAGTCTTGGCCCTGCCACTGACTGTATGATCTTAAGTGAGTCATTCCTCCTGCCTGGCTCTCAAATTTCTCACACGTAAAATAGGGGAATATCGCACCACTTTGGCTGGGAGGTGTTAAGGGGCTCAGATGAAAGAATGGGAAAGGACCTCCTCCCCACTTGACAGGTGGGAGAGAGGGCTGCTGTGTCTGTGTGTGATGTGTACCGAAGCTAGGAGGTATGCTGGACCCTGGTGATCACTGTAACTTCTTCCCCTGCCCAGGGCACTCTGGAGCTGCCTCTGGGAACCGAAGCTCCTGAGCTCCAGCAGGTCCCAACCTCCCCTGGGAGCAGTGCCCGAGCTTTCCACCCAGGGCAGCAGACCCCGGATGCCTGTGTCATCAGAGTCAGTATTGACCACGACCCTGGGAACCTTTATCGGAGCATTTTGGTAAGGAGGGGGAACACGGTCTGGATGACGGCAGCAAAGGGAGAATTGAGGCAGGGGTGGGAGGTTGTCTCTGAGCTTAGGACATTCCCACCCCATTTGCAGCCTCCTGTCACTCTCACTGACCTGTAGTACCCCCTCTCTCCCTCTGCTCACTGTGTCCCGAGCACTTCCCCCACTTCTGTTTCTCACGAATTCTTTCCCCACCCCCACTCCAGCTCACTAGCCAGGATAAAGTCCCAGGTGTGGTTCTCCGAGCCCTTCAGAAGCTTCACCTGGAGCAGCCACAGCCCCGTGACTATCAGCTGTTCCAGGTCCTGCCTGGGGCCCGGGGTGAGTGGGTGTGAGAGCCCTGGGGACTGTGGTGAACCCAGGGCATGGGGTGGTGGTTGGAAGCTCTAAAGGGGCAGGAACTCCAGCTCTCCAAGAGGGCTTCTGGCAGAACCCCAAGCAGCTTTCCCTTTCTCAGTAGTCCTGCCCTTCCGTCCTCCGGAGCCTCAAGATTGAGAAAATTCAAGGGCAAACAACTCTGGCAGAAAGCTGCTTCCGACTGGCTGGGGTTAACATGGGGAAGTCGCCAATCACTGAGGCTTTTTGTGTAGAGGTGGCATGGTGTACCAGATCTGAGACCTACCTGAATTCTAAGATTGGTCCTGCCACTTTAATGCTATTTCCCCCCACCCTGCCTCAGTTTCCTCCTCTGTCAAATGAGAGGGCAAAGGTCCCTTCAGCTCTAAATTTCTATGATCCTCTGACCCCACCTCCCTGCTACATAAGGGGAAAAAAAAACAAAACCTAGTACATACACAGAGGAAGAAAAGGCACACAGGGTGAGTATACCAACTTGATGCAATTTGATACCATGTGGGCCTTCCACCCGCAGAGCTCCTGATCCCAGACAACGCCAATGTGTTCTATGCCATGAGCCCAGCTAGCCCTGGGGATTTCGTGCTGCGGAAGAAGGAGGGCGCTCAGTCCCCACCCTGATGACTGACTCTCCTGGCTGGGAGGACCCCAGGCTTGGACCTGTCTGAGGGAGCCTAGGCCATCTCAGAGGGACGTCTGGCTGGGCCGAGGCACTGATCCCAACATGAACCCTGGTGCCCCCACACCTTTGTCTCCGTGTCCTCTCTGGGAAACTAGGACAAGTAGTCCCCTGAAGGGGATGGCATTATGTGCAGGCCCTTAGTCCGGCCACTAGATGGCAAGTGTCTAGGGTTGGTCGGCATGGGTCCAATGGAAATTGAGACCCAGACCTGACTTTTGGGTGGGAAAGGCAGAGTTATATCTGTGAGCATCCAGGAGCCCCTTTTTTTTCTGCCTTCACCCTCTCTAGGGCCCCACCAGGGCCACAGATACCTTGTAATCCCAGGCCCTTGTAGAAAAAGACAAGATTGGGTTTGTTTAGAAAGTCAGCCAGGGGAGACATGGCCAGAAGCTAGAGGCTGCTGCCTTCTCCTGCCCTCCCAGCCAGCCACCCAACCTAACCCAGAGCTCTGTTCCCAGAGACAGTTGGCTTACGGGTTACCATTGCAAAGGACTTCAGGGGCTACCTAGCCCAGTGCCCACCTGAGCAAGAATGTCTTCAATAGTGCTAAAAAGTGGTCAGCCTTGTCTGAGCCCTCTGGTGAGGAGAAACCCTTCCCGTTAACTCCCCTCTCAAAGCCAAAGTTTTTTATTCTTGATATAATTTGGGGGCTTCTTTCTTTTCACTAAGCTTAAATCTGCCTTTCTGCAACTTTTGTCACTCCTAATTTTGCATGATAGGGCCAAACAGAGCAAGTTTAATCTTTCCACGTGCCAGCCCTTCAGTCAAGATGAATGCGCCCCCTAAGTTCTGGCTTCTCTAGGATAAACTTCTCTGTTCCTTCAGTCGATTGTCACATGCCTCCTGTCCCCATCCCTTGACCCATCCCCCTGGTCACCTTCCAGGATGACCTTGACCTTGTCAACGTCCTTAGAATTGAGAAAGCCAAATGATAGACTAGCAGTGCCTCTGGCTTTCAAATCCTGACACTTCTATTCCCTACCTTGGGCAAATTACTTAACCTCCCTGGGCCCCTGTTCTCCCATTTGTGAAATGGAGTTGGAGTAGATAATTTCTCAAGTGTCTTCCAGTTCAAAATCTACACTCCTATGGCCTACCCAGAACTGAAAGCAACATTCTGAATGGGGGCTACTTAGAGCCTTTGATTAGGGACTTACCCTGACTTCACACAAGTTCTAAGTCTCATACAATAGTCAGTACCCATTCCAACTCACCGAACCATTCCCCCACCCCAAACCTGACAGGCCAGAACCAACTTGATCCATATCTTTCCTACATTTTTTTTTCCTGGAGACTGAATCTCCCAGGCTATATGTACAGTGGCTACACATGGGCCATTTTCCACTGCTGATTGGTAAAGAAGCTTTGACCTACTTTATTTCTGACCCAGGCCAGAACTGGTGCTTGATGCCACCAACACACCCCATACACATTCCCAGGGCTCACCATATTAGTAACAGAGGGTAAGCCCCAGATTGGCTTTAGCTCACTGTAGCTCCCTACCTCAATCCACCAGCCTTAGGTCTGTGGTTCACAGGCATGTGTTACCATGCCTAGGTTTCCTACCTTCTGAATCCTGAGTGATATACCCACTGTCTCTCCAATGCCATGCCATGGAACAGAGTAGAGATGTCAGGTACCAGCATTGTCCAGCCCACTGTGATCATCCAGAGCTCTGGATCCATGTTTCTCTTGCTCCTGAGGACCTTCTGTCAAACATTAAGTCTCTGTTCAGGAGGCTGGGATACAAGGATAGCTATAGCTCTAGAAACGTACAACCTAATGGAGGGAAGGACAGTAATATACCGTAAGAGGGAGACAAGGTGCCTAAGACAACTGTAATGACCGTGGAAAGGGCATGGAGGTCAGCAGAGGCCCAGTTCAAATCTCACCTGTGACATTGAGTGAGTAGCTTAAGCTCTCTACGCCTTGGTTCCCTCACTTGTAAAATATCTGCACTGCTAGAAGTTGTGTGGTTGAATGGATAGTGATCCAGCCATGAAGCCCAGAAGATCTGGCTTCAAGTCCTGCCTCTTGACCCTTGCAGGCTGAGTGACCCCAAACAAATTTCTTAACCTCTCAGTGCCCACTGCAGAAAAAAGGGCTAACGTGCATTGGTAGAAGGCTTTTTCTCCTTTAGGAGTTCCTCATACCAATAAAATCATGGGGACTAGTTCCTATCCTACTTACCTCAAGAGGTGGTTGTGAGAAAAGTGCTTTGTGCAATCTTAAAAGAGCAATATAAATTTGTTATGGGATATTTGAGGAGGGAGAGATTATTGGAAAGGGAAGGGAGAGAACTGTGATGAAGGGATCTTGGGAGAAGGTGGCACAAGTTTGGCTTTGAAGGAAGGAAAGAGAAGCAACAGATATGGGAAGCTGCTTCCGGACAAGGGACACAGAGATGGGACAGGGGGCAAGGGACAGCTAGGTAGTGCAGTGGTTAGAACATTGGGCCTGAAGTCAGGGAGACTTGAGTTTAAATCTCAGTTTCTGACACTTTACCAGCTGTGTGCCCCTGGACACTTAACCTCTTGTCTGCCTCTGTTTCCTCATCTGTAAAGTGGGGATGCTAACAGTACCTACCTCTTAGGGTAGGTTCAAATGAGATCATTGTAAAGTGCTTATCACAGTGCCTGGCACTTATGAAGCACCTTAGAAATGTTAGCTATTACAATTCACTTTGTAGGAGTGAAAGGGAAGAGTGTGTAATAGGGCTGCAAAGGGAGGTTGAAGCAAAGTTGCTGAAGAACTTCCAGGACCGGAAGCTTCTGCTTTATCTGGGAGAAGGCTTTGAGTAGGGAGAGGACATAGTCATAGGAGCTAGGTGGTGCAATGTTTATAGAGTGCTGGGCCTGGAGTCAGGAAGACGTGTGTTCCAGTCCTGCTCCAGACACAAGATGTGTGACCCTGGGTGAGTCACCTAACTTCTGCCTCAATTCCTTCTTCATCCATGAAATGGGGGATGATAATTGTTATAAAGATAAAACGAGATATTTAGAAGGTGATTTACAAACCTTAAAGTGCTATGTGCTAGCTATCATCATCATGAGGATGGAAGTTACCTGGGCAGTGAATGATTGGAGAGGGAAGAGACTGGAGGCCACTGCAGTAATACAGACAAGAACCAAGGAGGGCCTGAACTAGGTAGGGCAAAGGCAGCAGAAGATGAGAGAAGAGATTACCACAACCATAGGGACAGCAGGACTTGGGGAAGGGAAAGGGAAAGATGAGAGAGAGAGAACAATAGCTCCCATGTCTACAGGAGTTTACAGTTTGGCTATTGCTTTCCTCACCAAGGTAGGCAGCACAAGCATCACTCTGCCTTTTTTAATATGGGAGGACCTCATCCTCAAGAATTTAAAGCCTCACGCACACCGGTACTAAGTGGCAGAGTGGGATTTAAGCCCCATCTGCTGACTCCAAATTCAGGGTTCTTTCTACCCCACCATTCAGGACTCTTTCCACTTCCTGCCCTCTTTCGGGAGTGCTGGTTTTTAAACAGGGATTCTCAGGTCAAGGAGAGGATTACAGACCATTTATTCCTTCAACTCCACTCTAGGTGTTCACCCTTATACTATGGTGTCCAGGAGGCCTGCACTTTGTCCCCTCCTCTGAGCAGCTGGGAGAGGTGAAAGAGTCAGAAAGTCAAATGAGATGTTGGTGTTCTGACAAGAGGCAGTGTCCAGGCTGTAGGAGATGATAGTCCTTCATACTGGGGTCAGTTCTGGTTGCCCCATTTCGGGAACACTATTAAGTCGGAGTCCATCCCAGGGAGGTGAAAAGTTTAAGATCACATGGGATAAGTACCTCTTGAAGGAACTGGGTGTGGTTGGCCTGTAGAAAAGAAGGCTCAGGAAAGACATGATAACCATCTTCAAGCATCTGAGTTCTCCAGTGGAAGAATTATATGCGTTTTATATGCCCCCAGGGGGCAGAATTAGGAGCCCTGGGAGGAAATTGCTGAGCCACAAATTTAAGCTTAACATATAGAAAAGCTTCCTAACAACACTATACAAAAGAGAAACGGACTACTTCAGGAAACAGTGGCTTGCCTCTCATTAGTGGTCTTCCAACAAAGGATGGATGACCTCTGGTGGGGTGTGTATGTCCAGGTAGGTATTAGATTAGAAGGCTTCTGAAGCCCCTTCCAGCTCAGGTTCCTTGATTCTGGCCAGGCAGAGATAACCTCTTCAGCTGTTCTTGGTGCTCCAGCCTGCTTGGCCAGGGAGACCTCCATTAGGCTGTAGATCATGGCAATCCCCACTTTGGGATGACTAGGCCAGTGGGAAGAAAGCATAGCATCTTCTAATCCAGGGAGGCCTATGATTTCCACATTCTCCCACAGGAGGGTCATGTTCTTCTCCCACCAGAACTGGAATTTAAGTAAAGTGACTATGACTAGTACGAATTAGAGTTATTGTCCGGACAGACCCATAGAGCAGTTATTAATGGTACCATCTCAATTTGTCTCATTGAAGTACCCCCAGGAAGCTCTATTTGGCCCTGTGCTGTTTCACATTTTTAATCACTGGCTTAGACAAAGGTGTAGGTGGCATGCTCATCAAATTTACAGATGACACAAAGCTAGAAGAATAGCTAATGTACCGTATGATAGAATCAGGATCCAAAAAGACCTTGACCTGGTAGAACACTGGGCTGAATAAGGTGAAATTTAATGGGGATAAATGTAATCTTGAAGTTAGATTCAAACAAGCATCTTACAAGCACAAGATAGAGAAATTCATGGTTAGATAGTTTATATGAAAAAGATCTGGTGGTTTGGGTGGACTGCAAGCCCCAAGTGAATCAGCAGTGTGATGAGAAAGCCGCCCCCTCCCAAAAAAAGGGCATTTCAATCTTGGGCTGCATGAAGAGAATAAGGCTTGCAGTAACGAGGCCATAATGATCCTTCTGCCCTGGTCTGACTATATCTTATGTTCAATTCTGGGCACCATGTTGTAGAAAGGATATTATAAGATGGAAAGCACCCACGGCATCCAGCAATCAATGGCTCAATCAATAAAAACCCATTTATGAGGAGCTTGATTGCTGGCAAACTCTAGTATGGACTCCAATTCCTGGACCTCTGCTGGCTCACTCTTCTAACCTTTTAAAGCTCACAAGGACATACCCGTCTCTAATACACCCTCACCTACTTTTGCAGGAAAGAATAGACCCAATAGAGAAAAATAGCTGTGCCATGGGAATGACCATGTGTTGAGCTGGGAATAGACTGCTGGTTCTCTCTCTCTCTCTCTCTCTCTCTCTCTCTCTCTCTCTCTCTCTCTCTCTCTCTCTCTCTGTCTGTCTCTCTCTCTCTCTCTCTCTCTCTCTCTCTCTCTCTTTCTCTTTCTCTTTCTCTCTCTCGGCTTACAGAAGTCCTTGCTTCAACCACTGCCAGGAAGAGATCATTTTGGTTTATTAGTGTCTTTTATACTAACTCATTTCTTGCCCAGGAGCTAATAAAAAAAAGGTTTTTTTTTTTTCACTATCTCATAAGTGGATGGGCACAGTGGATAGAATGCTGGGCCAGGAGTCCAGAAGACTCATCTTGTTGAGTTCAAATCTGGCCTCAGACATTTACTAGCTGGGCAAGTCACTTAATCCTGTTTGCCTCAGTTCTTCATCTGTAAAATGAGCTGGAGAAGGAAATGGCAAGTTACTCCAGTATCTTTGCCAAGGAAACCCTAAATGGGGCCACGGAGGGTCAGACACAACTGAAAAAACTAAACAACGATAACAAGAGGTGGACAAGAAATACCCAAGTGTACTCTGAAGCAGAGAGCTGGGCCCCTTCATTCCACATTATCACCAGCTCACAGAAGCAGGCTCACTAAATAACGTGGAAGATTGCATCAGGCAGAGCATGTTGCTCATGGTCCAAAGAACTGGGCTGGCATTGGAATCTTTTACAGACAGAAGAAGCAACAACAAATGTATTAGCAATTAGAGCTATTAAAAAATTAAAGGGCCCAAAGTCATTCCCTGATAAATATTCAAATGATATATATGATATATATATGAATAGTTTTCAAAATAATTGCCAACTATTAGGAAACCCTATAAAAGTATCCTGTGAATCACTAATACTCTGAGAAATGCAAATGAAAACAATCCAGAGCTTTCCCCTCACACCCAGAAAATTAGTAGAGGGGACAAAAGAAGGGATCAGTGAATGCTGGAGCATTGTAAAATGCTACATCCACTCTGGGAAGCAAATTGAAATTATGCAGAGAAAGTCATTAAAACATCCATACTGCTGCCAGGTGTATACCACAAACGTCACTGATCAGAGTTCCTTATATACATCTAAATATTTCTAGCAGCACTTTTTGTGGTAGCAAAGAACTGAAAATTATGTAGATGCCCATCAGTTGGGGAATGGTGAAACAAACTGTGGTACATGAATGGAATGGAATATCATTCTACTGTAAGAAACATAATACAGAAAAGCATAGAAAGATTTATATGAACTGATGCAAAGTGAGGCAAGCAGAACCAGAAAAATAATATACACTATGATTATTGTTCTTACATCTGACTCTGTGACCCCATCTGGGGTTTTCTTGGCAGAGATACTAGAGTTGTTTGCCATTTCCTTCTGCAGTTCATTTTACAGATGAGGAAACTGAGGCAAACAGGGTTAAATGACTTGGCATGGGTCACACAACTAATGTGTCTGAGGTGTATATTGTTATATGTTATACACACATATATATGTATGTACACATACGTGTATGTATACATATAACATAGAGGCTGGCCAATGAGGGAATGATCCTTTTGGCAATATTCAATATGCTCTACCTGTAAGCCTGCTTCCTGAAGGTGTGCTATGATGGAATCTTCCCCAAATCAGAACATGTGTAAGTATATTATGACTGTTTCCTGCCAATTTCACAGTGATAAAAGACCTTCTAATGACCTGCTAGGTGGCAAAGTGGATAAAACATTGGGCCTGGAGTCTGGAAGACTCCTCTTCCTGAGTTCAAATCCATCCTCAAACACTTACTAGTTGTATGACCCTCGGGCAAGTCACTTAACCCTGTCTGCCTCAGTTTCCTCATCTGTAAAATGAGCTACAGAAGGAAATGGCAAACCACTCCAGTATCTCTACCAAGAAAACCCCAAATGGGGTCACCAAGAGTCAGGACCGAAAAACAACTTAACAAACCAGTGACCCACTGAGCTAATGCAGGCACTGGACTAAGCACTAGGAATACAAAAAGAAGCAAAAGATAGCCCTTGCCTTCAAGGAGATTGTACTCTAACGGGGGAAGACTCCACAAAAGGGAGTTGAAGAAACAGCAGGGTGGAGTGAGCGCTTGAATAGGGGTATCAAAGTCCAGAAAATCAGAGTAATGAAAAGAGACTAGTGTGAGCTTTTCCTCAAAATGGAGCCCTTGGGAGGAAATGACCAATGTGGGAAGTGGACCAGGATGATGCAGGGATGATCCGGGTGAGGAACATGGTGGACCCATTGAATAATGATGCTACAGACAGAAGTAGTGATGTCACAGAGGACCAGGATGAGGGGAAGATAATAAGTTATGTTTTGAACATGTTGAGTTTGAGGTTGCTCACGGATCACTGAGTAGCAGCCGGGGCCTAAGTGAGGTCACAGTCATGGATTTGTAGGAGGAAATCATCTCTATTACTTTCTCCTGGGAAAATAGCCTCTGGGTAGGAATGGTGAAATCAGAGGGTAGCAGTTACCGCAGGAATGAGGATTAGCAAATTCGGAATGGTTGAAGGTGGGGGTGGGGATGGGGGTAGCCAGGAGTAAAACATTAAAGTGGCAGCCCATGGGGTCGAGGCTGAGCAAGGAGGAGGAGCTAGGGTGGGGAAGATGGACTGGGGAGAGTAAGGGCAGATCTAGAGCCCAGAGGTCATCATGAGGGTGGAGAGCGGCTTAGAGTGAGAGACTAAAAATACCTCCCGTTAATAGACCAATTTAAAGTTTATGCCATATAGTGGATAGAGAACTGACCTCAGGAGTCAAGAAGAACTGCTTCCAAGTCCTGCCCTTGACTCTTCCGGGCTGTGTAACCATGCATGGGCATATGATTCCACCTCTCAGTGCCCTAGAAAACTCCCAAGGGACTACAAGTTGCAGAGAAGGTGCTAAGCTGCATTGATGGAGGGAGTGTCCTCATCTTGGAATTTCTTATATTGGACAACAAGTCTAGTCCCTATTCTCATCACTTTCTTTACTGCTTACAAAGAATAAGAAGTTGTTGGAAAACAGCATGGCAGAAATTAGACATAGGCCAACATCTTACACCGTATATCAAGATAAGGTCAAAATGGGCACATGATTTAGACATAAAAGATGATATCAAAAGCAAATTAGGAAAGCAAGAAATAGTTTACCTGTCAGAGCTATGGAGAAGGGAAGAATTTATACCCAAACAAGAGATAGAGCACATTATGAAATGCAAAATGGATAATTTTGATTATATTAAATTAAAAAAGGTTTTGCACAAAGAAAGCCAATGCAACCAAGATTAGAAAGAGAGCAGAAAGCTGGGAAACAATTTTTACTGCCAACGTTTCTGATAATGGCCTCATTTCTAAAATATGTAGAGAACTGAGTCAAATTTATAAGAATACAAGTCATTCCCTAATTGATAAATGGTCAAAGGATATGAACAGGAAGTTTTCAGATAGAAATTAAAGCTATCTATAGTCATATGAAAAATGCTCCGAATCACTATTGATTAGAGGAATGCAAATTAAAACAACTCTGAGGTACCACTTCATACTTATCAGATTGTCTAATATGACAAAAAAGGAAAATGATAAAGGTTGGAGAAGACGTGGGAGATTTGCAACACTGATGCATTGTTGGTGGAGTTATGAACTCATCCAACCATTCTGGAGAGCAAAGGGCTCTAAGAGCAAAGAGCCCAAAGGGCTATAAAACTGTGCATACCCTTTGATCCAGCAATAGCAATACTAGGACTGTATCCCAAATAGATCATAAAAAATGGAAAAGGACCCACAGGTACAAAAATCTTTATAGCAGCTCTTTTTGTGGTGGCAAAGAATTGGAAATTGAGGGGATGCCCATCAGTTGGGGAACAGCTGAACAAGTTGTGGTATATGAATGTAATGGAGTACTGTATCGTACTGCAAGAAATGATGAGCAGGTGGATTTCAGAAAAACTTGGAAAGACTTGTATGAACTGATGCTGAGTAAAGTGAGCAGAACCAAGAGAACACTGTATACAGTAACAGCAACAATGTGCAATGATCAACTTTGTTCGACTTAGCTCTTCTCAGCAATACCATGATCTAAGATAATTCCAAAAGACTCATGATGTAAAATGCTCTCCCCATCCAAAGGAAGAACTATGGCGTTTGAATGCAGATTGAAGCACACTATTTTTTTCTCTCTTTTTTTTCTTGTGGTTTCCCCTTTTGTTCTGATTCTTCTTTCACAACATGACCAATGTGGAAATATGTTTAATATGATTGTACATCCATAGTCTATATCAGATTGCTTGCCATCTTGAGGAGGGGGAAAGGGAGTGAGGGAGGAAAAAAAATTAATAAAAGTGAATATTGAAACTATCTTTACATGTAATTCAAAAAAATAAAATACTATTAAGTGGGGGGAAAATTTCCTCCCATTGAGATCATTGTGCACAATAACAGCAATATTGTAATGATGATCAACTGTGAAAGACTTGGCTGCTCTGATCGATCCAATGACTCAAGACCATTCCAAAGGACCCATGACGGAAAATGCTATCCACCTCCAGAGAGAGAAGTGATGAATTCCGAGTGCATATTTTAGTATAATTTCCTCTCTTTACTTTTCTTGCTTTTGGGGGGAACTATGGCTAATATGGAAATATGTTTTGCATGATTTCACATGAATAATTGGTATCACTTGCTTGTCTTATCAGTGGGTATGGGAGGGAGTGGGAGGGAGGGAGAGAATTTGGAACTCAAAATTTAAAAAGAAAAGAACATTAAAAATAAATAAATAAAAATGTTTTAAAAAGAATAGGAAGTTGCTATTGGGGAGGGGAATCCCAAAGTTCCAATTCTTGGCAATGCCCTTCTGAGAGATGGTGAGAGCTAAAGTATGACCTTGCCTACACGTGTCTGGAGTGAGGGAGGGAAAGGGGCTGTTGAAATTGAAGCCAAGAAATTGTACGGTCAGGTTAGCATAAGGGTCATTGAAATGTACATTGAGGTGCCTGTAGAGGATGGTATAAAGACAGAACTTGACCTAGGCATGGAATTCACTGAAAATGCTGGGGAAATGTCCTGGAGATTGGTGGATGACAGCAACAAGATGGGGAGGAGATGGCATAAATGGATTGTAGGAACCTCAAAACTGAAGGCTGGTTGGTAGTTGAGGAATAGTCAAAATGCAGCAGGGGTGGAGAGAGAACAGGGAGGATGTTTGCTCCTTCTCTTAGTTCTGTGAGTCACATTAAAGGAGAGGATGCAGTGGGAAAGTGGAAAGTGAGTAGGTTGAGACAGACAAGACAAAAAGGGGTTATTGGGAGAGGAAAAAGATAGGGGAATTGTGGTGGGGGGGAAGATAAATATGGGGGGAGAAGGACTGATTAGACTAAGAATGACATTTGGGGGAAGATAGCAGAAGGTTACAACTTGGAAAGAACACTGAATTGCGTGAACCTCATGCACCACTGTACTAATGGGGAATAAATGTCTTAATTTTTAGTTTGCAAAACAAAATAAAATAAAGCAGCTACCTACACCAGCACCACCACTGAATCTGATAGAACTGAATCAGCACTGGGCTAAATCTAAGATTAAATTTAATAGAATGCACCTACAGTCTTACACAAATGAGAAAATCTACTTCCCAAGTATCAGACTAGGGTGGAGAGGTTGACCACTTGTTGTAGTGTGGATTACTTTTATGTTTGGATTGGACTGGTTGACCAAATTCTTTCCCAACTCAAAAATTCTGTGATTCTGTAAGTCTGGAGTCAGAGGCCGTGGGTTCAAATCCTGCCGCTGTTCTTATCTGATTGTCTTTGGGTAAGTCCTATCGCAGCTCAGCTTCCAAGTCCTCATCTAGCAGTAAGGTGCTAGGTTTGCTCTCTCAGGTCCCTTCTCCCTCTAAATTCTGAACTAAGGCACGAGACTGGAAGCTTGTATGCAGCAAGGGAACTTGTGGTATGTGCCACAGGCAAAACTCCCTGGGCTGTGGCCTTGGGGAGCTAATGTGCCTCTGAGTCTGAAATAGCATTTAGAATGCTGCTGCCCTTTCTAATGGGTTGCCATGGTCTCACCCTTACATGAGCACCAGACTCCCGGAATCCATGAGTGGGTGTCCCAAGCAGGGAAAGGATAGTCTAGGCAGAGCTACGGCATGAACAAAGGCAGGAAATGGCGAAGGGGAAGCCAGTGTGCGTGCAACAGAAGTTGGGGAGATAAGGTTGGAGAGGTAGGTTTGGATTAGATTATGGAGAGCCTTGAATGCCACACTGGCTTTGGTATCACGAAAAGTTTACTGGACTTGGAATCAGAATATGGGGTTCTGAAACATGTTGTACAGCCCTCTTGTGCACTTAGCATGTAATACTGTGCACTAGAGCCATCTGTGTTGGTCATCCTGCTTCCCTCCTCCCACCCTATACAGTCAGCACTCCCTATGGACCAAACACAGAATAATTCTGCAAGCCCAGCAAGGTGCTCACGCAGAGTAGCATTCTATCAAATTCTATTGAGTGAGCAGCAACTTGAACTGATTACGTCAAGTGTCAGAGGCAAACTCCCTTCCCTGGTGTGGGTGCCTGGAGCTGCCCCTCCCCCGCTGCTGTCCCCCCTTTATCTCCCCCTCAAGGCCCCGCCCCTTGTCACTGCCCGCCACTTCTCCCAGGCCCTCCAGAGGGACAGAATCCACTGCTGCCAGCTGTGTCCGGCTGCTGCAGCTGCTGCTCCAGCTGTGGCCTCTGGCAGAAACTTTCCTGCATCCCCCTCCCCCTCCAACTGGGGATAGCAAAGGAAGAAAGAAGAGCCCCTCCTCCTCTCAAACTCTGAGAGAGAGGTGGGGGGAGGTGCCAAGCAAGCCCAGGGCTAGAGCCATGGAACGAGGTGGGCCCCCCCACTGGCCTGGCATTGGGTCCCTCTGTGTCCTACTCAGCGCAGGAGCTGCCTGGGCAACCCCTGCACCACAGTGGGACCTGAAGCATGAACCAGGACTGGAAGGTCCCTTGTTTGAGAGCAAAGGTAAGCCCTAGCATTGGGAATCCTCCCTTTGTCCCCAGCCTCATTGCCTTCTTTGTGGGTGGTATCAGAGAGCTTGAAATGAAACCAGGAATCCAAATACCCAGCTGGAGCCACAGCCATCTCCACCCCCATGCTCCCCAACACAACTGCCCCCTGACTCCCACCTCGCCTGGAGAAGAGCTGACCAGGATCCCCTGAAGGAGCCTTAGTCTTCTGAGGTGAAGAGGGGAGTCAGGAGGCTTTGGGGGTGGAGGGGCATGAGGGGAAAAAGAAAATTGTAAACAGTGACTGTGTGTTTTCATGCATGGGTATACCTTATTCCCTGTGCCCCTTTCCTCAGACTCTGCTGTTGGCCTTATCTGGGTGGAAAGGGTGCCTGTGGGGCCTGATATGCTCCCTTCCCGCCTCCTCCCCCCTCCAAGCCTGGGAGAATCAGTTTGGGGGCTTTCTGAGAGGCTGTCCTGTGTACTAGCAAGAATGAGAGTCCTGGGCTCCAGCCCCAACTCCAGTGGCTGTGTGACC
This sequence comes from Trichosurus vulpecula, assembly GCF_011100635.1. NCBI lineage: Eukaryota > Metazoa > Chordata > Mammalia > Diprotodontia > Phalangeridae > Trichosurus > Trichosurus vulpecula. The sequence continues at coordinate 76,330,065 of NC_050573.1, forward strand.
TTGGGCAAGTCTATTTCCTTCCTAGATTCTCAGTTTCCTTCTTTGTAAAATGGGAGATAAGAATACTTGCACTTGCTACTCCACAGTCAGTGTGAGCTATTATTATCATGTAGTGGAAAGAGCCAAGTTTGGAGAGTCCCAGGCCAGGGGATGGAAACCCTGCTCTGCTATTAGGTGCATGACCTCAGGCACTCAGCCTCCTCATGCCTCAGCTTCTCCCACTGCAAACTGAAGGGCTGAACTATCTCCCAAGTCTCTTCCAGCTCTATATGGTTTTCTTTCTTGGGGAATGGGGGAATCATGAAAGAGACTGTGGTGAAGAGCAACAGGGCTCAAGCCCCAGTCACTTGGCAGGAAGAGGGACTTGCTCAGGGAGTGGAGGCAAGCTCTCGAGCTTAGCCTTCCCTTTATGCCTAGGCTCAGGGAGAGGACAAGGACAGAGAGTAGAGTCAAAGGGCTGGCAGGCCTAAAGACACACTGGGAGTCTGGGAACCAAGTCTGCCAGGGTCTCTGCTATGAATGCTGAGGGTGGGGTTCGCACGGCCTGAGGTATAATGGGAGCAGAGTTCAGTGACCAAGACAGGACCCCAAGGAAGCAGGAGTTACAGCTGCTGATGTCTGTGGCTTCCCTCTCGTGCTTCCCAACAGCCTGGGTGTAGGAGCAGAGGGTCTACTGTTCAGAGCGGTGGAGAGATGGTGGTTGTGTTCCTGACAGCAGGGGGAGATGGGGTAAGGGGGAACAGGTCCTTACATCCAGGCTTTCTTATCAGCCTGGACACACAGTGGGCTGGAGGAGGGGGGCAGCTGAATGAGAAACACAGAGGGGTGCTTGGGGCTGAATGAGTCGGGATCATGGGGGAAGAATCCGGCCATGTGCAGCAAACGTAAGGTTTGAGGGGCTGCCATCAATTAATCAACCAATCACAAACATCTACCCAGGACCACAAACTGTGCTCATCATTGGGGGTATGAAGAAAGAGGGAAACAGTCCCTGCCACCCAGGGAGATAACATATATACCAGAGCTATGCAGCCATCCAGCACCACTTCTTCATCACCTTTCGGACTTCTAAATTGCTTCGTTACCACATTCTTTCTTAGCATCCTGAGTTCTAGAGTAATGCAGAGGGTACATCTGGATAATTTTTCATTCATTAATTTCACCGTTTTCTTCATTAATTAATCAGTTGGCTCAGAGCCCCACCCAGTTTACTAGATATTATTTCATTAACTGGAGAAACCACTTTCCCCATTCTCATCTTTATATCAAAATCGTAACTCTGCTAGGAGTAACTTAATATTGATAATTTATCATAAGATATATTAAAACCCAGTCAATAATAGCACAAAGACTTGTGAGTCTCACAGCATAAAGCTGTGAGAAACATCACAGGCAGTCCCCTCCAATCATCACTGTAATGACAGATGCTTTTTAATTCTCAGTTTCCAGTTCTCTCAAGGTACCAAGCAAAGGCTCTTCTCAAGAATTCCCATCCTTCTCTTCACAAAATAAAGGTTAAAATAGGTCCATCAAGAGAGAAGATCTCATGTAACTGGGGGAAAGAAAAAAATCCTATTAAAAATAGTTACAACAAACCAAAAATCAATACTTCTTAGCTGGGATCCATAAACATGCTTTTTAAGTGTTTCAATAATTGTAATTCAAAAAGATTGGTTTCCTTTGGAAAGGAAGGAAGGAAGGAAGGAAAGAAGGGAGGGAGGGAGGAAGGAAGGGATGGAGAAGGGAAGGAGGGAAGGAAGGAAGAAAAAAAGAAAGGTCTCTTCACCTTCTTTCTGTCTTCTTTAGCTTCTCTCTAATGATGACTGGAAAACAGTCTCTTCCAATTTTCCAAAGCTGTCACTGAATAGTCTTTGTTCCCAAATAATGGTTAAAATGTCTATTTCCACAAGATTCCATTTTGGTTCTTAAAAGTACAGTAACTATAGTCTCTGTAGGAGAGGCTTTTGAAACAAGTGCTGCAGTAAGATAGATAAAGTGAATACATTGTAGTTTGGGGAGGGAAGAAGAGCTTCATGCAGAAAGTGTAGTCTTGAAGAGAACCTCGAATCTGGAGAAGTGGAGGGGAGAAGGGAGGGCATTCGTTCGTCAAAGGTATAGAGATGAGAGATGATGAGTCAGATAAGAGTGTCATGCGTGAGGAACAGGAAGGAGGCCAAAGGCATTGCTAGACTGCAGCCCCTGTGGAGGGGAGTAGGGTATAAGAAGGGTGGAAAGTTAGGAAGAGGCCCAGCGAGGAATTGCTTTAAATGCTGAATAGAGGAGTGTATAGTTGATGTTAGAGGGAATCGGGAGCCACTGGAGTTTACTGAGTGGATGGCAGGGTCACCTAAACTTTGAGGAAATCCCTTTGCTGTGTGTGATTTAGCATTTCCAGGCTGGAGGCAGGGAGACCAAATGGGGGTGAACTCGACGATGCGTGTGATAAGAGATGAGGGTCTGACTTAGCCAGGTAGCAGAAAACTTTCCCTGGGCTCCTGGGGCAGGGAAGGGCATTAAGATGGCCCCTCCTGTTTTTTTCTGGCCTGCCCACTGATGTGCCCTTCCACCTTTCACCACCCTGACCCCCCCACTCCCCCACTACAGTCACTCTGTTGTTGGCTGAAGAGAAAGAGAAGCCCATATGCTTCACACAGAGATTGGAGGATCTGGTCTGCTTCTGGGAAGAGATGGCCAGCTTGGGATCCAGGAACTACAGTTTCTTCTACCAGTTGGAGTGAGTCCCAGCACATCTTTTGTCCCCCCTCCCCCCACTCCCACCCTTCACTCCCCGATCGGGTTGTTGGGGAGAGAGGGGAGAGCTAAGGGACACTTCTTCCACTCTTGGTGACTATAGCACCTGTGTGTCCCTCCCCTCTATCCTTGTGCCTGTGTCTACACAGGGAGGAATTATGGAAACCCTGCATGCTGAAGGTTGTCTGGACGGGAAGGGGCACCATTCGATACACCTGCCCGTTCCCCCTGTCTGATGCCTCCAGCTTCATCCCACTAGAGCTGAAGGTCATGGCTGCCCCCAATGGCACGGAACTCCGTCGGACCATCTATATCAATGAAGTAGGTATGGCTTCTGGAGGGCCCTGCCCCATCCCCCTCCCTATGCTCTAGCACAGAAAGGACCACGTAGGCACCAATCTGGCTCTCCTGGCTTGGCCGAAGGGCCAGACTCTCCATGCCAACTCCCTCATTCTGGCTCCTGGGGAGGTCTGGGCCCTTAGTCTGCTGCCAGCAACTAATTTGTTTGCAAGTTTCCTACATCTCTCATACCCCTAACCCTGTGCCCCTCTCAGTGTTTCTGGACCCACCCTCTGGCTTAACAGTGCAGCAGACAGAGACCCCCAGCCAGGTGGCCCTTCGCTGGCTCCCACCGCCAATGGCCCAAGTGACCAAGGACATCCATTATGAGGTCAAGTACTCAGAAGCAGCTGGCACCATGGAGCAGAGGGTGAGAACCCATCCTCAGTCATTTGGATTCCCCTACCCTCCACAACCTTGCCAGCCCTCCTCATGGCTTTCTCCCTATCCTACAGATGGATGTCCAGGAAGGAAGGACAGACTGTGTTATTGCCAACCTCCGCGGGCACACTCACTATACCTTTGCTGTTAGGGCAAAGATGGCAGAGCCCAGCTATAGCGGCTACTGGAGCTCCTGGTCCCAGCCGGTCACCGTGCTGATAGCCAGCAGTGAGCCAAGAGGGGAGGGAGGAAAGGAGGGAGTGGCAAGGTCTGTGTTTGTGACCAGTGGGGTAGAAGAGGGATACTGGCTTGATTCTCTCCCTTCTTCCCTCCCTAGAACCGGACCCTCTGATTCTGAGCATGTCTGTGATACTCACTGTCATTCTGCTCTTGGCAGTCATCTTGGGCCTCCTCTCACAGCGAAGGTAAGCTCCCCTTCCCTGCTCTCCCAACCCAGGGAAGTGGCGGTCCTGGACTTGAGGACCTGAGTTCTGATCTCAGTGTGACCTTGGGGATGTCACTTAATCCTCTGGGTGTCAGGTTTTTTTGTTTTTTGTAGAATGAGAGCATTGTACTCAAAAGGCCTCTACAGTTGGCCCATCTGGCCAGGCAGGCCCTTCCAGTTTTGTTTTTCCTCCCTCCCCTCAGGTTTCTGAAACAGATGTTTTGGCCAGGCATCCCTAGTCCAGAGCATGGGTACGAGGGTCTCTTCACCATCCACAGAGGGGACTTCCAGGTAGGTGGTAAAGCCTGGGCCAGACTGCTCTCTCCCCTTGGGTAGGGCTGCAAGGCCTCCAAACCCCAGGCTCCTGGGCTAGAGCCCTCTTTGTAGCCAGGCCCTGAGGCCAAGCAACAGGAAGGTGCTGCCTGAGCTAAGCTCGGTGTTCTCATTGCAGCTGTGGCTGGGACAGAGCGACGCCTGCTTGTGGTGGGGGCCGCTTGGCGCTTACCTGGAGGAGCCACCAGCCAGGCTGGAAGTACTGTCTGAGCGCTGCTGGGTGATCCCTGCTGAGCCAGCCCGGGAGGAGGAGGCCAGCCGGCTGGCCCAGGGAGCAAAGGATGACTACCTCACACTGGACACAAGGCTGCTGCCCCACAGTCCAGCTGCTGGGCCCCTGGGGCTGGGCTCCTTCAGCCTTCAGGGCTCAGGCAGCAGTGCGAGCAGGGCCCTGGAGGCTGAGGGGGAGCCAGCGATGGAAACAGATGCCAAGTCTGGTTCCTTTTCCATGATCTCAATCTCCGCTCTAGAGCCTGAGCAGGAAGAACAGGTGTCAGCCTCCAACTTTGAGTACACCATCCTGGATCCCAGTTCTCAATTGCTATGTCCTCGAGCCTCCCCACCCTCCCCACCCCCTAGGCCCCCTGACCTCAAGTATCTATATCTTATGGTCTCAGACTCTGGAATCTCAGCCGACTACAGCTCTGGTGGCTCCCAAGGGGCCCTTGGCAGCTCCCCTGAAGGCCCCTACACCAACCTGTATGAGAATAGCCTTCTCCAGCCTAGCCCAGAGCCTCTGCCCCCAAGCTATGTGGCCTGCTCCTAGTGGGCAGCCTCTGAAGCTGATCTGTCAGGATCATGGCTGGCAACTCTCCTAGGAGCAGCTGCAGGAAGGAAGGAGGAAGGAGGCATGATTCATTCTCTTTCCTTCCTCATTCTTCCCAGAGGGCCATGGGGGCAGGGACGTGGAGAGAAGGAGGTTGGCATGGTTGCAGGGCACCATGGCCTCTGAGGACTAGGGGTGGAAGAGGAGAAATCACTGCCCAGCAGGCCCTTCTTTGCCCTTTTATATATATTTTTGTAATAAATTTATTTTCTTTCCATGGGAGTCACATTTTCTGAAGAGAAAGGTGAAAAGAAGACTTGGCTGTAAATGAGAGAGAGGCTGGAGAACCAAGGAAGACAGGTGTCCTCAGGAGGGAGGACAGAACAGCCAGGGGAGGGGGAACTGAGGAAGCAACATGGGGTATAGAAAAAGCACTGGACCTGGAGTCCCTTCCTTTCTCTGGGACTTAGTTTTCTCCTCTGTAAAATCAAGGCAATGGGCAGGATGGCGATCTCATGGTACCTTCCAGGGCACAATGTTATGATCCTAGAAGTGGGGATGGATGTGGTTGGAGGAACAGTATCAGGCCCAGAGACAAAGAGGGGACCATTCCCACCCCCTCAGCACCCCCTACCTTCCCACCCAAAACTTCCAGGGTCCATCTCAAGCTGGGACAATGGTAAGGCCCAATCAGAACATCATTTATTCCATGTCAGAAGAAGGACAAGGTCAGCTCACCTTCCTTCCCCCATGCCCTCCACTGCCCAGGTTCCACAGCTCTTTCCATACACCTGGCCCACAGCCCTGGTCAGGGTCCTCAACCCCGGAGCCCCAGCACAGGAAGCTTGTTGGGGATGCTACAGACAGTGTCATAGTGTTTTACCCAACAGTGGCAAGAAGGCACAGCTGTCAGGATCCAACTGGACTTACACCCATGACAGTGCCTCCATTCACCTCTAGACAGCTGCTCTCAGATACAAACGCAATGTGGCTGGGGAGAGACAAGGTCCCATGAAGGCTGCCCCCACCCCGACCAAGGTTCTCAGCTGGGGCTGCTGGGCTCGACTTTCTGAGCTTGGTGGGTCACTTGGGAAATGGCCATCTCACCATTGTGTCCAAAACTCAAGCACCATTCCTGCTTGGGGAAGCCTGGCCCGCTGGAGAGACGGGCCCTGAAGCACTGCTCGGAGTCCTGGGACCGTGTCTCTCCCAGATCTGGGGGCTCAGGCTCTAGCCAGAGGCACGTGGGCAAGTATCTCTGGAGCACCGCCAGCTGGAGGGCAGCTGCATCTGGCTCAGCCTCAGCAGGGCCTCGCATGGTGACCAGGAGTCCACAGCCACTGCCCGAGCAGCCTGAGAAGTAGGTGGCCGTGTCTACCAGCAGGGCTGCCAGGTGGGCACACGCCTGGGCTCCAGAGGTCTCTGCCAAGTACTCTTCTATTCCGTCCAGCAGCAGGAGGGAGGGAGGCTGGGCTGCTGTCTCATGGATGGAGCTGAGGAGCTGCAGCAGCTCCCGCAAGGACGGTGGGTACAGGAAGTGGATTTTCTAAAAGAAAGGGACAAGACAGTAAAAGCTAGCCTTTATGGAGCACTTTAAGGTCTGCCAAGCCCTGTATACAGGTGAGCTCCTGGATCCTCACAACAGCCCTGGGAGGTGGGTGATGATGAGGCTGGCCCAGTGACTTGGTCATCCAGCCAGTGAGTCCCTGAGTCAGAATTTGACCTCAGGTCTTCCTTACTTCGGGTCTTGCACCAGCTAGCTGCCTCAGAGAAGCTCCTGCTGAGCCCACTAGAGATGTGATAGTTCAGAAAATAAGTGGAACAAGCCAGAGGGAAAAAATCCCAAAGGTCAGAACTGCGAGGGAGCTCTGACCACAGAGCTGCCAATGGCCCCTGATCTCCAATGAGCCAAGCCCAAACTGCTTAGCTTGGCATTCAAAGCCCTGCAATAATTAGACTGCCCTCCCCTCCATTTCAGCCTAGTTGCCTCACACTTTCCACAAATTTAGACTCATCCCAGGCCTTCAACGAGAAACTTCTTCCATCTTTCCTCAGTCTGATCCAAATCCTACCCATTCTTCATGGCAGATATCGCAAAACCCTGCCCGATTCCTTGTTGCCGGCCACAAGGATACATCCTATGTGCTCACAAGTTGAGTTGGTCTCATCCTGGATGCCACCCTTTACCACACACACCTATTAGACAGCATACGTATATTTCATCCAGTCAATTCAATTCCACAAACATTAGTCAAATACCTACTATGTGCAAGTCATGGGAATAGGCTCTAAGGATACAAAGGAAAAAAGGACAGGGAGTGCCTGAAAGGGGCTTATGTTCTACTTGGGACACTGAGACCTCTATGCTTACGGTGTCTAATTCAAGTTAGAATGGGAAGGGGGAAAAGGAGAGAAAGCTAGAGAGGAGTAAATATTTTGTCACTCCCACTCTGGGGGTGGAAAGGGGGGCGGGCTACTCTAGAATGGAGAAAGGGCAGGGGAGATGAGAGGGGGAGATACCTTTCAGGATCGGTGGCCAGACCACAAAAATACCCAGAGGCAAGAGCCCGTGCAGGGAGGAATGGCTGGCCAGTGGGGGTAAGCAGACAAGACTGCTGTGACGCATGGCAAGAAGGGTAGTCTGAAGCCTGGTCAAGGAGACTGTTCGAAGCAGTGAACTGACAAAGAAGATGACTTTGGCCACAGTGCAGAGGACAGATGAGTGAGGGGGATGGGGAGACTGAAGGCAGAGAGACCAACTGGGGGGGGGTGATACAGGTGAGAGGTGATGGGGGGGCACTGCACTAGGATGGCATCTGTGTGAATGGAGAAAAGGGGATAGATTTGAGAGTAGCACTGACAGGATTTAGCAACTGACTGACTGCAGGGGGAGAAGGAAGAGCCAGAGGTGACTCCAAGGTTTTGGGAACAGGTGACTGGAAAGGATGGTGGTGCTAGCCACTGACTGGGAGGTGGGGCAGGTTTACTGGAGAAGATAATGAAGTCCGTTTGGGACAGTCTGAAGCATTTGTGGGATGTTCAGATAGAGATGTCCTCAAGGCAGTTGGGGATGTGGGAATGAATCCAGAGATTAGGGCTGGATATCTAGATTTGAGAGCCTTCAGCACAGAAGCAATAATTAAACTCATGGGCACAGATGTTTGCCAAGGGAGAAGGAGAGGGGACCCAATACAGAGCCAGGGGACGTGTTTGGGGGAGGAAGCTGGCAATAAATGAACAGGAGATGAGAAGGCGAAGCAGAGTCACAAGAGTGACCATGGGAAGGCACTGGTGGAAGGGGTGAAAAGTAATGTCCATTGTTACAGAAAGGGCAGGGAGGGTGAGGACTGAGGACAGACATCCCATTGACCAGCTAAGATTTGGCCTATGACCATCAAGAGAGAAGTTTTTTCAAGTAGAACAGTTAGAAGCCAGGAATTCTAAGGGGTTGAGGGGTAAATGAGGAGTAAAGAAATGGAGTGAATGATTCTTTCTAGGAGTTTAGCAGTGAAGGAATAGTAGAGAAATAATCACTCAAGGGAAGGATTTTTAAGGTTAAGGGTGAGTTGAGCATGTGACTGTAGGCATGATAGGGAGAGGCTGACAGTGAAAGAAAGAGAAGGCTCCTCTTCCAACAAAGATGGTGGGGGATGGGATCAAAGGTACGAGAGGAGGGACTGGTCAGTTGTAGCAAGGAAAAGGGTGACGTCTTCCTCTGTGATTGAAACACAAAGAATAGACATTAGGGACACAGAGAAAGGTTTCCAGGTATGGAGGAAGAGCGATGAGGGTGCTCCCAATGGGTGACCTCGATCAAAGGGGGAGGCCAGACCATGTGCTGGGGATGGGGCAGGGGGCTGGCAGAAAGAAGTTAGGACCAGCCTCTGTGGAGAATGTGGCCAATCTGGGTGACTGACTACTAGGCAGCAAGGAGGATCCAGGTGAGGTTAGAGAATATGGATCTCTGATGGACCCAGCAAAGATAGTGTCAACATGATATCGCTGAGCAGTATGTAGTGGCTCAGCAATCCCAATCTGACCTGAGAAGGCAGATGATGGGAATGGTGTTGGGAGAGGATGGGCAGGGTTGGAAAGTCAGCATGAAAGGGACTCAAGGTTAGAGGGCATTGCCTGGTAGAAAGGTTAAGTAGACGGTGAATGTCTCTTCTAAGTACCCCAGGGATATGTGCTACTTAACTTTTTAATCAATGATTTGGATAAAGGCAATTCAGTATATTCTTACTGAATTCATACAGGATAGTTAGGCAGGAGGGATAGTTAAAACATTGAAAGACAATGTTGGAATCCAAAAAGATTCAATGCCTAGACTGTTCGGCTAAATCTAATAGGATGAAATGAAATTTAATAGATGTGAACTAGGAGTTGGGTTAAAAAAAATCAACTTTGCAAGTATAACTTTATGTGGTGCGGCAGACAGAGTGCTGGGCCTGGAGTCTGACAGACCCAAGTTCAAATTCACCCCTGGATAATTAGCTGTATTACCTTGGGCAAGTCACTTAACCATTATCTGCCTCAGTTTCCTGATCTGTAAAACAGGGATGATAATAGCGCCTACCTCCTAGGGTTATTGTGAGGGATCAAATGAGATGACATATGTAAAATGCTTTGCAAACTTTTAAGCCCTATATGAATACTAGCTGGCTATTATTAACATGGGGGTGGGGAGGGGGAATGGCTAGATAGTTTAACTAGGAAAAAAACAACAACAACGATGTGGGATTTTGGTAGACCAAAAGAAAAAATCGACCTTCAGTTCCTTTAGTGTTTGTGTAGGCAGCAGCACCTTGTATACAGGCTGGGCTGAAATCTCTTTGAAGGGATGAGGGGGGCCACCCCAGGGATTTGACTGGCCCAAGGAATTGGGCAAGAATGAGTGGTTTGGCTTCTTTGTCCCAGAGGCATAAAAGGCCCAACCTCTGTGGAATTGGCGCTGTGGGGGTTTCAGTGGTCTTCCTGTCACCCTTTAGATTCCCCTTCTTGTCCCTGCGCTGCCAATTGCTGGCATGAATGAGGAGGCGGAAGGGAGCAGAGTTTCGTTTTGAATGTAAGTAGTTTCTCCTTTTTCATCTCATCACAAGTAAGGTTGTTTTTATTTCATTTTATGAGGACTCGATGCACCCTAACCCTGAGCCTGAATCACTGCTCTGCAACAGTGCCCATGCCTGGGGAGGGGCTATTTCCTCTGTCCTTAGCCAAACCACATCTAGAACACTGTGATCAGGTCTAGGCACCACAGTTTAGCAAGGACACTGAGAAGCTGAGGAACATACAGAAGAAGGTATGACCAAGGATGGGTCAAGGGTCTGGGATTATGTCCTGTGAGAATCATTCAAAGGAGCTGGAAATGTTTAGCCTAGAGAAGACTAGGGGGTGGGGGATGGGACATGACACATGAGAGTTGCCTTCGAGTGCTTAAAAATGGTCATGTGGAAGAAGAATTAAGATTGTTCTCCTCAGCCCTAAAGGTTAGAAGTTGGAGAAAAGAAGAGACAGTTCTAGAAGGGCAGACCTAAGGGAAAATGTGACCAAGAGAGCTCTCAAAGTGGAAAAGGCTGCCTCTGGAGGGAGTGGCTTCTCCCTCACTGGAGGTCTTCATGCAAAGGCAGCACGAGCCCTTCTGGAGCATATCATGAAGCAGATCCTTGTCCAGTTATGGGATGGACAAGATGGGGCCCAAGATCCCTTCCACCTCTTAAGACTCAGTTGAGAGGGTTCTAGCAGAAGATGGTGGACTGGAATGGATTTAAGAACTGGAGCTCATAGTGCGGCCAGAGGAGCATGTTAGGAAGTGTGGAGCCATGAAACAGGTATTGGGACAGGAGACTGTGATCAGCAAACAGGTGATTTCAGAGTTCTATCCAATAAACATTTACTAAGTTCTAATTCTGTGTAAGGCATTCTTGCTAGGTGCTAGGGGCATAGAGGTAAAATGAAAAAAAAAAAAACCAACAAAATTGTTCCAGCCCACAGGGAGCTTAGATGTTATCGACCGTATACAGCATGTATGCAGAAACCAAATATAGTCATTTCAGCAGGGAGAAAGGCTTTGTGTCAGAGGTGGCGCCAGAGCTAAGCCTTTCTGAAGGAGGCAGAGTTGAGGAGGGTGGATGTTAACAGGCATGGAGACAGCCTACACAAAGTTCCAAGAAATGGCATACCAAATTTGGGTAACAGCTGGGGGTCCAGTCTGGCTGGAAAATAAGGCTGAAATGGTCAGTGGGAGCCAGAGGTCACAGAGCTTTATATGGCAAGCCAAGAAGTTTGTACCTGATCCTAGAAGCAACAGGGTGACAGAGGAGACTTCTGAATATGAAAGTGAAAGACTGGGGTCTTGGGAATGTCGATTTGGCAGCCTGGTGTAGGGGAGATTGGAGAGGGAAGAGGTTGGAAGCAGGGAGACCCATTAGGAAGCTATTGCTAACCTAGGCAAGAATGAATGAGGGCCTGAACTGTGGTGATCCCTGGGTAATCAGACAAAGGACAGATATATGTTCCTCTTCCCCACGCCCCCAAAAAAAAGGATGAGTAGACTGGTGTGAGAGATGTTTTGGAGAGAGAAATCTCTCCAATGACTGGATATGGAGGGGTAAGGGAGAAGAAAGGGTCAAAAATGACATCAGAATGACTGGAATGATGGCAGCTCTCTCAAAAGAAACAGGGAAGTTTGGAGTGAGAAGGGTTAGGAGGGGGGAATGTCATGAGTTCTCTTTCAGACTCTGAGTTTGAGATTTAAATGGGATCTCCAAGTGGAGATGGTCAACATGTGGCTGATAACGCAGGATGGGGGAGAGGGGCAGTTAGGCCTGGATAGATAGGGCTGAGGACAATGAATCTGTGCAATGGGACGGGATCACAAACAGTGAAGGGAGAGCAGGGCCAAGCACAGAGCTCTGGGGGAATGTTACGCACTCAGCGGGTAGAAGATTGATGATGATAAACTACCATCGGGGTCTGAAAAGGATCGGTCAAGTAGATCGGAGAAGAATCAGCACAAAGTAGGCCTGCACGGCCTGCGGCCCTCGAAAAATGTAGAGGATGCTGAAGGCTGTGCAGGCCCGGCACAAAGCAAGGACACAGAAGACAAGAGGAGGTGGGCAACGCTGCCCAAGGCTGCAGAGAGGTGGTGAACAGTTAAGGGATCACTAATAGGGTGTCCATGTTCAGACTCTGCGTAGGAATGTTTTCCTTGACTAATAAAAACACTTTGCAAAGCACTTTTCAAATATTATCTCATATTCCCCACAACAACCCTGGCAGGGAAGTGTTAATATTTTCCTCATTTTACAGGTAAGGAAAGGCATATATAAGCAGCTAGATGGTGCCAGATGGATAGATAGGAAGCTAGCTAGATAGAGAGATCTGAGTTCAAATCTAGCCTCACACACTCACTGGCTATATGACCTTGGACAAGCCACTTAACCTCTATCTCAGTTTCCTCAACTATAAAATGGGGATAATACAGCATTTACTACTCCCCAGATTGTTATGGGGAATCACATGAGATAATATTTGGAAAGCGCTTAGCACAGTGCCTGGCACAGAACAGGGACTATATACATGCTAGCTATTCTTCTTCTTAAGAAACTGAGGGTGGCAGAAGTTAAGTGACTCGTCCAGGGCCACATGGTTAGAGAGTGTCTGAGGCTGGATTTGAACTCAGGTCTTCCTGACTCCAAGTACAACACTATGCACATTTGTTTGAAGGGTTTTGTTTTTATTTTTTCTTCACATTTTTTTTAAATTGAGGAAAAGGAGAGAGGGGGAGAGAGGGGAAGAGAGGGAGAGGGAGAGCGAGACAGGGGGAAGGACGGAGGGAGAGGGAGGGAGGGAGAGAAAGAGAGAGAGAGAATATATACATATGTGTGGTAGTGGGAGGAATAAGGTAGCAAAAAAAGGTTATTAAAACATCTTTTTTTTAAATGCACAGAAAAGAACAGAAGGAATGTCAGAGAATATCACAGAAAAACGTGAACACTTTGAAAGTTACCTGCTGAGTTTATTACAGAAATAAAAAGCAAAGCAAGCTAGTTTCACATACAATCATCTTTTGTTCTACTGTGTATACAGAAATGGCCATTTTATTTCATGTTTGCTAAGTTCAGAATATTTTTTCTTAAGGAAAAAAAAAAGAGCGCATCACACTTTTCGAAAAGCAGTGTCAGTCAAGTGTTCAGGCTGGAAACCAGGCCAGAAGGGGTTGGAAAGTGGGGAAAGAAATAGAGGCAAGGACTATAGACCAGCAGGGTTAAACTCAAGGCCACATGTTGACTTGGAAAATCACAAATTCACACTATGTTGTATTTTTAAACTTTATTGGGTTAAACATTTCCCAGTTACATTTTAATCAGGTTCAGTCCCCACTGGAGAGGTTTGGAAGCCATGAATTTGACACCCCAGGTGCAGAATGCCTTTTCTAGGAGTCAGATATGGGTCTGTTTGATCAAGTCAAAGGGAATATTAGATAGAGGATGATAACTTGAGTGGATGGCAGGGTCATGAGAAGGTTTTTTTTAAGGATGGAGGAAATATTGGCCTATCTATAGGCTGCAGGGAAGAAGCCAGTGGATAAGGAAAGATCAAAGATCAACCAATCAATCAGGCACAGTGCTAGGAGACTAAAACCAAAAAAGTCCCTATCTTTAGGGAGTTTACATGCTACTGGGAGGAAAAAACCAGGTACAAAGAGAAGTCAACACAAAACATAAACAAAATAATTACAAGATGACTTTTTAATTTGGGGGAGGGCTCAGAAAGAGGGGGCCCTTGAGCTGAGCGCTCAAGTGTGACCACAGATTAGAACCCTCCCCAAAGACCCCTAGGTCACAAGACCTGAGTGACATCCTGTGGGGGAAGAGCTAACTCCAAAGTAGCGTTTTACTTTCTGGCTTGTTTTGCCCCCATCCCAGAGTTTTACTACAGGCAAATCTCCAAAATAAAAATTTAGGTCGAAGACAACCAAAGTGACCAAAAAACAAGGCTGTGAAGGGAAGAAAGTGAGGTCAGAACAAGGAAAATGGACCTAGGATGGGGTGGAGGTGCAGGGCAGGGTGAGAAGGAAGAGTAGGTCAGGAGGGACCTTAGAGGGTATCCAGTGCTTAAGATCAAAGGATCACAGATTTTAGAGCATATGGATCATCGCATCTAACTTTATTTTGCAGATGGGGAAATTGAGGTCCAGGGTGATAAAGTGACTTGTTTGTTAAAGGGAACACAGAGACCACAGAGAAGTCAAGGTCCCTTGACTCCAAATTCAGTAATCCCTCCAATATTCCAAAGTCATGGAAATGGAAGAGTTAGGTAATGTCAAAATCTAAGGTGTCAACACCCCTCTCGTTTGACAGAGTAAAATCAGAGTTGATTCGAGTTGAAGAGATTAATGAACTGGGCGTTATAAGGTTTGTTGGCATGAACCATGAGCCAAGCGCTCAACTCCTGGAGAAAGGACAGAACATGATCTAGAGCTCAGTATATAACAGTAAGCAACATCTTGATACAGTCTGATGATGGAAATTTAAAGTGGAAAGGTCACTGGGAACTAGTGCAGAGAAGGTCTCAAAGTGGATGACTCCTGGCCCTGAGTAGTATCAAGGGACATGATATGAGATAGACTAGCCAAGACTGGAGATGGTCACAAGACCTACGCTACCTCTGAGTTACTGCCTGAAGACAGAAAGAATAGAGGGGAAGAGAAGAAGGATGAGGGGGAGCTTGTTAACCAAATGAGCAGAAATCCCACAGGGCACAGTGGGAGGGGAAAGCGAGGAGGGAAAGGAATTGGGCTTAGTTGTATAGGGATGAGCATTTAGGGAGACAGCAAGGGAAAGTCATTTCGCCCCAAGTCAGGTGGAAATGATGAACCACAGGGATCAGCGGAGCAGGAGGTAGCAATCTGTCAGCCACGGGGCAGGGGGAGAATTAAGTAGGGGGACTATGACCAGGTTCTGCTCCTTTTCTGATAGAGCTCGAGGCTTCAAGTCCCTCCCCACTTTAATTCATCCTCCACAAAGCTGCCTAACGCCCATGTTATTCCTCAACTTGTTAAATTCCAGCGGATACTTATTGCCTCTAGAATAAAAATACCAACTGCTCTGTCTGGCCCTTCACAACGTAGCCTCAACTTATTTTTCCAGTCTCAAAATACATTCCCCTACGGAAACTGTAGTTCATCCAACCAGGCTCCTCCTGTTGATCCCCACACAACTTGTCCCCAGTGGATGTCCCTCCACGTATGCAGTGCACTTTTCCTCATCTCTGCCTCTGAGAATCCCACACCTTCGTCAAAACTCAGCTCAAGCATGAACTCCCAGTCTCTTCCGATCCCCACAACAGCTAGCGCCCACCACCTGCCTTGGATTTATTTTGTGTTTGTTCTGCATATGTTACGTAGGGACCTGTCTCCTCTGGGAGACCCTCGAAGGCAGGGTCTGGGATTTTGTCTTTGCATCCCCAACAACTAGCACCGTGCCTGACACACATTGGGCGCTTAATAAATGGTGGGTGATGGACTGGATTCTCCCAAACATTGACCCTGCCTCCATCCCGGAGCCCCGCCCCATCTAAGGCCACTCTCCCTCACAGAGCCCCGCCCTCCACATGACATCTCCTCCCCATCCCAGAGCTCCGTCCCACCAGGGTCCCGCCCCGCAGATGGCCCCGCCCCCAGAGCTCCGCCCGTCAGTTACCTGGAGCCTCAGGGGGTCCCTAGCAGCTCCGGCCTTCCATCCTGGAGGCAGGCTCTGGAGGGCCCTCCGAGCCACAAACAGCACTGGGCCCCGACCCTCCCCCGCTGCCACCAGGGCCGCCGCGAACAGCAATGCCGTCTTCCCGGAGCCCGGCTCCCCGAGCAGCAGGAGGCCAGCACCCTTCCCTGAGGCACAAGCTTCGCCGCCGACCCCTGTCGCGGGACTCAGCAGTAGCCGCAGAGCCTCCATGCCCGCTCTCGGTCCTCCCTCTGCGCTGGACACGGGACCAATCAAAGCGCTACTCTGCGCTAATCCCTCCCCCTTGGCAACGTTCCATTGGTTTAGTCTCAGTTCACTTAAGTTACTCGCCGGCGGAGCCTCGCATTTGTCCGGCCCCGCCCCCAAAGGGCGGCCGCTCCACGTGTTTTTCCCAGTCTCGATCGTAATCTGGGGCACAGTCCTCCGCGGCGCCTCCTACTGCGCCCTCCGAGGTCACAGAACTGCGCTTCTTCATTTTCTTTTCCCATCCTCTTTGTCTCTTCTCCAGTGCCTTAAGCATTCATTTCCAATTTTTACTGTATATAGCTTGCTTTGTATATATTTGCATATTGTCTCCCCTATTAGATTGTAAGACCCTTGAGGGTGGGGACTGTCTTTTGCCCTTTTTTGTATAACTAGCACTTAACGCAGTGCCTGGCACGTAGTAGGCGCTCAATAAATGTTTATTGATTAATCTTGCATTTTCCAAGCTCTTCAAACTCCATCTTTTCTCTCTACTGCATCTTCCTGTTTCTCAATTAAGTATTTATTAACTACCTACTATGTGAAAACACTGTGTTGGGCCCAGGAGATAAAAGGGCAAATAATGAAAAGGTTCCCATGCACAACGAGCCTTATTAAACCAGTACCTTCTATCACTAAAGTTCCTATTGGCAGAAGCATAGACCAGAGGGTGAGAAAGACAGAAGGTCCCAAGTACCTGAAGCCTTTGCTTCCCTCAAATCCCAGGACAGAATGGTGAGCCAGGAGGCAGGGACCTCCCTTCTCATTATCCTCTTGTTTATACTCTGACTTTAAGCTGGACTCACAAGCTGCTCCCACCTTACTCCATTTCTATAGTTTTTGGGCCAGTGAAGTTCAGGAATCCCCGACTATGCACAAAGAACTGGAAGGGTAAGAAGAAGTTTGGGGAGATTGTTGGAAGCAGAAGGCATCATATAGGAAAACACAACATTTTTCTTCTCACTTTTAAAAAATAAGTGATATAGCCATAATATGTTGAATGCTTATCCAGAACCTGGATCCCCACCCCTGGCTTATGCCATGTGAACATGGGGGTCAGAGAGAAGAGAATCTAGCTGTAAAGCGGGAACACTAGAATTAGAGATTTCTTGCTTTTAATCATTTTGAGCAATATTTCGTGTCATCCCCTGGCTAAATTTCTAACCTAGTCAGTGCTGCCATGGAATTTGGTTGGGATGTGAAGAGTAGTCCAACACCCCCTATGGGTCAATGGAGATACTTCAGCCTTTGGGGTTTCTATGCTATGTAAGACCCAGAAAGGAACTGAGGCGATTACTGGGCAACAGTCTCAAGGAGAGTGATGCTCAGTGGGCTAATGTGGTATTTCACTCCATTGATGGAGCTGTCACATAGTGTACACACGAAAAACAGTCCAAGCGTCTCATGTATATGTCTCTTCCTTTTCATAATCAGACTCCTAGAAAGAGCTATGTTACTTTTCTCCACTTTGCTCTCACTCATCCACTTTCAAAATAACTTCCAACAGCATCATTCAGTAGAAACTGCTCTCTCCAAGGTAACCAATGTTTTCTTAATTGCCAGTGTATTGACTTTTTTCTCAGCTCTCATTCTTCTTGACCTCTCTGCTATGTTTGATGCTGTTGGCAATTTTGACCTCCTGGATTCTCTTTCCTGGATTTTTATGATCCTATTCTCCTTCTTAGGGGCAGCTAGGTGGTGAAGTGGATAGAGCACTGGGACTGGAATTAGGAGGGCTCATCTTTATGAGTTCAAATCTGGCCTCAGACACTAGCTATGTGACCCTGGACAATTTACCTAATCCTGCTTGCCTCAGTTTCCTGATCTGTAAAATGACCTGGAGAAGGAAGTGGCAAACTACACTAGTATCTTTGCCAAGAAAATGACAAATGGGGTCATAAAGAGTCAGACATGACTCAACGACAACCTTTTCTCTTAACTGTATAATCTATGTCGCATCCCCTAATCGTGGGTTTACCCTCAATACTATTTCGTGGGCATTCTTTTTCTCTGTATATTCTCCCTTGGGGAGTTCATCAGCTCCCACGGGTTTGACTATCATCTCTATGCAGGTGACTCTGAAATCTATACATCAAGCCTTCATTTCTTGAGTTCCAGGCTTGCATTCACCAAGTGAAATTGGACATCTGCAACTAAATGTTTCATAGGAATCTCAAACTTAACATGTCTAATACAGAGCTCGTTATCTTTCATTTCAAACACACCCATCTTCCTAACTTCTGTATTTCTCCCAAGGGTATGACCATACTTCCAGTTAGCTGGAAGCTCAGGAGCCCTGGAAGAGGCACCATCCTTCCTGATTGCTGGGTCTGCTTTCTGACCAGCCGTCATCTAGGGAGGCAACTCCTGTAGAGAAGGAGCCAGGCATCCTCATTAACTCTCGACCAACTGTCATTCAGCAGGCAGGCAAGCCAGCCTAGCTGAAGCAGCAAGGCACCCTTGGGGAAAGGTAGGAGGCAGCATATGCCCGGTGAGGCAGATTATCTCCATCTTAACCACCATATCCCCTCAGACCCTGGTGGAGACAACTTAGAACCTGAACCCAAGAGTCTTGGGAATGGCAATGCTTCCAGGCAAGTGCCTTTAGCCATTATCCTAGGATATGTGGGTGCTACCCACAGAAGACACAGAAAAGAAATTTCTTGTCACTAAAGTCTTTGGCACTATCAAATCCTTCAACATCAGAAATGGATATGATTTTATCAGTGGAAATGATTTTTAAAAAGAGGCATTACCACCTGCTTTGTTGCTGTATCCTAAGGACCATGGGACCTTTCCATATGTGCTATCTCTTCCATTTAGAATGTGAGCTCCTTGAGAGCAGATGCTGTCACATTTGTATTCCTAGCATTTAGCATGGTGCACTGTACATAATAAACACTTCATTCATTCATTCATTCATTCACTCACTCACTCACTCATTCATTAATTCATTCATTCATTCCAGTCACCCAGGTTTCCAATCCCAAAGTTTCAGAATCATTCCCAATTCTTTACTCTCCCTTACCTCTCCATTTCTAGCCAGTTACCAAGTCTTACTGGTTCAACTTCCACAAAATCTCAGCCAACCCCGCCCCCTGCCCCCTCCCCACTAGTTCAGGTCTTCATCACCTTTGACCTAGATTATTGAAGTACCCTCCTAATTGGTCTCTCAAGTATCTCTCCTCTCCAGCCCAAACCTCTAAACAGCTGCCCAACGAATATTCCTAAAGTGATGGGCACACGTCACTCTCTTATCCAAGAAGATTCGGAGGCTTCTTATTGCCTCTAAAAGAAAACACATACTCCTCTGGTTGGCATTTAAAACTCTTCATAATCTTTCTCTTCAGGCTAATTTCACCTCAGTACACCTCACACACTCCACATTCCAGCCAAACTAACGTATGTGCTTTTTGCCATGCCAAACATTCCTAATAACTGTGGCTTTGTTCCGGCTGTCCCCCAATGTCTGGAATGCACTTTCTTCTCACCCCAACCTCTGGAATCTCTGATTTCTTAGTTTCTGCTCAAGTACCTCCTGCTACTAGAAATTTTTCTTGATTCCTTCCCCTCTACTCACACACACTTGTTATAGCCTTTCCCACTAAAATGATTTCATGTTTAGTTTGCATATGTGAGGCTGCTTTCTACTTGAGCCTATGGCTGTTTTCCTTCCTGTTCCTTCCCACCCCCTCCTCAGATCTTCAGGCATCCAAGAGAGATGGAAATACAGAACTGAATCGACTTGAGGTAGGCACTACCATAAATGACAGTTGTCAGAGGTCATGCTGGTCTGGTAGGACTTAGGTTATCATTTCTTTTACTTTTTAAAATATTTATTTATTTTGTACAAATATTTATTATCCCTCTTTCCTATTGTGCCCTGGCATTGAACAATTTTGGGAAAGAAAAAGAAAAAGAAAATCCTCGTAACAGATATGGATAGGCCAGCAAAACAGCTTCCCACATTGGCCATGCCTGAAAATATATGTCTCCTTTCTGGCAGGAGGTGGGTGATGTGTTTCATCCTAGTCTTCTGGACTCATGGTTTATCATTGCATAGGTAAGAGTTCTCAAGTCATTCAAAGATATTTTTCTCTGTAGTGTTATTGTCACTGTATAATTGCTCTCCTAGTTCTGGTCACTTCACATCAGTTCATAAAAGGCTTCCCTGTTTCCACTGAGACTGTCCATTGCATCATTTCTTGTGGCACAGCAATATTCCATTACATTCATATTCCATAATTTGTTTGGCCATTCCCCAGTTGATATGCACCCCTTTAATTTCTGGGTCAAGCCGGACTTTTTTTCCAGGGTGTTTCTCACCATATGGAGATATGGTTACTCTTGGTTCCTGTTGTTGAGGGGGCATTTGATAGTTTTTCCAACATTTTTTTGATGCTCACAGAGTTGTAATCTGTTGTTTCTAAATACCCAGTCATCTACAACCAGGATAGGGTAAACTATTTCTAGAATAGGAAAGGATAAACACAAGCTACCAAAGAGACAGAGTATTGTATGTTCATGGCTATGCAGTTGGTCTGGTGGGGATATAAATCTGCTTTGGCAGGTGACTGCCACTGCCCCTCCTCCAGCCACTCAGAGGTCCAGAGCATTTCTTCCTCCTCACTCGAAAGTTTGGTTCAGGGAAGGAAATGAGAGTTCCTTTGCTCAAAACTTTTATATGCACACTCAGTTAAGGCTCATGACCTAGTTAGAAGGCTGTCCATCATCACACAGTAAACCAACAGGAAACAGAACTTATGTGTGCTCTGAAATGGGGAAGAAAAGGATCCCTCCATCACTTGGTTCAGGGAGCAGGCTCACCAAGCCTCCATGTGGATTAATATTAGGCAGGTTATATTGTGTATTCTTTAAGGACTGGGAGCTTATTGGCTAGTCCTCCATTACATATGAAACGTTCCATGCCCATAGTCACTCATTTCTGCAAAGAAGGGAGATATTTTCCATTCTTCTCTAGTTCAAGCGTGGATATTATAATTATGCAACATTTGGGGTTTTTTTTCTATCTACTGTTGCACTCTTGTGTCTTGTTTTCTTGGTTCTTTATTCTGTCAGTTTATATAAATCTTCTCATACTTTTCTGAATTCTTCACATAACTTGTTTCTTATAGCTCAATAATATTCCATTATACTCATGTACTCATGTACTATATTTTGTTTAGTTATTTCCAAATTGATAGGTATATAAAATTTGTTTTCAGTTCTTTGCTCTATGTTTTAGAATATAAATATTTGCATGTACTTGGAGCCTTTCTTTTTTTCTGTCACTGACCTTTTTGTAGTATATGCCTAGCAGGGCAGTCTCTGGGTCAAAGGGTATGGTCATTTTAGTCCCCCCCCTTTATTTTGTTGCATAATAATAAATTGCTTTTCAGAATAATTTAACTGATCCACAGTTCCACCAACAGCATATGGCAGGGCTTTTTTTTGAAGAAAGAAAACAGTGCTTTGCAGATTTTCGTTTTGGTCATTCTGGTATTTGTTCTTCCTGGCTGACTCTGATTGCCAAATGTGGCAGAAACTGTGGGGAATCTCTGGGTATGGGAGGTGTGGAGGGGACTTCCTGAGACCTTTCATGGAAGTTTCAAGGGGCTGCTCTTGGTCTTCATCTGTACAACATCTGTAATACATCGGCACCTAACCTATACAGCCCTCTTACATCCTACTTTCTCTCACTTATTCTGAGATGTGGTAACTCTGGCTTCTTCTCTGTACCTCGCACAAGATGCTCCATCTTCCCATTCCAGGCATTTGCTCTGGCTGTTCCCCATGCCTGGAATCCTCTCCTTTCTCATCTCTACCTCTTGGCTTCTTTAGTTTTCTTCAAGTCCCAGATAAAATCCCACTTTCTACAAGAAGCCTTTTGTTTTACTCCTGGCCCTGTACCTGACTTTGGGGACTTTGAAACCGTACCCCCCCTATTGTAGCTGGCTCATTCTAGCTTCCTTTCTTCCTTCCCTCCTTCCCTCCTCCATTCCTCCCTTCCTTCCCTCCTCCCCTCCCTCCCTCCCTATGAAGGAGGTAAACAGTTTCCTCTCCCCTCTGTGACCCTGAGATGAAGAATGCTTGATAGCATTTTTCTACAAAGGCCTTTGAATACATCTATCTTCCCCTCCCCTGTGAGAGCAAAGCAAGAGGACACAGAAGAGCATGAGGGTACCTTTGTGACCCAACCTTTGCCAGAGTGTCTGTGCTTTGCTTTCTGTGGACCTTTATTTTCATCTTCATAAACAGGAAGGAAATAAGTGCGTACTATGTGCTAGGCTTCATGCTAAGCATTTTACAACTGTTGTCTCATTTGACCCTCACAACAGTTTTGGGAGGTAGGTGCTGTTATGATCCCCATTTTGCAGTTGAGGAAATTGAGGCAAACAGAGGTCCAGTGACTTGCCCAGAGTCACACAGCATTAAGTGTCTGAAGCAGGATTTGAACTCAGATCTTCCCTACTCCAAGCCATGCAACCTTCCCACTGGCTAACTGCCTGTGTTGCCTCTTCACCATAGCAAATATCCAGTCTATATACCAGTTGCATGAATTCTTTGTGAATATGCTGAGAAGGGATGACTTTTCAGACTAAGGTCTGAGAATGGAATTATTTTTGGAATTTATCTATGCCCCATATTGGAATGGGGACCCCTGAAAGCACTAGGCAGAGTGTTGAGGCTGGATAACACTGCGAGGTGCAGTGGGAGAAAACTGGAGATGTGAGTGCCACCTGGTGGCTGACATAGATATAGCAAGAGGATCGACGGCGGTGCCTGCCTGTCCTAGTAGAAACACTATCCCTTGGGACTCAAAGTGTCCCTGCTCTGTGTGGCAAATGTGTTACATACTTACCTAGTAGTATTCCATACTCCCCTTCGCCCTCGGTCCCCATGGAGGAGGAGTAGAATGTAAACTGTGTAAGAGGAGGGACTATCGGTTTTGTATTTCCCAGCACTAAGCACATTTCCTGACACATAGTAGGTGCGTCATTGGTGGTTGTCGAGCTAATGAAAGAGAAGGTCTGCAGAGGACTAGTAAAGGAAGAGAAGATGGGCAAAAATGTTGAGAGATTTTGGGATGGATTAGGAGCGAAGAGAAATATGGTGGTGAATAGTTGCCTTTCCTCCTCTCTCCTTTTCCTCCTCCTTCATCTTTCTTCATTTTCTCCCTCCCCCTCTTCCTTCTTGTCCTTTTATCCATATAATAAATATTTATTAAGTTCCCATTATGGAAAAAAATTAGAAGAAAACCAGGTCAGGTTTTCGTTTCTTAGCTATGGTTAGGGACATAATTTAGCCAAACAAGGAATAGAGGTGATCATAAATAAGATAATTTTGATGGCAAGTGGAATGTCTGGCATGTGCCGATGATGGCATCTCTCCATATGCAGAGCCCAGGATGTTTGCTTCTGGGAGAATCGTGATGACAGGTAATAGAAGTGCCCTTAAGAGACTTTGGAGTGTGCTTAGACATTTTATAAAGGCTAACTACATGGTGAATGGAAGGCCCTTTGGTGTTCTGCAGATAAATTCAAAAAGGCCTGAGTCATACTTGCCATTTTCTCTTGGCTGTTCTACTTGTGGTTGGACTTTTTCTCTAGATGGTGCAATGAGGGAGACAGGCCTTGACCTTCTTCTTCACACCTTTCCCCAAGTTATATGACCCTGTGATTGATGACAAGACAGGGTTCTTAGACTTCTCCACCATGTCCCCGTGCTGTGTGTGTCATCCTCCCTTTTCAGCTCTCTTTTATGTGTTGTCTTCCCCTATTAGATTGTGAGCTCTTTGAGGGCATGGACTGTCTTTCTTTTCCATAATTGTGTCCCCAGCACTTAGCATAGCGCCTGGCACATAGTAGGTGCTGAACAAATGTTTATTAACTATTTGCTTGTCTTGGCATTTCTTTTCAATTTTAGGTGAAGGGACAGTGGTGTTTTGGCACTCGAGTGCCCTAGTGGGATTCTTCTGACAGTTCAGCATCAATATCCCAAAGAGCAAGGAATGACATTTGGAGGTGACCTTCAGTATCCTGCCCAGCAGTAGCTGAGACAAGGACTTATCCAGCAGTCATGCTTCATCCAGAAATGAACTCAGTGGACCAATGTTACATAGAAACTGTACTAAGAGTGAGCCCACTATCCCCAGAGGCCAAAGTAGGATACAGAAGGGTATGCCCAAGAGGTATTGGGGGAAAATGTTGGTACTTTTATTCAAATGCTATGGAGGGATCAAGAAGGATGAGGACTGAGAAAACACCATTAGATTTAAATATTAAGAGATAACTGGTGATTTTGGAAAGAACAGTTTCAGTTGAATGAGGCCAGCATTCAGAGGAAATGGAAGCATGAAGAGCAGACTGCTATTTGAAATAGATTGAGAAGGGGAGGCATAATGGAATGGCTAGTAGACGTGGTAAGGCTTAATGAATTTTTTTAAGGTTGGAGGAAACTTTGATGTGTTTAAGAAGCAGGGAAAGAGCCAGTAGACAGGGAGAGATGGTAGCAAGAAGGTGAGTATGATAATGATGGCAATCTTCGGGAGAAGACAGGGAGGGATGGAATTAAGGAGGTCTGGCCTTGGCAAACCGAAGGGCTACCCCACATCAGAGACTAGAGTGAAACAGGAAATGGTAGAAGATGGCGTAACAGGGATATTTGATGAAGAAGAGGGAGTTCTTAATGCCCCTCAATCTGGAGGAAAGGAAGTACAAGATGTGCAACTCAGCCAAGAGGGAAGTAAGGGTGAATAGTGGCACGAGAAGCCTGAGGAGAGAAGAAAAAGTGTAGAATAGAGAAGCATTGGCTTTGTTTCTGGTTTCCCGATACTACACAAAGTGCTGCTGCAAATATTTCGACAAATAGAGAATATTTATTTTCATCGTTGACTTCCTTGGGTTATATGGCTAGAAGTGGGTCAAAGGGTATGGACATTTTAGACACTTTCAGTGCTGCGGCTGAATGTACCTATCCGAGTTGTCTTCCTCCAAGTAGAATGTTATCTCTTTGAGAACAGGGATTGCCTCGCTTTTCTAATTATTTCCCTAGCTCTTAGCACAGTGCTTGTACATAGTAAGGGTTTACTAAATTATTTGTCATTAACTCAAACATTAATTTCTCTCCATAATTCCAAACTGTTTTCCAAAATGACTGAACTAACTCATTGTTCCACCAACAGTATATTAGACATGCCCATCTTTCCACAATTCTTCCAACACTGACTATTCCTCTACCCAGTTCTTTTCCATATGAATTGTTTAGCCATGTCTCCCTCATCCTTTAGTTGTATATCTGATTTTTAAAATTCAAGTCTTGAGCTTCAAAATTGAGCTTATTAGATTTGGTCCATTATTCTAGCCTTTTGAGAACTCTCTGGGTTCTGTCATCCAACCTGTTAACTACCCTCTATGCCATCTGTGAATTTTATAATCCTGATGTCTATTCTCAGTCATTGACAAAAATATGAAAAAACACAGGGCCAAGGACAGATACCTGAGGAACTCCCTCCAATTCATTGACACTGATGACTACTCCTTGGTGTTAGTCATTCAACCTTTCCCAAATTCAGCTAACTTCATTTTGATCCAGCTACATCCCTACACCTTGGATAGAAGAATCAGTCGAAAGACTTGGTCTAAAGTTTTTTAAAATCTAGTTCTATTGAGTTCATAGCATTCTCTGATAGAATTGTCTAGTAATCATGTAAAATGAAAGAAAATTAAGACCCCTTTTTGATTAAGGCATGTTGGCTCTTAAGGATCATGGCTTCCCTTTCAACATACTCATAAACCATCCCTCCAATGAAGTCAAGTTGGCCGTAGGAAGTATACTAACAATAAGGCTAGTGGAAAAAATGGA
The DNA here is from genome assembly GCF_011100635.1 of Trichosurus vulpecula. Classification (NCBI taxonomy): domain Eukaryota; kingdom Metazoa; phylum Chordata; class Mammalia; order Diprotodontia; family Phalangeridae; genus Trichosurus; species Trichosurus vulpecula. The sequence continues at coordinate 76,355,929 of NC_050573.1, forward strand.
ATTCCAGCCGAGCTGTTTAAAAACCTAAAAGATGTTGCTGTTAAAATACTGCACTCAATATGCTGGCAAATTTGAAAAACTCAATAGAAACTACTGGATTGGAAAACATCAATTTATGTCCCAATCCTAAAGAAAGACAATACCAAAGAATGTTCAAATTACTGAACACTTGCACTCTTTTCACACACCACCAAGGTTATGATTAAGATTTTGCAAGCTAGGCTTCAGCAATATGTGAACCAAGAATTATCAGAAGTGCAGGCTGGTTTTCAAAGAGTCAAAGGAACTAGAGACCAAACTGCCAACAATAGCTGGATTATGCAGAAAAAAGCAAGGGAGTTCCAGAAAAAATACATCTACTTCTGCTTCATTGACAATACTAAAGTCTTTGACTATGTGGATCGCAACAAAATGTGGCAAGTTCCCAAAGAGATAGGAGTACCAGAGTACCAGATCATCTTACTTGTCTCCTGAGGAATCTGTACGAAGGTCAAGAAGCAATAGTTAAAACTCAACATGGAACAACTGATTGGTTTAAGATTAGAAAAGGAGTATGGCAAGGCTGTATATTGTCACCTTATTTACTTAACTTTTATGAAGAGTACATCATGCCAAATACCAGGCTGGATGAATCAAGAGCTGGAATTAGGGTTTCTGGGAGAAATATAAACCATCTCAGATATGCAAATGATACTAACTCATTGTTCCACCATTGTTCCACTTTCTGATGGCAGAAAGTGAAGAAGATTTAAGAAGCTTCTTGATGAGAATGAAAGAGGAGAGCATAAAAGCTGGCTTGAAGCTTAACATTAAAAAAAACCTAATATCATGGCAACTGGTTCCATCACTCTCTGGCAAATGGAGAGACAAGAAATGGAAACAGTGTCAGATTTTATATTCTTAGGCTCAAAGATCACTGCAGATGGCAACTATAGCCATGAAACTAAAAGATTCTTGCTCCTTGGAAGGAAAGTCATGGCAAATCTGGACAGCATAAAAAGCAGAGACATCACCTTGTTGACAAAGGTCTGTATAGTCAAAGCTATGGTTTTTCCAGTAATAATGCATGGCTGTGAGAGATGGACTATAAAGAAAGCTGAGTGCCACAGAATCAACACTTTTGAATTGTGGTATTGGAGAAGACTTTTGAGAGTCACTTGGACAGCAGAGAGGGCAAACAAGTCAATACCTAAAGAAATTAATTCAGATTCTTCATTGGAAGGACAAATACTGAAGCTGAAGCTTAAATAGTTTGGTGACATGATGAGAAGAAAGAACTCATTGGAAAAGACTCTGATGTTGGGAAAAAATGGAAGGCAAAAGGAAAAGGGGATGGCAGAGGATGAGATGGGTAGATAATGGCATGGAAATCACAAGCATGAATTTGGACAGACTTCACGAGACAGTGGAGGATAGAAGGGCCTGCTGTGGTGTGGTCCATGGGGTCACAAAGAGTTGGATAGGACTGAATCACTGAACAAGAACAACAAAACTAATTGTGCCAGGAGTCAAAGTCAAGGTCACTAGCCTCTATAGACTCTACAGACTGCTGTTCTTGTCCCTTTTCTGAAAACCTGAGCATTTGCACACCCCAAGCCTGTGGTACCTCTCTTTTTCTCCACAAGAGAAAATTCTTTACATATATTATTTCATTTGATCCTTACAACCATCCTGTGAGATAGACACTATTATTATCTTCATTTTACAGAAGAGGGTTAAAGGTTAAATGACTTTCCCAGGGTCACATAGAAAAGAAATGTCTCCCCATTTTAGACTCTGTGGCAGGTTTTTTACTCAGGTCATACTAACCCCAAGTCCAGTATTCTACTCACTCCGCCACCCCCAACCATCAAGTCATTCCTTATAACAAAGAATTTTCAAAAGAGAGAAAAAGAATTCAGCAAAACTAACAAACACATAAAAACATCTGATAGTATATGAAATGTTTCATCCCTATAGTCCCCCATCTCTATTAAGAAGGAAGCAAGGTACATTTTCTCATCTCTTCCTGGGCCAACCTTAGTCATTATTACTACACAGAATCCTGTTTTGTTTTGTTTTCTATGTGCATCATCATAGTCTTATTGTATATCGTTTTCCTGTTTCGGCTTACTTCACTCTACATCTGTTTATGTAAGTCTTCTCTGAATTCTTCATGTTCTTCATATTCCTTGTTTCTTGGGGCAAAGTAATATTTCATTATATTTACATACCACATTTTGTTTAGCTGTTTCTCAACCAATGGGCATCTACTTTGTGTCCAGTTCTTTACTGCCACAAAAAAATGCTTTTAAGATTATTTTGTGTATATGGGACCTTTCTTTCTGTGGTTGACTTTTTTGGGGTTCATATCTAGCAGTGCGATCTCTGGGTAAAGGGAGTAGACATTTTCCGTACTTTTGTATCATAACTTCAAATTCCCTAATTTTCCCAAGAACACTGACACCCACTCGGCAATCACATTATCAGAAAAATGAAGAGTTTGGATTGGATGGCCTCAGAGGTCTCTTCCAGCTCTAAATCTATGCATGGAAAGCCCTCCCAGTACACTGGGATAAAGTTTATCTTGACCCAGTGTGTTGAATTCATTAAAAGCAATTGTGTGGTTTCCTATTCCTACCCTACCCCCATTAACCATTTCCTTTCTATCCTTCACACACGGGGTTCTAACCTACTTTTCCAACCTTATGACTCAATACTAGGCTTTAGGTACACTATAGTCCAGTCAAACTTGTTGCCTTACTGTTCCTCAGGCATAACTCTCCATCACATCTCTGTGCTTTTGTAATAGTTGTCCCCCATCACTGGGTTGCACTCCCTTTTCACCTGCGCCCCTTAAAATTCCTAGTTTCCTTCAAGACTCAGCTCAAGCTTGGCCTTCTACATGAAGCCTTCCCTGATCTCCTACCCTGCTGTTAGTGGCTCCTCTTCCCCTGATCTCCTTGTATCTAGTGTGTAGGTACTTATAGATGTACGTGTTATCTTCCCAGAGGGACTGTGAAAACCTTAAAGGCTGGGGAGTTTCCACTTTTGATTTATATCCCCAGCACCTGGCATGGCACCTCACACATAATAGATACTTCATAAATGGGTATTTAATAAATCCTTAGCCAAGAAAACAAACAAGAGCTGAATTTACTGTAACTTCTCTCCATCTTCCAATACCATTATCTCCTTCTTCCTGGGCAATGGTGCTATGTCTCATTTGATCTTGGCCCCCAAATTTCCAAATGCCCTTTCTACGGTACCTAGTGTGACACTGGCATTTATTGCCAGATTTAGAGAAATCTGAGCATTCAGGCTCCCAATGCTATTTTTCCAGGGTTACGACCATCTTTCAGAATTTTTTAAAGATTCAATATTTTGTTTTTCTTTTAGTTATATGCAAAACAATCTTTAACATTCATTAAAAAAGTTTTTGAGTTCCAAATTCTCACCTTCTCCCCCCTTTCCTCTCATTGAGAAGACAAGCAATTTGATATGTTATATACGCCCATCTTTTAGTAGGTACTTGATCAATTGATCCCCTTTAATCTGCCCTTGTTTCTACCTTTAGCAATAACAATAATGATGAAATTATTTTAGTGATAAAAATTTAAGAACAGTGGTTTTAGTAGATATATTTCTTCATCCCAAATACCCGTAATTTCTAAGTTGTGGAGTGGAAATATTTTAAAAACTTAGAAGAATAAATGAAAACCATGCAAGAACAGAACAAAGTACATCTCATCCACATCTCACCCGCATCTCATCCCCATCATCCTCTCTGTTTTTGGAGACATCCTAAAAGATGCTTTCAGTGAACCTACAGAAGATGAGCTTACATACTCAAACTTGTATTCAATAACTGGGACTCCTTTTCCAGTCTTAAACCAATCAGTTGTTTCATGTTCTGTTCTAACTGTTGCTTCTGGATGTGCATACAGGTTCCTCAGGGGACGATTCAGATGATTTGCTACTCCCATCTCTTTGAGAACATGCCACATTTTGTTGTATTAGCAATGAAGCAGAAGTAGATTTTTTTGGAACTCCCTTGCCTTCTCCATAATCTAGTGATTGTTTGAAATTTGGTCCCTAGTTCCTCTGCCTCTTTGAAAACCAGCCTGCACTTCTGATGCTTCTTGGTTCATATATTGCTGAAGCCTAGCTTGCATAATCTTAAGCTTTGTGGTGTGTGAAATGAGCACAATTGTTTAGTAATTTGAACATTCTTTGGTATTGCCCTTCTTTAGGATTGGAACATAAACTAATGTTTTCCAATTCAGTGGCCACTGTTGTGTTTTCCAAGTTTGCTGGCATATTATGTGCAGCACTTTTCCCATATTAAACTAAAATGATAATTTTAAATGAACACATATCAACATCCTTCAAAATGTGGTTAATAATATCTTTTTCTTTAAAGCTAGGTTGGGGTAAGATTCCTATTTGGAGTGGACATGAATAACAGAGAGAAGGAAGAAATACTCAACTCTCATTTTGCTTCTGTTTTCTCTTCAAAGAAGAAAGTTTCTTCAGACTGGAAAGTATAAGATACATGTGGTTTACAAGAAATTGAAATACAATAACATTGGTCAATCCTCAATGAGTTTGTCACCAGGCCTAAAAGATCTACACCCAAGGTTTTTGAAAGAACCAGCAGGTATGGCTGTTGAACTGCTGTCAATGATCTTTGAAAAAGAATAGGAAAAATTAGAGGTGCTGCAGGATTGTAGAGAGGCAAATGTCCCAGTTTCCAAAAAGAGTTAACTCAAAAGGCTTAAACTCCAAACTCCCCCATATTGATCCTGATTCCTGTCAAAATTCCAGAACATATTTGTAAATTAGTACCCTCTTGTGTCACTCCAGGACCTATGTGATGGTAACCAAGAGAGACAGAGGTTAAGTGACTTGCCCCCAGTCATACAACTAGTGTCTGGGGCAAGATTCAAACTCAGCTCTTCCTGACTCCAGGGCTAGCTCTTTATCTACTAGCTGCCTTTAGCTCAAGTGATGGTAACTGGTAAAACAGAAAAAAAAATAACACAACACTTCTCAGTAACCATCACCAAGCTTTTCCTAATACCAGCCCCACCATAAAAAGACTGGGACTACACTGAGTGTGTCTTCACAGAATGATGGAACTGAGATGAAAGGAGAGAGAGGCATGTTGAGATTTTGTATTTGAGCACATAGGTCTGCATTTACCCTTTATGACTTTTGCCTTTGCCCTTGGGACTGAGAATTTCTGGGAGAGACTTCCTGTTGGCCACTACAGAGACGAGGAGTGATTAGCCACTGGTGCCGCTATAAACCTGCGAATCTATCCGTTGGAGACAAAAACTACCTGCGCCGGTTATTTGGATAGTTCCACAAGTCAGGAGTTGAATGAATGATATGATTGGGCAGACATAGCTGGTCATTTTGGGGTGGGGGGAGGGCAGAACTTCATCTTCCAGCACATCCGGTCTTTCCATTGCTTTCACTATTCCTGTCTAGGACTCAGCTGGAATCTAGTCCCCAATACTCCTCTCCTAACTCTCACCTGTGAGTGCAAGAGGAGTTTCAGTGATATGGTTCAGGAAGAATGCCCATGTAAAAGTACTGAAACCTTTTTCCTTGATTTTTTACTGTGTTAAATAAACTATGTGGGGAAAAAAGTTTCATAGGATCATAGATATAGAGCTATATATGATCTCAAAGGTCATATGTGTAGAGGGTTGCTCTTCCCTCAGGAAAGAAATTTCAGATAGTGGGTAGAGATACAGCAAGCCATAGCTTTTTTTAAAATTGTAACATGTTTCAAAAGGCTCTCTACAGAAGCAGTCCTAAGAACCAAATGGAATATTGTAGAAATGGCAGTTTTAACTGTCAGTTTGAAGATAATATTCAGATCGATGGTTTGAGAGAAGCTATTGAGACTGGAGAGAAACTGGATTAGACAGCGAAACAAGATTGAGGGCTCATTTTTTTTCTGATGAAAACTATTGTAATCTTTACCTTATGAAGATGAGGAAGATTCTTGTGAAGAGACTTTATTTGGCATCTGGAATGAAATAAATGGTGTGGGCTTACGTTCTAAGAAAGGAAGAGAAGTCATCTGTAAATAACTGTTTTATTACCGATTTCATATATATATATATATATGTATATATATGTGTGTGTGTGTGTGTGTGTATATATAGCTACTATTGGAAAAGGAGGTTTCTACAGTTCATTAAATAAATAACGAACTATGTTGGGAGCTCTAAGCTTAGTTTATCATGCTGTAATTTTGTTAATTAATGAGAAGCTATTTAGACATACCCCTGTATTACCCTAGAACTTAGGATGGGTTCTATAAGTTAAGCATATAAAATGAATTCTGTAAGTGAGTATAGTTATATAATTGTTTAATTGTGCTACACTATTTTTAAAAAGTATATTTCTTAGCAATATTTCACTTTTACAGCATAAATTTTGAGTCCTGTGTGTGTGTGTGTGTGTGTGTGTGTGAGTGCATGTGGTGTCACATGGAGCCTCAGAGCCCTAGGTATGGGAGCCTCATTTCCTGTGACCATTTTGCTGCTGGCTGGAGTAATATGCCACCTGGTGGGAAAATTATATATTATATTCCCTTATTCACTAATGAATAGAGTAATACCCTACCTTCCTGCAGGTGGCAGCTAGGTGGCACAGTGAGTTAGAGCTACAGGCTTAGAGTCAGAAATACCTGAGTTCAAATACAGTCTCAGACACCTACTACTTGTGTGACCCTGGGTAAGTCATTTGAAGTCTGTTTATCCCAGTTGCCTCATCTGTAAAATGCACCTAGTAATAACACCTGCCTAGCAGGGTTGTTGTGAGGAACAGATTAGATCATTTATGTTAAGTTCTTAGCACAGTGCCTGGCACATAGTAGACACTATATAAATATTAGCAATCAGCTATTGAGAAGGCAAAACACAAGGTGATGAGGGTTGCTTTAGTATTTCAGTGCCCTAAGTGTCACATGGGGTAACAACGGTGTTCACCTGAGTCCTATATTAAAGGAATGGTTTCTGGTGACCAGTAAGAGCCAGCATGGCTTTATCAAACATGGGTCATGCCAGACTAACTACATTTCTGTTTTTGAGAGGGTTGCTAAGCAGGCAGAAAAGGAGAATGCTGTACCTGGATTTCAGCAGAGCGCTTGACAGAGTGTTTCATGCTGACTTTATGGATAAAATAGAGAGTTATTAGCTAGAGAATTTATAATTGGCTGGATGCAGAACTGGTCGAACAACCAGATCCAAAGAATAGTCCTTAATGTATTTGTATCTCAGGGTTTTGTCCTTGGTGTTTTTTTTAATTCAGTGCTTTAAATAATGACTTGTATAATTCAGAAAACACTTATTGCTGGTAGAGAAATTCCATGTTGGATAACAAAATTAGGATCTCAAAAGATCCCAACAAACTAGAACAATGAACCAAATTTAGACAAATGAAATTTACATGTAAAGTCCTAGACTTAGGTTTCAAAAATCAAATGCCCAAGTATAGGATAAAAGAAAATAGCTAGGCAACAGTAAATAGAAAAAAGAGCTCTAAATTTTAGTGAACTGGAATATTGATATGAGACAGAAGTTTGGCATGCAAACCCCAAACCTATAGCATTCATAAAAACAGTGTCTAAAATGAGAAATGTTAATTGTTCTGATGTAGAGATCTGTTTTAGTCAGACTACATCTGGAGTATTGTTTCCAATTCTGGAGCCACATTTTAGGAAAGAAATTGACAAAATGGAGTCTATTTAGAGGAGGTGAAAGGATTATAGATTACAATATGTGCAAATCAGTTGAAGGAACTGGGATTGTTTTGCCTGGAGAAGGAAGACTTGGGGGCAATGAAAGCTAGGTTCCAATATTTGAAGGGCTGTGTTGTGGAAGAGGGATTGGGTTTATTCACCATTTGGGAGTGACTTCTGTAGAGAGGATTTCATTCGAGGTATGGATTGGATGAGGAGGCCTCTGAGTTCCAACACTGAGAGTCTTCTCCTCTTTCCCTCCTCTTTGTCTTCCTATTCCTTTGTCTGCTCTCTCCCCTTTCTCTTCTCTTTTCCGCATTGGTGAGCAAGAATGATTTCAGAGCGGAGCTTTATCACCAGGGATCCATTGGCCCATCAGGACCATAGACTGTTTGAGCTAAAATGGACCTGAGTTTTGCCACTTCATTACACACAGGCACACATATACTCAGGAGCTATTACTTTATAGATGAAGAAATTGAGGTCCACAAAGGGGCAATCTGGCTTTCCCAAGGTCACAAGTAGAACATAGCAGAACTCGGATTCAAACCCAGATCCTCAAGTCCCCAGTTTACCTGGAATGAGTGAGAACACCAGCCTTCCAACCCTAACTATAGGTTTAGATTTCCTGGCTTTTCCCTTCCCCAGGCTAGGGTCCATAGGAGACAGTGACTTCATTTCAGGTAAAGAGTATGGTTAGCTCTAAGAAATGATGAGCAAGTGGACTTCAGAAAACCCTGGGAAGACTTATATGAACTGATGCTGAGTAAAGTGAGCAGAACCAGAACATTGTACACAATAATAGCAACATTGTGCATTGACTAATTTTGATAGACTTAGTTAGTTCTTCTCAGCAATGCAAGGATCTAAACAACTCCAAAAGACTCATGATGGAAAATGTTATCTACACTCAGAGAAAGAACTGTAGAGTCTGAATACAGATCAAAGCATACTATTTGCTCTATTTTTTTGTTTTGTTTTGTTTTGTTTCTTCTTTCTTGTGGCTCCTCGCAATGGTTCAAATTCTTCTTTACGACATGACTAATGTGAAAATATGCTTAATATTAATGTATATGTAGAGCCTATAGAAGATTGTATGCTGTCTTATGGGAGGGGAGAGAGGAGGGAAGGGGAGAAAATTTAAAACTCAAAATCTTATGGAAGTAAGTGTTGAAAGCCAAAAATACATAAATTAAATTTTTTTAAAGTATGGTTAGGCAAAACCCAGGGAGATATGCAAAAAATCACATGATCCCTCAACTGTCAGCTTCCATTGATCTGATCCTCTGGGATTGGGTCTGGGGTCCATGTATGGAGGATATAATATGTCTCTGCCTGAGCGTGAGGGCATAATCCATCCATCCATACACATGTTGTTCCACACAGGCATATGTGTGTATTCACTCCTGCATTCACGGACCTGTAGGAACCCACTTGATCCAAGTGCTTTTCCTACCTACTGCCTGTCCCATTTCTATGCCTGAGGAAGGAACCAGTTGCCTGGTCAATGGAAAGAGAGGACAGGTACAGGTTCATGGTCCTTTTCCCAAGTAAAAATAAAATAAAGTATACCCTCTTGCCCTTCTGCCATGTTCCACTCATTCTCACAGTCCTAACAAGGTGGATTCGGCCATAGATTTGGAGTCAGGGGACCTAGGTTTGAGTTTTGGCACTACCACTTACTACATGTATGGCTTTGAAGAACCCCTACTCAGTTTCCTCATCTGTAAAATGAGAGGGTGGGACCAGGTGATTTCTAAATTCTCTTCCAGATTCCAAGCCTATCGTACATACTAGGGGAAACATATGGTTTGGGGGGAGTTCTTCTCTGACTTGGGGCATAAATATGCATATGCGTAGAGATACAGGAGGGGTTGTTCCAGGCATCAGTGGTCAGTGAGGTGTGTGAATAAATATATGTGTACGAGGGTGGTTTTCTGAGACATAAGGCACTAGGAGCAGATGGCAGGGATGTTTTATGTTCCAGAAATCCTAGAGACTTTGGACCACAGAGACTGGAGCATTGCCCTGGGGACTGGGAGATAAACGATGGTTTTGGCTCAGCTTCTTTGCCCAGTATCATCCACTGCTTCAGCCTGTCCATCTTCCCTCTGTCAATCACTCCCCATTGTAGCACCATTGCCTGGCAACCACAGAAAGGCTGTTGCTAGGAGATCCCAGGTGGGTGGAGGCTTCTGGGACAAGGAAACGCAGCAGCAGTAGCAGTAACAGCAGCAGCAGCAGAAGCAGCAGAACAGTAGCAGCAAAGCATATAAACACATATCCCATCAGGTCTCTATGAGCAGAACACCTCCACAGCCTACAGGCTCAATAGCACTACCCATCCCCTACTCCATGCACCTTGAGACACCCTCAGTCTACAGGCTTTGCCCTGCCTCCCTCCTTCCACACTCCCTGCCATGCACATGCCCAGTCTTGAGCTTAGCTCCCTTTCCCCCACCCACATATGCACAGACACACACCAATACACAGACACACACAGACACCCTTGACCTCTTAGAGATATGCTTTGGGTGTGCTAACAGGGATATATTGGAAGAGGGAAAGGCTTGTTTTCCCCCTTTCTTTCTCCTTTTCCAGAGGCTGCTGCTTCTTGATCCATCCCAGGCCATTACAAGGATTCTAACCCTGTCGGGAGGTCCTCTTGGATAAAACAAGGAGCAGGATGAAAAGGTCCAGAATTGAGCAGGAGGTAGATAGAGGGAAAGAGGCTAGGAGGTTGCAGAGAAGAGTATTTGGGTTGGGAGGGGGACATGGAGAGATAATAGGAAGAGAGGGAGGAGAGGAGGGATATGAAGATTTAGAAAGACATCCCACCCTATGCCCCACATCCTCAGTCCCTGTACAGGCCCTATCTCCTTTGGGACAGGCTGGGCATTAGGGGGAGGGGGTCGGCGAAGGCACCTCCCCTCGACTACGTGTATTCTCAAGCAATAACAGCGCCATTGGTATTATCTACCCAAGAATACCCGTCATCGCGGGGGGCTGGCCACTGGGGTAGGGCCTGGGGAATGGTGGCACCAGAGCAGGGAGTACTCCTTGGCCACACTGGGCAGTGGCAATAGAAATAGCAGCTCTAGGCTCCAGCAGGCTTGTGGTCACAATGCAAGCTAGCTCTGGCCCAAGCCTATTCTGACCTCAGAACCCAGACCCCAACTTGGGACCCTCTCATCTCAGCTGTACTTCAGGACCCTGGCCCCAAGGACCAGGTCAACAGGCCTCATGGATAACCCAGGCCCAACCCCACCCCATCCTACCCCTACAGCAATTGGCCAACTTCACCCTTGGAATTCTCTTCTAGGCCCCCGGGGACTAACCCCCACCCAGCTCTTGAAGCCCTGAGAACCGGAATCTAAGAGTTGGAGTGGACCTCAGAGGAATTTCAGTCCAACTCATACCTGAACAAGAATATCTTACATTCCTAGAACCTCTACTGTGAGTTGTTACCTAGTCCCACCCCAAGAAGAACCCCCACCTCCCACAGTTCCCTTTTCCACCTCTGTGCTCCAAGAGTATTTCCCCAGGACCTTGGACCCTCTTCTAGGATCCCAGGAGAACTAGTCTTAGTCTTCTTCACAGACATGAGACTTCTAGCGCCTTTCCAGAACTCCAGGCCCTGGAGACCCTGGGGGCGGAGCTGTGAGCAAGGGTGGGGCAGTTCACACAACCCCCACCTCCAGCTTCAGGGCCGACTTCAGAACCGCGGACAGCTCCGAGCTCCAACCTTGTGTACTGGGAAGATAGTGAGGGCTCGGAGGAGGGCTGGGGAAGTTGGCCACTGTTCCTGGGTAGGCCAGATAGATTGGGGCTTTGGAGGAGAAGGTAGGACAGTAGTCCGCGTAACAACTGTGGGAGAAGGGAGAAGAGACATGGAGAACCCTGAGACACTGAGAGAGATAGAACCACAGAGATGTGGTTGAAACGGGAGTAAGATAGACAGGGACAGAAATGAGGTTCAGGATAGGAAGAAGCTTCGCTCCAGCCTTCCACTGAGTAGGGAGCCCCATCCTGAAGGCCCCAGCCAGGGATTTGAGAGATTCTGAAGGTCCAGTGACTAGGGAGTTCTGAGTTATGGGGATCAAGGCCGGGAGGGGGGGTGTTGGGTTTCAGCGTTCTGCGGGTCAAGGGGTCGGTGCCTGGGCGAGAAGAGGCCCGAACCTTAGAAAATTCGGGATTCTGAGGGTCAAGGGCCAAGGTTCGGGGAGCCTGGGGTCGTGGTGAGTGGAGGGCCGGGGGCGGACTCACCCTTTGTCTGTGCATCCCGGGAGAATCCTGCGCCGCCCGTGCCTCGCCCCCGCCCGGCCCGGCCCAGCTCCCCGCCCCACCTCCTCCGGAAATCTCTGTGTTTCTGGAAAAACCACCGCTCCCACTCCCCACCCGGGCCCCCCTTCAACCCTCCCCCCCACCGCAGTGTAAGGAGCAAGACTGAAGCTGGACCCGGGGCGGAGGTGAGGGCCAGATAGAGGCCCCCTCTTCCTGACAGCCCCCCACCTCCGGGAAGCCTCCGTCCCCGACGGGTTTCTCCTTTCCTGCTCCCCACCTCCCCTCACGTCTGCCGGGCCTTGATCGTGCTACGGTGTTCAGGGAAGGGGGCGCGGCCCAGAGCAGCAGCAGAAGGTGCGGGACACCGCCCGGCCTGGGAAGGCTGCCCTGGCCTTATCCCCGATCACTCCCTTCCACCGCCTACCCCGCCCGCGGCCACGCCCCCGCGCCCCCACTCTCGGCCGGGGGGAAGGCGAGGCACGTGGGTTCCAGCTGCATGCCAAGGTGGCTGGTCAGAGAAAATGGGCCCCGGTCCCTTCCTGCTCCCACCCCCAATCAGGGAGCCCTCGGAATATGAAACAGGTCATAGGCCAAGCACCTGCCCTCACCTCCCCCCAAAAATGACTATCTATTGACTGTGATCTTGTCTTTGAGGATACCTATGTCTGCATGCGACTAAGACGTACGTGTGTGAGAGAAAGACAGAGAAAAAGAGACAGTGAGTGAATGAATGAGATAGGGTGGGACTCTCAAGCCAGAAATCATTTAACCATCGAGCATAGAACTTCAGAGTTAGAACTTCCTTGGAGATCATGCCACTCAAACCCTTCATTTTACAGAAGCCTAGAGTGGGGAAGAGCCCTGTCCCACATCATAATCTCTAAGCAAATGAGCCAGAGGGTCAACACTCATTTGTCCTGATTGTGGTGCACCTCAGAGCCCCTGAAGACCCTGGTTCATTCTCTTCATGGACTTAACAGGGGTTTGCTTTTGGGGCAGGGCTTAAGGGTGAAGGAGGAAGACTCCAGGGCCAGAATACCAGGAGGTTTCACCATGGCTGAAGGACTGGCCACTGATGGGGAGTGGTGGCAACTTAGAGGGGTAGGGGCCTCAGTGACCACTGGAAAGAGCAAGTCTTTGGACAATGAGAGGTGTTGAAGCTACTGAGGGAGAAGAAATATTTTAAACTGGAGGCTGAAGGCACCATCTAAAGTACTTATCCCAGAGCAAAGCTCCATGGCCCAGGCCTGGTTCCAGTTCTCTTTTGTTCACATGCTCCAGCCATATTCATACACCACATAGGCACATGGGTAGTCACATTCAGAGAGAACAGTCACATGTACACTCTTGCAGGCATAGAGGAAACAGATGCTGGGGTATTTCTGATACAAACATCTTTATTAAAGGCTGTGAAACTGGGAGTAAAGTAGAGGTTTCTCTCTCTTTCTCTGTTGCCCCCTTTGGCTTCCCTTGGGGCAGAGCCAGGGCTGTTGGGAGCATTGTGCCCTGGAACTGGCACAGCCAGTTCAGGAAGGGAAAAAATTTGTTTTTTGTTTTTGTTTTTTGTTGGAGTGGGATGAGGAAGCAGGGCATGAAAGCTAATCTCCCAAGTGTGTGGGTCACAAGAAACTCCCTACTCCTCTCCATTCTCCACCACAAGACTCTGGCCTTAGATCCAAAAGGCAAATCCCCACCCCCACATCCCACCCCCACCAAACGTAGGACCAAGGAAATGAGGGATAGGGCACTTGGGGGGAGACAATACCCTGACCTCAAAGACTCTGCTCAACTACTCCCTTTCCCCCATTTGACTCTCAGAGCATAGAGTAGAAGAGAATCCCTCCTTCCCAGCACTGATGCCTGGAGAGGAACTCAGAGTTTAGGGTCATTAAGATAACGATTGAAATTGGGGAATGATGGAGAGGATAAAGGAAGGAACCCAGCTTGGCTGGAAGGACAGGGGAGGTTATCAGGGTTGGGTGGGAGCTGCCCCATCAAAGGACCTTGCAATGGGAAGAAAATGAGAGACTCGGCTTCAGTAGAAGGACCCTGACAATCCAATGCCTCCCCACCAGGTCAGACTCACTGCCTCCTTTCTCCATCCTGCTGTCTAAAGAGGGGTAATCTCAGAATAATCAGAAGGGGCTGCCATTGGCTGAGACTGCCTTCTCCTCCCCCCCTCACCCTAAGAACTTTCAGATACCTAGGGTACAACATTAGGAATCATTACCCATTATTGGCATTCGGAGACATCTAGGGCCCAAACCTGGGGCAAGCACCAAGATTCCCTGTAATCCTTAGATACCAAGCACTCTCATTGGCTGGTGTCAGACAGCCCTCCACGTGTCCCCTCCGCCACTCCCATGTCTCAGAAACATGGGCTTTTTCATTGGTTGGAATCACACCAACTCCAACCACCCTTAGAATTTTGAGACATGGAGGCTCTCAATGTACAGTAAGAAGTCAAAGGTTATTTCTATTAGCTTCTGCCTAAAAAGGAGGAGCTTCTGTCTGCCCACCAACCTTGGGACAATAGAGGGTCTCCCCCTCAGCTTTCCCAATCCCAAATTCCCCCAGATCAGGCAATGAAGACCCTCCTGGGGCCCAGCCAGCTAGAGAGGGGGTAAGAAACAAAGCCATCCAGGCCCAGACTTTCTTTAAATTCTCCATCCATCCCCATACCCTTGTGGCTGGTGGGGCCACACACGCAGGCCCGGCATACACACACACACACACACACACACACACACACACATTCACACACACACACACACACACATACACACACACATTCACACACACACACACACAGAGGCACACAGGAAACACATATACATGGCCTGAGAACATTTGACTCCAGGGAGTATCTGGGGCCAGAGGCTCTCAGAACCTAGGAACCTGAGTTCACAGCAGGTGGTCCCTGCTGGCAAACAGGTAGGGGCTGAAGCTGTCCCGATGGAAAGGAGAGGGGTAGAGTCCACTGAGGGTGTACAGGTCCCGCAGCAGAGGAGTGGGCAGCAGCAACTTCCGACCCCGGCCACCCCCACCTCCACCCCCACCTGCCACAGATGGTCCAGGGGATGGCGGGGGGCCCTGGCTGGGGCCAGGGACCATGGCAGGCAATGTTGGCTCAGACCTCACTCGAGCGCGGGGAACACGAGGGGAAGAACACATCGGGGGGGCCCGGGAAGACACACAGCTGGGAATCAGGTGGCCCCGACGGGTACAGCTCTGCAGTTCTGGGAAAACAGGAAAGGGTAAGGCTGGGGTGGGAATCTCCAAAGCACAGAAGTCTTGGGGAGCAGGGAATAGGGCCAGAGCTGGTAGCCCCCCCCACAGATAGAGCTCTAGAGATGAGAGGGAGGGGGAAGGCAGTATTTTTTCAGGCTGTTTTATGCCAGTAATCCTGAACCTATTAGGGTTTTGAGCTGGAAAGCACCTTGGGTACCATCCAGAGCTTCAGTTTGAACCCAGAGCCTGTAATCCCCAATTCAATGCCCTTTCCACTCCATCATTTAACCCAGTGGAGGCTGGAGAAGGCAGGCCCAGGGAAGGAAGGGAGGCTTGCTGGAGAGGGCTGGTCCCAAGGAGGAGTTAGGGAACCAGAGTAAACATTGGGAATGGAGGGTGGGTTCTGGGGGGGAGGGGAAAAGGAGTTCACTCACTGGGTGGGGTGAGGCGGGCAGGCTGCAGCGGGGGTGCAGTGGTCTTGGGCTCCTGAGACAGACAGGCAGAGGGAGCGGGCTAGTGGCCCGGCTGGCCCCAGCCCTGGCCCCTGGCCCTGTCCCGGCGGCTCCTGTTTCTGTTCCTGAGCTGACTGAGGGCCCCCCCCCAGTTAGGGTGGACACCAGGAGGGCAATAATGGAGGGGGTAGAATGGGAAAGGAGGGGGCACATGGAAGAGAAAGAGTTTCCAGCATTAACCATACTCCCCCCCCTTTACCATCCTTCTCAAGGATGGGATCCCAAGTTAGGGGTCACTGACCATGACCTCCAAATGGGAGCAGGGATGGGGGTGGGACAAGCAAAAGGCCTTGAAAATCGTTCAGTCTAACCCCTTCATTTTACTGATAGGGAAACTGAGGCCTGATGAGGTGAAGTGATTTGCCCCAAGCCAAATGCTTAATAAATAGCAACATCAGGATTTGAATCTGGGACCTCTGGCTCTCTCCCCACTATATTATAGTAGTGGGGACCCTCCAGCCATTTGGAGAAACTTCTCCCTGGTTTGAAGCAGCACTATTCATAGGAGGCTGTTTGCTTAGGACTTCCATAAATCTAGAGAGCAACCCTCTACCAAATGTACCATACCCTGAGTCCCCTTCCTGCCATGTTTGTGAGTGACTGGGTGGGGTGGGCCCATCTCTAGCCCCACCCCAAGCTTCCCCAATGTCATCCAGGGACCACTACTCTCAAGACCCAGGATAGTCAGTGTCTGCCTCTAGTTTGCCCCTCACCAGGCATTGAGTCCAAGGTTCTAGCTCACCAGCTGGGTACAGGAATCGGGAACTAAGAAGTGGGGGTGGGGGGCAGTTAGCTTGCCCCTTACCTGGGCTGAATTCAACTTTTCAAGGGGGTTCTCAAGGGCAGGCACTGGACTCAGACCTTCCCATCTGAATGCTCTCTGGCTTAGAGGCACTCGACTCTGGAACTTGTTGACAACACAGGTGACCTGAGGCAGGAGTGAAAGGAGGCACTAATCTTTTACCCACCAGAGACTAAAGACTGGCACAGACACAGGACTCAAATAGGGAAGTAGGGGGAAATCCTATCTCCTAGTCTAGGGTATACCCCACCTCTTCTAAGGCTTGACCCTCTCT
The DNA here is from genome assembly GCF_011100635.1 of Trichosurus vulpecula. NCBI lineage: Eukaryota > Metazoa > Chordata > Mammalia > Diprotodontia > Phalangeridae > Trichosurus > Trichosurus vulpecula. Next base: position 76,372,773 of record NC_050573.1, read on the forward strand.
CTTTCTATAGAATCTACCCCTCCTCCCACCTGCATCCTCAGGGGGATGTTGAGGCCCAACCCCACAAAGAGACTAACCAGGAAGGTGGCGATAGCTGCCCCAGTCAGGAATCCAGCCAGCACATCGGACCAGTGGTTCCGATACTCAGCCACACGGACCACACCCACCAGGAAGGCTGGGCAGAGCAGGGCAAGGCAGAGTGAAGGCTTCACCAGCCTGGAGCCCTTTACCCTGAATACCAGTGTGACATACATCTGGAGGAAGGAGACAGAGAGTGTCACAGGGGCACCTTACAGAACCCCTTCTTTTACAGACTGGAAAATTGAGGCCTAGAAAGGGGAAATGGTGGGGAGGGCGGGTTTCAGAGGCAGAGCTTAGGAACAGCCTCCTGATTTCAAGTTTGGCCCAGAGTCTGCTACTTTGTCTCAGGCCTCTCTAGGTGTTGCTCAGACTCACCGCCGTATAGGTGACTGCAAATGCACACAGGGCCGCATCCTTGCAGGGGAAGGCACGTCGGGCAGCTGCAACCAAGGCAGGGTTGCCGGCTGCACAGGCCCCTTGGTCGGTGACATACCGGTCCAGTCCAGGTTTGTCTGTGGCTGGTGGAGGGCAGCCCAGAGCTGTGTAATTGGGGTGGCAGACAGACAGGAAGTGTGGCGTAGGATTCCCTGTCACTACTTGCCCAGCATTGGCAAAGATGGATGTGGTGAAGAGACCAAAGGAATACACGCCTAGAAGGGAAGGATAGAAAAAACAGGTTAAAGCCCACTCAGGGGCAGAGTTTGGGCTCCCCCTTGCCCTGGAACCCTTTCGTCATCCTCTTCCCCAGAGCCCCTCAAACTAACCCCCAATTGCCCCGCCCCCTGTCTAAGTCCCAATTCATGCCCCGCACCCAGGAAGCGGACCAGCCTTCTAAGGGCCGGGCTGAAGCGGCAGCAGTCCCCACACACAATGGTCTTCTCCCTCAGGGCAGGCAGAGTTGAGGTGGGAGATGGGAAGAAGGCCCGGGCAAGTTCTCCAAGGAGAATCTGGGAGGAAAGACCAAGATTGTAGGAGGAGCCCTACCTTAATCATCCTCCTCCCTTCTTCACAATCTACACTTTCCAAGAACCTGAGAATTACCGTGATGGCAGGCCCTGCAGTGACCAGGGGGTAGATCAGAGCTGGTGGGACACGGCTGGAGGCCTCAGGCCCTGGGTAGGGCTTGGCATAAGTGCTGTCATAGCAGAAGAAGCCCTGCATGTGCACTGGGAATGTGTCTGTGTATTCTAGGCGGTAGGCAAGAAGTACCACGGCACCCAGGAGTACTGACTGCCAGTCCAGGCCCGGGCAGAGGTGGATGGTGGGATACAGGAAAGATATGGAGAGAAGAGAAACAAACAGCCACCAAGGAAGACACAGAGATGGGACTCCACATAAAGGTTATTGGAGAGGGGGTGCAGAGATAGAAAGAATAAAGAAATGGAGAGGAAAAGGAAAGAGAGAGAGAGAGAGAGAGAGAGAGAGAGAGAGAGAGAGAGAGAGAGAGAGAGAGAGAAGTTACAAAGAGAACAAAGATCAGGAGAGAGACAGGCACAAACCAAGGAGAGAGAACATAGTGATTAAAGTTGATGGCATCTCTCCTCCTTCCAGAAACCTCTCCCCCAAATCCTCTGCATGGTCCTCACCTCCACAAAGATGAAGCAGGGTATTATGGAGAAACTCCTCTTCAGGTCTGGCCGCCCACTCGCCATGGTGGGATCGGGATGAGGGGTACAATTGGCGGGGGCCTGGGAGAAAGGCCCAGTCACACAGGCCCCCAGATGCACCCTCCATCAACCCCTCAGACTGCAATCCCCTAGGACAGCAGACTCAGTCTTTTCCCTCACCCCAGAAGTTTTTAAGGTTTTACTGGGTCTTTTGTGTCTGACCAACCCAGCCAACTGGCCCCTCTGCCTCAGTTTCTCATCTGTCCTTCCCTTCCTCACTAGAAAGAGAAGGGCATCTCTTGGAAGAACACTCCCCACCCCTTAACTACCATCAGTTAGAAAGTTCTCCCAGTAATGTGGCCTTCATTCTGTAACTGCCTCAGAAAATGATCACCCAAAGATTTAAAGGCTTATGTGTTTGGAGAAGACTATTGCTAGATGCTAGAGGAGGTACAAAGCCTAGCTAAGACCATTTTCCCTTAAATAACCCCAAAAGACTGGCAAACTCTAGGCCATTTGACTTCTGCTTTCTCCTTCCTCTTCCTCCAAGGACTCCTCCATCCAAGGATTCACTTAGGCTACAGCATTCCTCATCATGTGGAGGGGCCCCATCGACATCGCCCCCTGTCCCCTCCCCATCTCCTCTTAACCCCAACCCCGGGATAGCTCCAACCCTGCGCTATTGGCGTTTCCAGCACAGGAGGGTGTGTGTGTGTGTGTGTGTGTGTGTGTGTGTGTGTGTGTGTGTGTATGTGTGTGTGTGTGTTTTGCTGGGAGGGGAAGCCTAATCGAGTGGGCGAACACACAGACTCGTAGCCTCGCACAGGCGTGCAAACACACACGATGTCTCCCCCTCCCCCATCACCTCTCCCTTACGCCACCCCGCGATCCCAAGTACCCTTCCCCCCATTATCCCCAGACAACGGCTCTTGAACTACCTCCCTCCCATAAGCGGGGACCCCATATCACGGTCCAATCCCCATCACCGCCACCTGGGTCACGGCTGCTCCATGGCCCGAATCCAAGTCCCACGACGGGGGAGGCCAGTCCCCAGCCCAGCAGGTCGCCTTTGTCCCAGATGTCCAGATGTCGCGAGCCGAAGAGAGGACGGGCAGAAGCAGACAGAGCCGGACGACAGTCCAGCCCTGGCTCTCTGGGCGCCGCTGCCTTAGCCAGCCGAAGCCTCGGGAGCGGGCGCCAGAGAGAGCGGCAGGGACCAAGGGAAAGGATGGATGGAGAGATGGAGGGAGGGGTGAGAGTGCGCCAGGCGTGCGCCGGCTCATTAGCACCGGGCCAGCCCCGGGGCGGGGCATCTGTGAAAACGCTCCTTGTCTCACCTCCCCCCACTTCCCCACTCGGGCCCCGGGAGTTCACACCTGGCCTTCAGTACCCATCCGGGGAGGGAGATAGACCCAGAATGTAACCTACTTGAAGGCAGGGGTTATTTCCTTTTTGTCTCGGTCTCCTCCGCACCTAGTACAGTACCCGGCACACATTAGAAGCTTAATAAATGTTTGCTGAATGAATGAATGGAACCTTTAGATCGGGCCAGCTGTACTGGGGAAGGGCTGGGGGGCAACGTTTTCTGGACTGAGACATTTATGCTTGGGTAAGGGGCGGGGTGGGGCGCGGTAAGGCTGTGTCTGTTAAGAGCATGTCTCTGTGAGTAATTTGAGCTTGGGGCTAGGGCTCTCCTTGGCTCTGTCCTAATTTGACCAAGGTCACAGACTCAAGCTCCCTTTGGCCTTGACCTGGCCACACACTCACTCCAGCCTAAGACTGGCCTCTGAGTCCAGCCCCACTGAATCACCCCTTTCTAAAGCAAGGGAGAAGGGGACTGGGCAGGCAGGGTCAGCATGAATAGAGACAGTGCTGGGGAAGGGGCCACTCGTATTTTATTTTCTCTCTTAGGGGATTTCGGGGGGGGGCTGAGGCTCCCCCTCAGGGAGGTCTCCCTTCTCTTGATCAGGCAAGTCCCAGCAGCTCAGCCTGTGGAGAAAGAGATTGGTGATGTGAAGGGTCAGATCCTCATCAGGGCTACTCAGGGATGAAGGGGGCAAAGGCAGGGGCTAGGGAGGAGGCTGGGGCAGGAAGGGTCTAGTGAGAGCAAAGGTTGAGATCAGAGGTCCTGAAGAAAGCACATCTAGGGCCAGGGGCCAAGGGGATGGACCAGGGGCTGGAGATTGTCAGGGTCCCTACTGAAGGAGTCTTGTATGTGTCAGGACTATTGGCTATGGGTTGTGAGGTGGGTTGACATCTGAATCCGAATCTGTTGCCCAGGCTGTGGGTGGTGATGGACTCGTACAGCGTCGTACCCTCCGGCCTGTGCCAGGAAATTCCAGAAGGGGTATTAGGAATGTAGTCTTGGGGGGAGGCATTTTTCTCCTCCCCAGAGCCTCACCTCCCCCTGGGTACTCACTCCTGAGGATTCCACGGTGCTTCACTCCAGTCAGGGATAAGCTTTCAATGGAATTCTGAAGAGTGTTCACAGCTGACCTAGATGGGGAAAGGGCTGGAATATGCACCCAGAATCTGGACAGGCGGAATGGTAAGGAGTTAGGCCCAGGTCATGATGGAGTTGGGACAATGAGTTCTTCACCATGTGCCCTCCCAATAAGTCTTAGGTTCACAGGATTGTTTTAGATTTGGAAAAGGTCTTGGGCATCATTTAGTCCAATTAATCCCCACCCCCCATTTTATAAGTGAGGAAACTGAAGCTTGGAGAGGGGGAGCAACTTGCCTTATTTGGGAGCTGGCATTAGGTAGGGGTTTGAAAGGAATTTGATGGAACATGGGTCCCTGGGAACCAAGGAGGGGACTCAAGAAGGTCTGGGCACCCTAGATTTCCTTCTCACCATATGTCATTCAGCTCCTCCTCCAGCTCCTCCTGACCCCACCAGTCCTTGGACTTAGTGTCTTCCTCAGATACCATGCCCCCTTGCTGTTTCATCTTTGTTAGGACCTGGGGGTAGAGGGTGGGTAGGGGCAGAGGTAAGGCCCTTCTCTCCTGCATCAATCTCAAGCATCCCAGCTTAGCCCTCAGCCTTGGCCCAAGCTGAGCCAGAGATGGGAGTGGAAGGGAAATGGAGACTAGGACTTCAGCCATCCTATCTCCTTCCTCCCTGGCCATCTTCCCTCTCCCCCGCCCCACATCCTTCTTTGACTCACCCCCATAGCCACCTTTCCCTCACCTTTCGACATTTCACCTGATTCTTCTGCATTTTCTTGATATTCACCAGGTTTTTGTTGATTTCTTCTTCCTGTGACTCTGAATAAAGGGATGGGGACAAGAGGATGAAGAGGCCTTCAGCAAAGAGTAGTGGAGACCCCCCTCCCTCTATCCAGGCCTTGGAGATAGGAGAAGAGAAAAGCTGTGCCAATATCAACCACTATTCATTCCCCAGGGATTGGGGGGGCAGGGCGGGGGACCCCTGCCCTCTGCTCAGAGGTTGGAGCCCTCAGAAGGAGGGGAGATGAGGATGAAGAGACAGAGGAATGGGACCAAGGGGGTGACAAGTGGGGGTGGGGGGGACATACTGAGTTTCTGGTGGATGTAGGTCACCTCTTCCTGCAGCATTTCCAGCTCCTCCCATAGGAACTTCTTGCTGCAGGGGGTAGGGGGTGGGAGGGAGTGATAACACAGCCACAGAGTCCCTAACTTAACCTCTCCCAGCTCCCCCATCCCTTCCTCCTTCCTTGGCTCTTCTGTTCATCCTAATATCTCTCTATTGCTCTCAGAAATCTTGCACCCCCAAGCCAGGATCCACACCTTTCCCGAATCTCCTGGCCCAGTTGTAGTAGGGAGCGGGTGGTACGGCCCCGCTGGACCTCCTCACTCCCTCGAAGATTTTCCTTCACCTCCTGCAGGCCCCGAGCCAGTGCCCGCCACAGCTCCTGACGCCCTAGTTCTGCCCCTCGTCTAATGAGGTCATCCTGGGCTGGGCAGCAAGACAGGCTCATCACTTCTGCCAGGAGATGGATGGAGAGTGTGATCTCTGATCTTAGTCTGACCCTCACCTCCTGACCAGAGCCTCCTCTCTGTCTCTCCTCCTACCAACCCCTCTGGGAAGGAAGGGGAAGTCTCTTCAAATCCCACACCTAGGTTCAGAGGGGATCAGTGTGAAGCCCTGGAAACCCCTCCCTATCCCTAACCTTGAGCTCATCTACAAATCCTAGTGATTTGACCCCCTAGGCCTTACCCTCTAGCTCCTGGATTTTAACCCTCTGATGGCTGCTTTCCTTCTCCAGAAGGGTCACAGAGTGGTTCAGGAACTCAAAGGCCTATAACAGGAAGGGTTTAGGGTCAGAAAGCAGGATCAGAGGTCACAGTGCGGTCAACATCAGAAAGGACAAAAGGAAGGAGATGGGCCAGCTCACCTTGGTCTGGGCTTGAAGCTGACTTTTCAGGTAATCCAAGTCTGTCTTTAAGAGCTTTTGTGAGTCAGGAATCATGATGGTGGGGACCTTGCCTAAGGGATCAGAGATCATAGTCCCTGTTTTCCACTTCACCCCACCAGGCAAGGAAGGCCCTAGAAGAGGTGAGAGCAGTCTGAGTTTCCCTATTCCACAGAAAACAGAGGCTCTTTATTCCCCCAGCTCTTTGGCCTCATCCTCCCTACTCCTGTGGCCCCAGGGCACCTTACCTTGGGTCTTAGAATTGTCTGTCTCCACGCTCCTCTGAGGGCCAGCATGGTAGATCATGGGGGGAAAGGGTAGAGGGCATATTAGACCCCGTTCCAGATCTCCCTCCAACTACTTCTAGGACCTAACTCTACCCCAATTTGGGCTTTTCCCTGCCCCCAAATCCTGCAGGGTCTCCTCATTCATTCAAGTCATGGAAGGGAAACCGAGGCATGGGGGTGGAGAAGAAGCCAGGCTGAACTTGAAGAAGCCCCTAAGCTATTAATTGGTGTATACATGTGGGTACCCCATTGGACTTGTCCACTACAAGAATATGCCTATACCTGGTCATTGGCCTCCATCAGAGGTCTTGGGCTTGGGCTCAGGCTCCTACTCCGACTCCTGTTCCTATCCCCATTCTGGCTCCTGGTCATGTTCCCCTTTGAACTCCCATTTAGCTTTGGGCTCGAGGAAATGGTCTCCTCAGAGATCAGCCACTTCTACAGGGGTTGGGGTGAGGGTGTAAACAACACAGTCACATCCCACACCATCACAGGACCCGCAGTCCTCAAACTACAAAAGGGCTGTGCCTTTGCTGCTGCTTGTATGGGGATGTGTCCCTCCCAATATGGATCAAAGTGATTTCCCTTCTATAACAGTAATTCACTCCTAGCAGATTGTCTGAAGTACATAGACAGAGATTAAATGACTTGGTCAAATAGCTACTAAGAGTCAGAAAGAGGATTTGAACCCAAGTTTTCATGACTCCAAGCCCAGATTCTCATTTACTGAACCACGCTGCTTCTACGATAATAAAAACAACAGCTTCCACTTCTGTATCAGGTTAAGCTTTACAAAATGCTTTCTCACAACCTTCTACAAGGTTGGTCTGGGTCCCCAATAATCCAGATGTTACAGACAAAGAAGCTTTAGGTCCAGGCAAGTGAGTTGAATTGCTAAGGATCTATCATCCACATATAGCATTAGAGTTGAGAGGTGAACCTAGGTGTCGCCTGATTCGATGTCCAGTGCTTTCCCCTACTACACCACATGATCTAGTGAGATGGGGACCTTGAGAGAACAAAGGAAGAGGTGACCTTGAAACTGAGATGTCCATCCTTTAGAGAGTCCTTTTCATCATTTTTCAGCTTCTGGGAATCTGAGTTGACGTTATGAACCACACCTGCCATTCAGAGCTAGGATCACATCAATGACACTTCAGGGGTCCCACATCCCTCATCCTTAAATCAAATGGGATTCCACAAAGGGGCCCTAAATCATTCTTCACAATTTCTGGGGAGAATAGGGGCTCCTTCTTTCAAGATTACTCCAAGCCACCAATATCTCAATCATTCCAGGTCCCCTAGGTCTCCCAACCTTGAAACCCCAGCTCCCTGTTCTCCTAGTGGCCCGTCTTGCCCAGGACCTTAGTATGATGGCACCCAAGTCCTAGGCTTTAGTCCCTCAAATACCAACTCCCCCCACGCACCCCTCCACCCCCTATTGCTGGTCCTCAGTCCTCTAGCTCTTGCCTTCAGTCTATCCCCAACCCCTCCAAACTGCTGCATCACCCCATACATACCCAGACCCCAAGCCTTCTGTGAGGCCAAGCTGATACTCAGCTTATCAGACTTGGAATGAATCTGCAGTGCACATTCCCTTGGGAAGGATGAGCATGAAGAGTTACTGGACACTCCAGAGCTGTCAGAGTCCCGAGGAATTCCAGCCAGTACACAGTCACTTGGATGGGTGGGAAGAATACTCAGTGGTGAATGAGGAGTGTATAGAGAAGCCCAGCCACCCATACCTGCCCATCCCCCCTCCCAGCCCTAGGGGGCTGTTCACATTTGGAAGCACCCTTGGAATCTACATAGCCAGAAGAGGATTTCTGTCTCATCCTGCTCCCCTAGACCCAGACATTCAAACTGGAACTCGATCCTAAGGATGTCAAGGCCAGATGTTTGCACCTGGCAGAGAACATCTGGAAGAGAGTCCGGTCCACTGAGTCCTCATTGCGTGGCCCTTGCTGGGGGGAGGCGGGGGGGGGGGGAGTTGGGGGTAAGGCAAAACTGCCCTGGATCCCTCCTGCTGGGGCCTAGAACACAGCAGGCACTCAATAAATGTTCATAGAATTGAAATACCCACCAGCTGCTCATACTCTAAGCCCATCAGGGACCGCTAAAAAAGTCCCCAGCTGGAGCGATGAAGTTTGATCCGGTGGAGACACCATACAAAGATAAGGTAGGGGTAGTCTCAGGACAGTGTCAAGAGTCACAGAGGAGGGGCGGAGCCTTTGTGTGTAGCGGCACCCCCCCCCCCCCACCCCGGGCGGAGATTCCGAAATCCTATTGGTTGTGTATCTCGTCTGTATTCCCAGAAGCGAAAGGTGATTGGATTAGCCCTGAGTTCTGGTCGCGGTAAGAGGTGGGGCAGTGGGGTAGGAGACAAGGTGGGCGGGTCTTGAATAAGCATTCTCCTTGATTATTGGTTAAAAACGAAAGGGGGTGGAGTAAATGATACAGAGCTCGCGATGGGACTGGTCTGAAGGCAGCGAGAAGGCGGGGCGGGAATGCTTAGACTGAAGCATTAAGGTGGGGGGGGGGGGAGAGCTGCTGCTGGTGAGGTCCGGGGTCCGCTGGGCAGGAGTGGAGCTTAGGTACAGTCTCTCCCGACTGGGCGCTCCTCGTGCGGAAGGTAGGGAGGATGGAATATGAGATCTGGCCTCGGGCAGCCCGGGACTCCCGAGTCCTTGCACGCGCAGGACCGGGGAAAGGGCTCCCCCGACCCTAGCTGCGACCCAGGTCCCGGAGGTCGCCCCCTCTCCCTCGCTCTCCCTTCCCTAGGTGCAGGGCATCAGGCCCTTCTGGGTCCCTCCGTCCTGGGATGTCTGAGCCTTGTGGGCACCCCAGTTCCTTCCTTGGAGGTGGGGGGCGGGCAGGGCTCTGAGCCTGGTTCTTTCCTCTTGCTCTCCTCCAGGTGCGGAGCTGGGGCTGCAGAATGTCTTCAGAGGTGGAGCCGGGTGACCTGGCCAAGGTGGTCCAGGTGTTGATCCTGTCCAGTGCCTGGGGCATGCAGGTCTGGGTTACCTTCATCTCAGGTACGTTCCCCTCCCCCAGGGACCCTGGACTCTGCTCCTTGCCGAGAGCCGGGGCGGGGGAGGGGAAGGGAGGAGGAAACTCTGGAGTTCGTGGCTTCCCGAGATTTAGAGCCGGCAGGGACCATAGGGATTTGTTAACAGATTTGGAGTTAGGGAGAGTCCAAGCAGGTTTTCACAGTAAAAAAATGAAGAGGGAAGCCTCAGACCTTCTGATCCCAACCTAATACTCTTTTGTGTTATAAGTGAAGAAATCAGGTGAAAAAAAAGAAATAAATTCCAATTTTAAAAAGTTTAAACAAAAAAAAAAAGGCTGTTTCATGGAGGTATTTAAGTAGTACCGGATCATCTGTCAGGGATGCTCAAAAGGGAAATCTCTGGGTAATCTCCTCCCTCCCCCCCTCCTCCCAGGGTTCCTTCTAACTTGAATATTCCACCAGTCAATCAACTAGAATTTATTAAATGCTTATTGTGTGCCAGGCACTATGCTGACCACCTTATTCTAATTTTAATTAGTTCCTTTCATTTATACATCAGTCATTTCTGAATATGCTCAGCCCTAGTGAGCCTTCCCTTATAACAAAGAAAAGTGACAGTTAAGCAAAACCTACAGGCTCATCATTGTCATCTGACATTGTATGCAAAATTCCATATCCATAGTCCCCCACCTGATGAGGCTCAGAGAAGTTAAGAAGTAACCTCTGGGATTTTTACCTGTTACCCTCCCAACTCTTCCCTATTCTGCCCAAGGGATTTAGCAGCTTTCTATCCCTGTCTTTCCAGCCTGAGAGGCTAGGTCATGTGCAAAAGGTCTGAATTTCCAGGACTCCAGGCCGATCTATTCCCTAGTCTAATCCTTTCAACTTAAAGTGGAGGACGAAGTGTCAGAAAGGGGAAATGGCTTGTCCCAGGCCACACAAGAACCAAGTTGTAGAGTCAGAATATGTTCTTCATACTCTCCAACCAGTCTCCTTGTACTCTCTTCCCACCCTTACACCCAGGATTTGTGTTGTTTCGGGGGCTGCCTCGACACACATTCGGACTGGTCCAGAGCAAGCTCTTCCCCTTCTACTTCCACGTCTCTCTGGCCTGTGCCGCCATCAGCCTGGGCATTTTCCTGTTCCATCACCCATTGGTGAAGCTCAGCTTTACCCTGGCAGAAGCTGGTCAGGTACCAAGAGGCTGTGGGTGGGGGCTAGAGACCTGGGGGGCTAGGGAACATGGGCTTGGAGAGAACCCAAGACACTTGCAGTCCTTTCAAGACAACATCTGGCCTCTAGACCAGCTCCCACTCAATGTAGCTATTATTCTCTGGAGTCGGTGTTTCTAAGTTCCCAGGAATAGGTCCTGATGACCAAGCCTCATTTTTGGCTTCTGCTTTTCACCTAGTTCATTGTTCTGAAACCTGCCTGGCTGGGGACTTAGTCTAAGTCTCCCCGGGGGAGTGGGTCCCACCCACTGGCTCTTCATTCACAAGCCTGATTGGAGTGAGGGGGAATAAATCTGTCTTTGCTTCCTCTTATCCCTTCTCAAATGCCCAGGATATGGGGCATGCTAGAGTGGACAGCCTACCAAGGATAGTACTCCAAACTCCTTTTTGCCAAAGTTTCTGTATTCACCTTGTGGTGTGTGGGGCGCATATTCACTAATTTTGTCCCTGGGTAATACAATACCCAGGAGTCTTCTGGACTGCATAATTAAAATTATGTAAATAGTAGTGTTTGGCAGGAATGAAGAATTTCACCCTCTCTCTCCTGTCCTGCCTCCTTCCAGCTGATAGAGTGTGTTGAAATCTCTGGAAGGCAAGCCACTGGTCCCCAAGGCTACACTCAGCTATGACCTTGGGCCTTGGGCAATGTCCCAGGACCAGCCCCCCCAGCTAACTACAGCTTTTTTTCCAGCTCAGCCTCCTGGCTTCGAGCCTGGCTCTGTCAGCTCTGAATGCTCGGTGGCTAGAGCCCAGGACTACAGCTGCTATGTGGGCCCTGCAAGCAGTGGAGAAGGAGCGAGGTCTAGGTGGAGAACCCCCAGGACCTCCCCAGGGCCAAGGCCAAGACCCCTACCGTCGGCTTCGGGAGCAGGATCCCAAGTATCGGACCCTTCGGCAGACCTTCTTCCACTATCATGGCCTCTCCTCCCTCTGTAATTTGGGGAATCTGCTTAGCAATGGCATCTGCCTTGCCTTCCTGGCACTGCACCTTCAAAGCCTGTAGGAGCAGGACCTCTTCTCACTGCTGAGAGGAGGGATTCTAGCTCCTGCCCTGTGCCCGAATCTAACCCACATAGACCAGGTTCACTTGGACTCTGCTCAGCTGACTCTGTGGGTCAAGCAGCCAAGAAAGAAGAGAGCCTGCCTCCTTTCCTATCCTCTGTCCATCCTGGGTCATGGGTTCCAATTCTCTGATCCAGGACACTCTTTATAGCTCTTCCTCCTTCCTCTTCCAATACCTGTTCCAGGTATTGGATATGGTTCTAGCTACCTGAGCCAGAACTGGAAGACTTTCTGTGACTATGATTCTATATCATGTATTTCCTATTAAAAAATGGTTTCTCACAGCTGCCTCTGGTTTGACTTAGATTAGAATTAGGGAAGACAATTCTACATACACGCTGCACCTTCACCCCCTCCTCCCCGCCAGCAGAACAGCACCTTCCCATTATCTAAGCTATTGAAGGGTCAGTTATCTGGGTTGGGGTAGAGTGTGACCAAGCACTAGCCTCACAGAAAGATGGCCACAGTCAATAGCAATCTGGTCCCTTGACCTCTCCCCTCCTAGGATCATAAGTTTTAGAGCTTAAAGGGATCTTAGGTCATGTAAGACCAACTCCCTCATTTTATAGTTGAAGAAACTGAGACACAAAAATCAAGTGACTTGTTCAAGGTCACATATCTCAGAGGTGGAATTTGAACCCAGGACTTGTGGCTCTAGAGCCAAGGCTCTTTCTACCACTTGCCCTTCAAGTATCCATTCAATTCCCATTTCCCTGAAGCCTCCAAGGATTCAAATATATATTTAATCCAAATGCACTCATTTAATAGTTGGAGAGACTGAGTTCAATTCAGCAATCATTTGCTAAGTGCCTACTATGTGCCAAGCACCAAAGCACTAACTGGGGCTACAACAAAATGAACTGTCTCTGCCCTCAAGGAGTTGACATTCTAATGGGGGAAGTGGTAGAGTAGCAACATGTGCACAGATAAGTAAATGGAAAAGAGTTACAATATAATTTTGGAAAGGATGGTGAAGCTCTAACTGGCTGAATTAGAAAAATCCACATATAGAGCTTGGCACCTAAACTGAGCATTGAAGAGAGCTTGGGATTCCAAGAGGAGGTGAGGAGGAAAAGAATTCCAGATAAGATGGCCTTTGTAAAAGTGTGAAGGTGGAAGATCAAAGGATCATGGGTTTAGAGCTTGAAGAGACCCTACCCCCACCCCCATAGGGGCTATTGAGTCTATCCCCTCATTTTTAGGTAAGGAAACTGAAGCCCAGAGAGGTTGTGATTTGCTCGAGGTTACACAGCTACAAGTGACAGAAGCAGTATTTGAACCCAGGTCAACAAGAGTTTATTAAGCCCCTATTTTGTTCCAGGCACAGGGAAGGAAGCTGGGGATCCAAGACGAAAGCAAGTTAGTGCCTGTTGTTGCAGAGCTTAGACTATAAAGAAGAGATGTATGTCAGTGTGTTTACAAAACAACTGAGGTAACCTTGGATGGGGAGGTTGAGGTTCTGGCTGGAGGCCAGAAAGTGGCTCTTGAACTGAGTCTGAAAGAAGTCAAGGACATCAAGAGGTTGAAAGGAAGGGTTCATTTCAGAAGTGGAACAATAGAAGGATGGATAGTGATGAGAGATGAAATATATGGTCAGCAAGGAGGCCAGTTTGATGGAAGAGTTTGTGAAAGGAACACAGCATAATGAGTCTGGAAAGGTAAGAGGGGTCTAGCTTGTTAAGAGCTGTACAAGACAGAAGAATTTCTATTTGATCCTAGAAGTAATGAAAGCCAGTGAAGTCTATTGAGTAGGGGGAGTGGTGATGGGGTCAGACCACACCTCAGGAAAATCACTGCCAAGCTGTTCAGAGGATGGATTTGAGTAGGGGTAGACAAGGCAGAGAGACCAACCAGAAGGCTGTTGTAGTGGTCCAGGTGAGAGGTGGTGGAAGTAAGAGTGGAGAGAAGGGGAGATATTCAAGAGATGTGGTGGAAGAAAGAGTATTTGGCAACTGGTTGGATATGTTGGGTGAGGAGCTGAGGGAGGACACAGGTTTCCAACCTGTGTTTCTCTCAACAGAAATAGAGAAGTTTGGGAGTGGTGGGGGAAGGGAGGCAGGGAAGATAATAACAGGATGCATTTTGGATAGGTTGAGTTTGAGATGCCAATAGGATGTCCAATTTGAAATGTCCAGTAGACTGTTGGTGATGACCAAAGCTCAGGAAAGGGACAAAATACATAAAGCATATATTAAATGCTTACTGTATGCTCAGTACTGTGCTAAGTGCCGAGAATGCAATTACAAACAAGCCAGACAGTTTCTTTTCTCAAAAAACTTAACATTCTAATGGGAGAAGACAAAACATAGAGGATAGTTGGAAGGGGAGAGGGACTGGAGTCATGTGCATGGTGAGGAGATGGCTGAAACGTGACATGGAGGCCTAGTTCTAGGCAAGGTAAGGCAAAAATCCACCTATTGGGTCTGGAATCCCAGGGTCAGAATCTAAAGTTCTAGTGAGGGAAGATTAAAATGGTGGTCTGGATAGATGCAAGATAGCTCAGTCTAGATAGATCTTGGACTCATCAGCAGAGACGATAATTAAAAGCAGAGGTGCTGAAATGACCACCAAGTGAGAGTGTAGAGAGAAGAGATTTGAGGATGGAGCATTGGGACACACCCACACTGACTTGGATGAAGGTCTGGCTGAGGAGCCCTAGGAGTGGTCAGATACATACATAGAAGCAGAGCCAAGAGAGGAGGGAGTATCCAGGCAGAGTGCATTTAGGGTTAGGACGAACGACATCAAACGAAATGGTACATCTTGTTCCCTGGGCCCAGAAGGCCAGTTTGGTTGGAGCACAGAGTGGAGATTAAAGATGACACAGCTCGGATGTAGCAGGGATGAAACTATTTTTCAGGTTTATGGTAAGGGGTAAGGGTGAGGCTGAACAAAAGAGGCCATAAATGAAATTGGACAGGGTGATGTAAAAGGAAGCACTGGCTTTTCATTTAGAAGGCCCCAGTTCTAATTCTGGTTCCCGATAATGACTAACTGTATGATCTTAGGCAAGTCACAACTTTTGGGGGCCACAGTTTGCTGACCTGTAAAAAGAACAATAATATTTGTATTCCCTGTTTCTCAGTTGCTCTGAAGACAATTCCTTGGAAGTCTCATAGCGCTTTATAGCTGTGCGCTTATAATCAACGTAGATTGATTTGGCCGAGAGCCGAGAGCCAGGGGAGGCACAACGCAGCTACCCCCATTTTGGGGGACCTTGCTGGAGAGGGAAAACCAAGATTGCTTGGCCACCAGGGGGCCTGTTCGGGAGGGCTCAGTTGCTGTGCCCTCAGTTCCCCCGCCCCCATCCCCCCGCCGCCCCTTTCCCGTTTGGGTTGGGTCGGGGCTAGGTGGGGCGGGGCTGGGCTGGGTGTATAGCCGGGATCCGGGAGGAGGCGGCGGCTGCAGAGCTTGGGCTGGCTAGCTAGTGCTCGCAGTAGGCGGAGGGAGTGGACCGTGTGACAGCGGCGCACCTAGCCCTGATCCGAACCCCATCCCGGTCCCCAGAGAGGTGAGGACCCCGTACCTCCCTACCCCAGAGGTGCCGAGAAACTTTCCGGGCCAGACTGGAAGGCCAGTTTTGGCTGGGACCTTCCCAGAGAACCAGACTGAGTTTATTGCTAGAACTTGAGGACGGAGCGGAAGTGGGAAGGGTCCACAGTTACACCCAATAGGTTAATGGGGCAGGGTCTTTCCCAGGCTTCAGACGTGCAAAGGGCGCCAAATTGAAACCACCCGAAGCAGAGCAGGCATGGGGTCACATCTTTGGGGAGGGGCTCCCCCTTTTCCAGCTCCATCTGTGTGGGGGTACCACACTGGGATGGGATGTGGGGGAAAACAGGAAAGGGAACTTTGGCTCCCCCAGACTCCAGACTTCTGCAAGAGGAACGTCCTCAGCACTACAGTACAGACAGATGGAGGTGGGGGGTAGGGTCACAAGGACAAAGCCTGGAGGGGACAGATTTGTTTTGGGGTTTACCTGAGACTGTCATCTGGTGGGGGGGGGGTCTCTGCTCCGGGAGGGAGGAGGTGAAGGGGCCACCCTGACTCCAAGCTTGCCTCTGTGACCTACTGATCCTAGCCAAACTCAGAGGTTTCCTACTTCCTTCCATCCTGTCCTTTCTCTCCACAAACTGGTTCTTCCAGATGAGAGCAGGTCCTGGGAAGGTTTGGGCCTTGAGTATTAGTGGTGGGCCAGTGAGTGGGATGATGAGAAGGTTAGATATCCTCTGTTATGCAGAGTGCTGTGGGAGGGATAGGACAGCCCCCTTCCCGTCACTCAAACAATAAACATTTATTAAGCATCTACTGTATGCCAAGGCCTGGGCTAGGGACTGGAGATGCAAAGACATGCCTTCTAGGAGTTTACATTCAACCTAAGGAAGAACTATGTATGTAGCTACAGACATAAGAAAAACTTGACATCACATATTTGTGATATGACCCTTTAATGGCTCAAGAAAAGATCACCTGTTCCTCTTTTAAGAACAAAATTTTTAGGAGCCTCACCTCCCAACCTGGGGAGAAATGTGATGGAACTTTTCTGGGAAGCTCAGGAGTCTCCTTGCCTCCTCCCCATTCCCCAACCCAAGTGTAGTGCAGGGAGGCAGAGTGCTAGGGAAAGGTTCTTATAGTGGAGTACAATGATCATCTTAATAACCATTGATATTTCTAAGGCTGCCTCCTTTGTGGGCGGCTATACTTAGCAGTGCCTCTTTGGGGAGAGAGCCTCCCTGGCTCTGAGAATTCTCAGAGGAAATGAGGGCATTCTAAGGGAAGTCCTTATATCTTCCAAGAAGTCAGAGATGAAAAGGAACAGGGAGCCAGCCTATTTGACAAATCCCAAGTTACAGAGTTTGGAAACATGGCTGAGTACGATGCCAGGGAAGAAATAGAAAAGGGGATTCTTCAGCAGAAAAACTGAATTCCCTCAAGTAAGGCAAGGTAGCCTGGAGGGTGGCTGGCTATGGCTGGTGGTGGGGAAGGAGTTAAAGCCCTGGAGAATTTTACCTGGGTGATGATGGGGAGGCGGAAGGGCTGCCTGGATCAGCGTGGCAGTAGG
Organism: Trichosurus vulpecula; assembly: GCF_011100635.1. Lineage (NCBI taxonomy): Eukaryota > Metazoa > Chordata > Mammalia > Diprotodontia > Phalangeridae > Trichosurus > Trichosurus vulpecula. The sequence continues at coordinate 76,389,509 of NC_050573.1, forward strand.
AGGTGCCAAAGTCAACAGAAAGTCGGGCTGCTGACTAGGGGAGCCTGGTTAGGGGTGGGGGTGTTGGTGAAGGCCAGGTGGCTGCTTCCCTTCCCTTCTCTATATCCCTCCCAGGTAGCAACATCCAGGTCTCTGGGGGCAAAGTCCATGCTGGCCACACCCCCTTCCATGCCTTGTAAGTTCCCAGACCCTCACTGTCCATAGGGGTGTGACCCCCCCACTTCACCGACCACTGGGAAAAACCGCCAAATGTGAAAGTTCCCCTAGGGGTTGGAGCAAAGACCTGTGCAGGGGACAGTGGAAAGTCAAGGAGTCCCTCACCTGAGAAAAGGCCCTCTCCTCATCCCAGATGGCTTCAGCTGGAGACCCCCACATTGCTCAGAAAGATGCTGCTGACCAGAATTTCGACTACATGTTCAAGCTGCTTATCATTGGGAACAGCAGCGTGGGGAAGACCTCCTTCTTGTTCCGATATGCCGATGATTCTTTCACCTCAGCTTTTGTGAGCACAGTGGGCATTGACTTCAAAGTTAAGACAGTCTACCGAAATGAGAAGCGGGTCAAGCTACAGATCTGGGTGAGTGCCATGGTGGTGACTGGACTCCATGGAAGGCATAATGGCAGGGAAATGGGGTCTACCCAATGGGTCGTACAGATGTGTATGTGTGTGTATGGGGGAGGGTGACTGAGCTGTATCCTAGAAGAGGAGAGAGTAGCAAAGATAGGGCCCTGGGCACTGGGCCCGGCCGGGTGACCTGTAGGAGGGCATATCACCTCTCCCCACCACTCCACCTCATCACAGGAAGTCCCTATGGAAATGGAAGGATGAAGTAGAGTTAGCTAGGTAACTGGGCTGAGTCAGAGTATGCCTTTGGGGCGTGGTGGGTGGGTCTTGTGGTCTCATACACAATTATAGACCCTGCCGTCATTAAGCCCCTAATCTGAGTGGGGAGACCTGAGTCTTGCCCACAGGCAGCCCCACGTCTGACAAAGGGACATGGAGGCCCTATCACTCCATACAGCTAATTTGGTTTGCCAGCAATGCCCAGAAGCAGAGCTAAAACAAAAGGGCCTCTCCAGGGCCTGGAAACAAGTCAGCAAAGAGCAGTCCCACGTCCTCACTGGCTCTCCTACTTCCTGGGCAGGAGCTGGTGCAGCAGTCCTGGACTCCCAGGTCTTTGTCACCAAGGCCTGGTTGCCATGGTAACAGTACCAGCCGTGCCAGATGGCTATTGTCAGAGATGTGTGTGTGTCCTAGGGATGTGGTTATTGTCCAGGTGACTCACAAATTAACAAAGATTTGAGATCCACGATTAGATGCCAGCAGCCTAGGGACTGGGCGTTCTCTCTATGCTTGGAATAGGACCCTGAATGGGACCCTGCCTAGTCCAGCCCTTCGAGTTCCCTGCCCTCTTTTCTGTCCCTTCTCTTCTCCACCTCCTTTTTTTGAGGCCTCCTCTCAATCTACTCTTTCTTCCTCAGCAGCCATGAGCCTGAAAAGGCAGAAAAGACTCTGGGGCACAGACATAAGTGGGGGTCAAAGGGTGGAATGGATGGTTCTTTTGTCCCCATGCCAGGCTCAAACAGGGACTGTGTAGTGAGGCTCACACCATGGCCTTCCCCTCCTCTCTCTCAAGAAAGGACCTGAGGAATCATCAGACCCTCCTCTCCTTCCTGCATCTTCATCTCCCATCTCTGGGGTACCTTGGAGCCTAGCACTGGGGCTGGCAGAGGTTGCCACAGTAACACAGAGCTTCTTGAGCTCAGTCTGCTCAAATAGCAGGGCTGTGGGTGTATGGTGGGTGCTGGGAGGAGGCTTGGCTCATTGGGCCTGTAGGCGTGTGTGTGTGTGTGTGTGTGTGTGTGTGTGTGTGTGTGTGTGTGTGGTGGGGGGGCGGTGTGTGCTCGTGGTGGTTAAGTACCCAGGAATCATTGCTTCCTTGGAATAAACATAACCTGAAGTCTGAGCAGTGGAAGGATCTATCTTTCCTGCCCCTCGTTCCCCAATGCCATTGGGCATCCTTTGCATCTGGAATTGTCGATGTTCTGAAAGGGTTTTACAGTTTGTGTGTCTTGAGTTTCCCCTGGATCTAGGGGGACATGTCTGCCCTCAGATTAGGAGCAACTTGATGTTAGAAGCTATGTCTCTACCCTCAGATAGGGAGCTCTGGGGACTTATCTCCCTTCTAAGTTCAGGGATCTGGGAAAGAGAAGACCAGGAGCGAACAGGTATAGATGTTTTCAGGTATTCCAAGGGCTATCATGTGTTTGATCCCGGGAGTCAGATAAATTAGGAGCAACGTGTGGAAGCTGCAAAGATACAAATTTCAGCTACATTCTAGGAAAAGATCCCTAACAATTAGAGCTGAACCAAAGTGAAATGGACTGCCTTGGGAGATTTTGCAGGATTGTAGAGCTCTAGGTAGGATAGGAGGTTCACCACTCTGGAGGTGAGGTCTTCAAGGCTGAGGCTGGCTGACCACTTGTCAGGCATGTGGTCATGAGGATTTCTTTCCAGCTCTGGGTTGGACTAGAAATCCCCTAATTCTGTGATTCATTGGGGTGTACACTACACTGAGGGACGTAGAGGGCCATGTCTCCCCCCACCTCAATATGAGATTCCCTGAGACCATATCATACCCTGCTCACCCACTTTACTGGGCATCCCCTGGGAACATGGGCTTTGTCTGCCTCCAGACAGAGGCTCCAGGATCCAGATCATGCCCCGTTCCCCCAAAGATCAGGGGCTCCCTGAGGTCACAGTTGTGTTTCAGAATTTAAGATTTAGAAGGGACCTCAGCAACCATCCCATACCCAAAAGAAGTCCCATAACATACTTGTCAAGTGGTCCAACCAGGTTCTTCTGGAAGATCTCCAAAGGAAAGAACCCACCACTTCTCAGGGATGGGTCATTCCATTTCAGACAGCTTTAATTGTTATAAAGTTCTTTCTGATATCAAGCCTACATTCACCTAAATTTTTGCAAATTCAACCCTATTTCTTCTGGTTTGACTGTCCTCTGAAACAAGATGAATTCCTCTTCCATGTGATAGCCCTTTAATTACTTGAAAGCAGTCATCAAAGCAGCTCTTTTTGTGGTGTCTAAGCATTTGAGATCTAAGGGATGCCCATCAATTGTGGAATGGTTAAACAAACTATGGTGTATGATTGTAATGGAATATTATTGTGCTATAAGAAATGACAAGCAGATGATTTCAGAAAAAACCTGGAAAGACCTACATGAACTGATGCATAGTGAAGTGAACAGAACCAGGAGAACATTGTACATGGTAACAGCAATATTGCTCAATTAAGAACTGTGTGACTTAGCTATTCTCAGCAATACAGTGATCCAAGACAGTCCCAAAGCATACTATCTGCCTCCAGAGAAAGAACTGATATTGACTGAATACAGACTGAAGCATGCTATTTTTCACTTTCTTTAATTTTTTTTCTTTTATTCAAGTCTTCTTGTACAAAATGACTAATGTGGAAATGTTTTCAGAAGTAGGGAATCTGCAGCCTAGAGGCCACATGTGACCCTCTAGGTCCTCAAGTTCGGCCCTTTGACCGAATCCAAATTTTTTGTATGAAATTTGGATTCAGTCAAAGGGCTGCACTTGGGGACCTAGAGGGCCGCATGTGGCCTTGAGGTTTCAGGTTCCCCACCCCTGTTTTATATAATTTCACATGTATAGCTTATATCTGATTGATTACTGACTGGGTGAGGGGAAGGAGGGAGAGACAGAATTTGGAACTCAAAACTTTAGATAAAAATGTTTAAAAATTGGGAGAAAAAGAAAAGAAAACAGCCATCAAGTTCTCTCTGAGTCTTCTCTGCTGGCTTATTTAACCAATCCTCACTTGGCCTGGATTTAAGGCTTCCTGAAGGCAGGAACAAGCCTTTTACATTAGACAGGACTCTGAATTGCAGAGCTGTCTGGTGTTCAGTCATCTCTGAAACCCTTATCACGAGGGGAATTCGAGATATTAGCAATGTTAGGGCTGGACACGGGAGGCTTGGAGGTTTGGGTGGTGGTGGGAATGAGGACCCCGGAGCAAGAGTTAGCTCATGCCTGTGTTTTGCAGGACACTGCAGGGCAGGAACGCTATCGGACCATCACCACTGCCTATTACCGGGGTGCCATGGGCTTCCTGCTAATGTACGATATCTCAAACCAGGAATCCTTCAATGCCGTCCAAGACTGGTGAGTCACTCCTGCCCTTTATTCCCTTTTCTCAGTGCCAGATTCCAACCCCAGACCCACACAGCCTGTTCCTTACCAGGGTGTCTGCTAGTAGATGGGAGTATCTACCTCCAACGGGCACTTGAGCTAGCCTCACATAGAATGGCTTCTTTATGTTTGGGTGGGTTTTTTTTTCCCTTTTTGAAATATTTTATTGATACTCTTTAAAAAAAAACCCAACATTGTTGTCACTTCCCAATGACTCTATCCAATCCCGAAGAATCTTTCCTTGCAGAACGTAGTGTCCAAGCTGGTGTATGCTTCATTCATAAACTACCACCTCTCTGCCAAGAGAGGAAGAAGCCTCATCTTAAAAAAAAGGTTTCAACTGTAATTTTATTTTTTTCAATTAACAATCTATTTTCTCTTCCTTCCACCCATCCTTCCACCCCACCCTAACACACACACACACACACACACACACACACACACACACACACACACCCCAGAAAAAAGAAAAACAAAGTATGCACAAACAAGTAGGCATAGGCAAGTGGTATGAATTCCATCATTGGCCCTGTCCAAAAAATATGTAGTGCAGTCCTCTCTGTGAGGAGGTGGGTGGCATGCTTTCATTCATCACTTCCTCAGAATCAAGCTTTGATCAAAGTTCTTAAGTCTCTCAGAGTTGTTTGTTTTGACGCTGTTGCTACTATTTTAGCTTTTACAAAGGGGTATTTACTTCAAAGGTGTAACAAGAACGTACAGACATTTTCTCCAATACACAGAAGGCTTGATATCTTCTTACCCCTCCCCCCCCAAACTCTGCGGAGGGGGGAAGGATTAGGTTCTCAGCTTTAGCTCAGATCCTACAGGGCCATTAATTTCACCAAGTTCCACGTCCAAAACCCTGCCTATGCTTGTCTCCTATGATCCTTTCTTCTTCCCTGTGGGACTGGTAGCAACATCTGGCCCAGAGTCTTGAGCTCTAAGGTTCCCATGACTCAAGCTGTCATGTCCAAGACTCCACTCCCTGCACCTAGAACTGAAGAGGACAAATGGAGCAAGCTCAAAGGCCCCATACCATTTCTCAGAGCCACTGGGAAGAGGAAGGTGGTCTTTCCCCATCCAGCTTAAGACATGGTACCATTGCTGTGAGCGAATGCATGGCACCCTCAGAATGCCTCCAGAAAGTGAACTACAGTGTTGTAAAGCTTCGTCAATACTTTCTTCAAGCCACTTATAAGCCCACAATCACAGATGTCTCCCTAATCCACTTTTGGCTAGGCTGAGCTATGCTGACTGGGGACAGTCATTCAGCTCCCTGGGTCTGGCCAATCTGACTTGTCCTGGAGGCAGGCATGGTCACTAAGCAGAAATATTTTTTGCTTCCCTTTCCCCTCCAGGGCCACACAGATTAAGACATACTCCTGGGATAATGCCCAGGTCATCCTCGTTGGGAACAAGTGTGACTTGGAGGATGAGCGGGTAGTGTCCACAGAAGACGGCAAGCACCTTGCTGATGACCTAGGTTAGTGATGGTTGGAGGGGCAAATGACCCATCCCTCCACCCCAAATTCTGGGGAACTTTGGAAACTGACTTGGCACTGCACTGATCTCAGGACCAAGCCTGACTAGAGAAACAAGCAGGCACCACATGATCTCTTGGTTTCTCCAATATAAATCTGGAGTAATTTCTCTGGGACAAGAATTCTATCTACCCCCTAAAATTTGCAAGGCTTCTGGAAATGGAGGCTAATATAGAGGCAAGATAATGTCTTCCATGTTCTCTGTGCTCTCTTCATTCCATTAACTTTCTTTTTTTTACTGGTATTCCTAATTTCCTTCTGCTCAGGTAAATATTACCATTGAGATACAGGTTGGCATGGTAGGTGGAGGGTTTGCCCTGGCTTCCTGCCTCTGACACATACATGGGTGAGTCCCTTTACTTCTCAACATATGCCTCTGGCAACTCCCTGGCTATAAGGTTTGATTTTAAATATCATTTTTGTCACTTTCTTTTGTCTCTGCATCTCTTTCATTTCTGAGTCTTTCTCCCTCTCCCTCCTCCTATCCCTTACCCAATGAGTCGTCCCTTTTGACAACATGTTTTTAAAAAGAAAAAAATATATATATCAGTTCAGTAAAACCCAACTAACCTATCACCCATGTCCAGGCCTACAAATCGCCAAAGAATTTTTGACTGGCATCAGTGGAGGGAATTCTCTACCCTGATCAAGTGAACTGGACAGTGTCCTGTCCTCCCCCTGCCCCCCCTGCCATATTAACAGGAGCTTGTTATTACTGGATTTACTCACAAATACGATGAATAAGGAGTGAGATAGGCCTCAATGGTGGAGGTGGTGGGGAGGAGCTAGCCTGTAGGTAATCCACATCTGGGTAATAAAATGTTGGAATATTGGCTATAATTCATATATTCATTCAGTCTCTGAATTAGAAGGGACCTCTAGTCATTCAGTCTGATCCACACCCAAGTGGTAACCTCTTCTACAATATATCTGATAAATTATATATGAAGCAGCAATGGAGAGAATGCTGGACCAGGAGTCAGGAAGAACCTGAGTTCAAATCCAACCTCAGACACTTATTAGCTCTGTGAGCCTGGGCAAGTCTCTGATGGCCATCTGCCTCAGTTTCTCCATATGAAAAGTATGTGAGTTAGTCGGGGGGGAGGGGAGGTAATAATAGCATCTACCTTCCAGAGTTGTGAGGAGCAATTGGGATAACATGTGTCAAGTGTTTTGCAAACCTTAAAATGCTATGTAAATGCCAGCTGTTATCATAGCTATTATATTGTTATCCTGTGATGACTTTCTATGATGAGTAACTCACTGTCTCATAGAAACAGCCCATGCCACTTTGGGACAGCTGTAATTATTAGAAAATGTCTCCTTATGAGTGGGAACTTGGCACAGTGGATAAAGAACAGAGAACAGCCCTTGGAGTTGGGAAGACCTGGGCTCAGATGTTGTATTGGGCACATACTGGCCGTGGGACCCTGGGAGAGTCATTGAAGGGCTTAGTGCCCTAACATTGTAAGTTTTGGGGAAGGTGCTGATCTGCAGTGGTGGCTGGAAATATCCTGTGCCAATGAAAGCACAGATCCGGTCCATGAACTTCTTCCTCTTGAGCCAAAATTGGCGTCTCTGTGACTGCTACCCACTGCTCTTACTTCTCCCTGGACCAAGCCAAACAAGCCTCATCCCTCTTCCTTATGATAGGTCTTCAGATGTTTGAATTCAATTCAATTTAATTCGATAAACACTTGGTGAATGGATAGAATGCCAGGCCTGGAGTCAGGAGGACCTGAGTTCAAATCCAGCCTCAGACTTTTACTAGCTGTGTGACCCTTGGCAAGTCATTTAACCCTGTTTGCCTCAGTTTCCTCATCTGTAAAATGAGCTAGAGAAGGAAATGGCAAACCACCGTCCAGTATATCTACCAAGAAAATTCCAAATGGGGTCATGAAATGACTCAACAGTAATAACACAGAGAAGCCATTGGGGATACCAAGACCAAAAAGGAAATAGCCTGGGCCTTCCATGGCCATCCTGTCTACCCTTCTCTTATCTAGAATAAACAGTTCCAGTTCCTTCAGCTAGTCACTGCCTGGCACAGTCCCTCATCTCACTCTTCTCTACATCTAGGCCTCTCTTTCCTGGTCATGCTTCAGCTTGTCAATATCCTTCCTAAAACATGGCGGCCAGAACCAAATGTGCAACTCCAGTGTGTTCTGACTGGGGTAGAGGCCAGAGATTGACTATCGTCTCCTCAAAACACTGATCAGAACTAACCTTTAGAAAGCGCTTTCCACATGCCATCTCATTTGATCCTCACAACAACCGTGGGAGGCAGATGCTGTCATCACCTCCATGCCACTGAGGCAAACAGAAGTCAGGTGACTTTTCCGGGGACAAGCAGATAGCATGGGTCTGAGGTTGAACCCGAGCTGAGGTCTTCCTGACTCTCCGTTCATCGCGCCTCACTAATGGCTAATGATTGGTTATCACAGCCATAACAAGGGTGGGGTGACTGGGGCTTTGTGTAGGACTCTAGGGCAGCCGTGTTTAGAAGGTATTGATAGCACTTGTACTATAGTGTGGTGTAGAAAGAGCAGGGCTTGGCCCCTAGTTAGTAAGAAGGATTAGTTAAAAGAGGAAGTTGCCACATGATGCGCTTCTCCCCCACTCACCCTAGGGGAGGCCCTCTTTAGTCCAGTCTGCCCTGCTCTCTACCTTGACTACACTGGAGACTTAGTTGGTGGCCTCCATAGTAATAGCCTGGAGGTATACTGAGGCCTCTGTCTCCCCAGGGAACAGCATCCCTGCTTCCCTATTGTTCCTCCTTCCCACCTCAGTAGGGCCCTCCCAGGGAGTGGTTTACTGGTTGTGTCCAGGCAAGTCGTATTCAGAGCTTCCTCGTAGAGGGGTGGATGGAAGGTGGCCAAGCAGAGGGTAACCCTCTTTACGGGGCCATCTCGCCCACTTCCCTTCTCTTGCTTATTGTAGGCTTTGAATTCTTTGAAGCCAGTGCCAAGGACAACATCAATGTGAAGCAGGTGTTTGAACGCCTGGTGGACATTATCTGCGAGAAGATGAATGAGAGCTTGGAAGCGGGATCGGGCACCATCGGCAACAGCAAGAGTGCAGCCCTCAGCGACACACCTCCCGCCCAGTCCAGCAACTGCAGCTGTTAACGCTGGGACTGCCTAGACCCCGGGTGCCCCAGCCACTCTTCCTGCTGGGCTTTACCACTGCCATGGACGTTCTGCTACCAAGACCAGTGAGGAAGACGTCTGGGTCCCCTCTTTGTGTCTGCTCACAAGTCCGGCTCATCCACTCCCCCCATGGGGGACTGCAACCTAGCACAGGGCCTCTGCTCCTGTCCCCCTGTATGCAGGACTCTGTACTCCTTGTTCCTCCCAATAAGCCTGCTCGCCAACTCATTTAGAGAGAAGGGGAGCCCCAACCCCAATGCACCTGGTATTTCCACCTTGAAGGGATCCAGTGGTAGCAATATGAGGAGAAGGTGGTGGTGTCGGCTATGAGCCTGGTACTGACTAAAGGCTTAGGGAGATCAGACATGCATGACTTGGCATTTCCTTTTTTGGGGGGCGGGAGAGGGATGGTGGGATTGAGGTGGAGACTTAACATGCTACAACTGAGTCCCCAGCCAGGCAGTTGAATGAATAAATAGTGGGGAGGAAGGGAGAATGGGGTTGAGAGGGTCCTAGTCATTCCAGCATCCATCAGCAAGGCATTTTCTAAATCTGCCACCAAAAAGTCCACAAAATGGTAGATGGGCCTTCTCTTGGATTTTCAAGAGCACCATTACGATGTGTAAACTCCAACCACCAGAAGTGGTAGCCTTTGCCTGCTGCCAGCACTGGCCTTTGATTACCCTTGGACCAATATCTTCTCAGGAGGAGCTGACAGGAATGTGTTCCTCTAGGCCTTTGCCTGCTTTTATTCCAAAGATCCTCCTTGCTGCTTGGAAACACACTGAGCAGCAAAGTCATTCTTTGTAGTTCTACTGGAACACCGAAAACTGGTAGAAGGAAAAGGCTAGCCCAGTGGTTTCTTCTCACTTCAGGAACACGAAAAGTGCCTTTCAATTGAACTTGCTTTCATTTGTCCCCACAATGGTCCTGCTTTCATTCCAAGTATTTCCACTGTAGTCATCCCATCCCCCCCACTCCCATTTCCCCCCTCCCTCATCCCCCCATAAGGAATTCATTATAGAAGCATTGATAGATGTAACGGGTAGAGAATCAAACTTTAATATACAAGTCATGAGTTTAATAAAATTACATGGACTCTTTGAAAGACTGAGGTTAAGGGGGCATGATGGAGACCTTGGATCTGCTTTGGAGGCCCCAGAGAGCTAGTTTGGTGCCAGCACAGTTGGGCGTTGTAAACCTTTACTTCCTGCCAGGAAAGGAAATTAAGCAAAGATCTGGCACTTCCCCCTGCTCCCTGGGTAAATCCTCTTTATGAACAATACACAGGGTTTCTTCTGAAGACCGTTGAGAAAGAGTTGTCTAGGACTGTGCATCAGCACCTATCTGAGGATTGGTAAAAAACCAGACATAGCCTCCTCTGTATGCCCAATGGAAGGCTGATGAGAGGTGCCTGCTTCTAATTCAACTCATTTTAACAATCATTTTACTGAGTGCCTACTTTGTGCAGGGGACTGTGCTAGGTGGTGGGGATAGGGAGACAAAAACATCTCCTAAAACACTGTGTCTCCTCAAGGAGCTTCTAAACAAATAAATATAATCTCAGGAGGGAGAGTGCACTATGCAGACTTTCAAAGCTAAGATGTATTTTGTGGGGTGGGGTGGAAGAAAGGTCTTAGTTTTTTCCACCAGTGAAAATGTCAGTCCAGTCCAAGAGTGTGCTGGTAAATTTTTAACAACCAGCTTCCAGGGGAAAAAATGTACACGTAACACAGTTTACATTTAAACCAAATTATTAATATTTTCTCCATTGCTTTCTTAAGTCTAGATTGCCAACAAAACAATAAGCCAAGCCCTGATTTGGAGCATTTGCCAATTTCCAAGGTATAAATGCTCACACTGAGACTTTAATAATCAGCTCTTGCAAGTCAGGTCTTGCTGGTTCCGGCACACTCCTGGTCCAGCCTCCCATTTCACAGACATGACCTAGATGTGTCCTAGACCCATTAGGATAGCTGCCCTCTGCCTCTAGATTATAACAACAGGTGTCCCACTAGCTGTCCATACATCTCTCAAGATCTCCCTGCTGTAACCCAGCTGATCACCAAGACGATAGAAAAAACCCCCAAAAGATTTAAAGTCAAAGGACCTGAATTCAAATTCCAGTACTGCCATTTAATTACCTATGGGACCTTGGACAAGTCACTCAACCTCAACGGGCCTTAGATTTTTCACTTGTAAAATGAAAGGGTTGGATAAGGACCGTTCCAGCCCAAAATCTACCATCCATGGGGAAAAAAAATAAGGCTTTATGTGGAAGGTGTTGGAATCACGGCTTCCTGTTGGGAACACCCTGAGTTCCTCCTTGCAGGAAGAGTTGGCTTTCACTACCATCTCAACCTGAAACAGCATCCTGGCATCCTGTCCTCATTCCAAGTGGGGTGCAGGGAGGGGAAGAGGCCACTGCTTATTTATAAGCAGCAGCCCCGACCTCCTCACTACTCTTTCTAAGTCTGCCTAGGGGAATGGGCAGAGCCAAATGTCCTTCTGGAAAGGATCTCAGTTTGACTTTCTCAGGTCAGTTTTTGTTTGGGACAAACAAAGAAATGGGCAATGGCCCAAAGGTGAGAAATCTTCTAAAAGGTGGGAATTTTTGTATCGTTCATCCTTCATTTCAAACAGGACCAGTGACATCATGATGTCTTGAAGTGGATTAAAGCAAGGCAGAATTTGCACAAAGTTGACAGTCTCGCTTTCTCTTCCAGAGTTATCAGAAGTCCAGTGATAGGACAAAAGTCAGGACAAGTGGTGATGACCTAGGATTTGGGGGATGACCTTGGTATCTTTGATTTCTGACCAGGCTCTAAACACTCCACAACACCTGATTCAGCCACCTTCAAGGCTGTTGAACAGACTGTTCTCGCCCACCCATTTCTCAGCGTGGAGGGAAGCCTTCATGTGCTTGGGGTAGACATCTCCCTCACTCATCAAACGGGTTTGAGGCCTTCAAACAACCAATTAATGAGTCTGGGACTTCTTGGACATCTGCTATTGGCTTTATGGATGCTCCATTTTGGGGGATGGAGGTGTTACCTCCTGTTCCCAGCAGCCATTAAGGAGTGTGGTTAAAATTATCATGTAGCTTATCGGCTAAATTGTTGGGTTTTTTTAACCTGAGGTTCACAATCCCCTAAAGGGTCAGTGAACTTGGGTGGGAAAAAAAAATTACATCTTTGTTTTTCTGTTAATCTCTGACTGAAATTTAGTAATTATTTAATTTCAATATTTAAAAACATTATTCTGAGGAGGGGTTTATAAGCTTCATCAAATTGTGTAAGAGATCCAGTATCCACAAAAAGGTTAAGAATCCCAAGCTGAGTGGAATTGGCCTTGAGGCCTTTGTTTGATCTTCTGGTTCCCACCTGCAAGCCCCAGTGGCTAGAGACCAGCAGCTACATAATGGATGGACCTCTGGACCTGGAGTCAGGAAAACCTGGATTCAAATCCACTTTCAGATATTTACTAGCTGCATGATCCTGGACAAGTCACTTAACCTCTGTCTGCCTATTATTTCCTCATCTGTAAAATAGTGATAATAGTACCTATTTCCTGGAGTTTTAAAAGGATAAAAAGAGACAGTACGTGTAAAGTTCTTTGCAAACCATAAAGAGCTATATAAATTACTCCCTTCAAGTTACCTTGTATGTAGCTACATAGGTACATGTTGCCTTCTCAGGCTGGACAATAAGAGGACATGAGAGAAACTGGTTTTGTTTTTCCATTTTGCCTAAGCCTAGCCCGGTGCCTAGCACATTGCAGTTGTCGTTTGGTCATTTTTCAGCTGTGTCTGACTTTTCAAGTCCCCATTTGGGGTTTTCCTGGCAAAGACACTGGAGTGGTTTGCCATGTCCTCCTCCAGATCATTTACAGATGAGGAAACTGAGGCAAACAGTGTTAAGTGACTTACCCGGGGTCACCCAATGTCTGAGGCTAGATTTGAATCTAGGTCTTCCTGACTCTACTTACTGTGCCACCTAACTGCCCCTAGCACATAGTAGGTGTTTAATGAATACATAAGGATTGGTTGATGTGCTTGGCATGGGCCACATGTAAAGACAGCCTGTTGTAACCAGCAGGCAGAGCTGAAGCTGGTAGGTAATGAAATGCCAGAGTTTGCCTTCAATTTGATTTGATTCAGCAAACTTAAAATTAAGCGCCCACTGTGTTCAATGATCCTATGCTGGAAAGTGGCACTGTCCCTGCCCTCAAAGAGCTTCCAATTTCCTAGGGCAGTTATAGCGTGTTCACAAAAAATTATGCTACAAGGCAGGATGGGCCAGGACTGGGAATTGCTCCAGTACACTTTGAGGAGGGAGAGGGCACTTGTGCAGTGGGAAGGGGTGAGCAAACCCCTGAGCTGGCCTTTGAAAGCCAAGAAAGATTTCAATAGGCGATCTGAGTTGGGCGTGGGAGGTGCTGTTGTCCTCCAGACATAGGAGAGATGAGCCTGCTTGTAGGTGTTGGGGAGAGGAGAAGATCGGATCAGGGAATGGCTAGTCGTGTATTTTAGCCAGAATATGGAGGATGTTTAGGTGAGCACCATGAGATACGCCAGGAAAAGAGGAGAGGGTATCAGATCGTGCAGGGCTTTAAATATCAGTCTAAGCGAGGACTTTATATTTCATCCTAGAAGCAATAGACGTGATCTTTAGTCTTTGTGAGCCTCTGATTCCTGCAGTGAAGGTCAGGTCAGAGACAATGAAAATATTTTCTGGAATTATCAACAGCTTCCTCTTGGGCCTGTGGTGGGAACTATTCAACCAAGGAGGCCATTTTCCCTGTGGGAAGAATCCATTGCTGCTGAAGAGGAAAGGAGGCCGGAGCGGGCTGGGGAGCTAGGAGACAGAATCCGAGAAATGTTTACCCCAAGGGTCTTTGTGGCTTCCTTTATGTGGAAAAGCAGCCTTGTGAGGACAAGCCCTATTGCTTCAGCTCTGACTGCGGGGTTACAACAGGGTGTCTTTCACATGTCCTGTAGGGGTCTCTTCTGAACTGGCCTGACAATCACAACTGCCAAGGCTGTAAACTCTACCGAAACCTTTTTCATGCCCCTTCCCCCCTACCCTATCCAAAATTTTCTTTTTAAATTTGGGCAGGGAGGGGAAATTTGATGAAGACATCAAAAATATTTTCAGTATCTGATATAGAGAGTCTCAAATACATCAGACAGGAAGTGTCCTCATCAAGTTTACATTCAAAGAAATCCACAAGAGAAAATATCTGTTTCCCCACAATCTGAGGAAAGAGAAGCCTCTGAGTAGATCCTTTCCCTACTTATTCTGTTTGCTGATTGGTGTGTTTGCAAATTCCAATTGGGTGGATTGGGGTGGACAAGGATACTAGCATTGGAGTAAAGAAGATCTAAGTTCAAATTCTGTGTCATACGCATAGTAGCTGAGTGACTTCTGGGCAAACCTTCCTCTGTCAGCATTTCTTCATCTGTAAAATGAGAAATTTTGACTAGGGAGCATCTCTGAGATCCCTTCTACCGCAAAAGTCTATGAAATCTCCCAAAAAAAGGGCAACATAGGGATCACAGATTTAGAGCTAGGAGAGACCTTGGCAGTGTCTAGATAAGGCCAACCTCCTCATTTTACAGATAAGGAAGCTGGGGCCCAGGAATGTTAACTGGCTTGCTCAAAGTCACAGTGTAGTTATTGTCAGTCATATCCCACTCTTCATCACCCCATTTGGGGGTTTTCTTGGCAAAGATACTGGAGTGGTTTTGCCATTTCCTTCTCCAGCTCATTTTACAGATGAAGAAACTGAGGCAAACAAGGTTAAGTGACTTGGCCAGGGTCACACTGCTAGTAAGTGTCTGAAACCAGATTTGAACTCAGAAAGATGAGTCTTCCTGACTCTGGGCTGAACCCAACTGTCCACTGCATCCTCTAGCTGCCCCTCTAACTTCAATAGCATAAAAGGTAAGATTTGAACCCAGGTCTTCTACCTGCAGAACCAATGAATATTCTTTCTACTGTGCCATACTGCCTTAAAACAAGGCCAAAATGGCCTGTAGTGCCCATCTCACAGGGTTGTTGTGAAAGGTGAAAAGACAACCTATAGAAAACACTGCAAACTTTAAAATACTTAATAAATGTCGGTTATTATGGTTATCACTCCAGACTGTGAGCCTCAGCTCTCTTCTGGGCATTTAAGGCGATTTGAAGACTGTTTTATTTGTCCTGCTTTGAAAACCAACCCTGGTGTCATTCCCTTCTACACCAGGCCAGAGAAGATAGACTGAAGGTCACTAGTTGTGGTCACCAACGTGGGGGATATTGAAGTAGTCGCTATGTCAAAGCACAAGAAAAAAAGGACCACAAAGTATTAGAAAGTGATGTGACTGACCCATGCCATGAAGGTGGAACTCCTCACCAAACCCGAATCCAAAGTGGTTCAATTGGATACATCTCAGGGGTCCTTAGTGCTAAAGAACATTGATAAACTAAATGTAAGGACAGACCACCATTTCTCATTTCTCCTGAATCTAATGAGAGAGAGAGAGAGAGAGAGAGAGAGAGAGAGAGAGAGAGAGAGAGAGAGAGAGAGAGAGAGAGAGAGAGAGAGAGAAATTAAAGACTACATCAGAACAGGTTCCATTAACCTTAACAAACCTTCCAATCCCTCTTCCCGTGAGGCAGGTGTAATGCTCTGGCTAATCCTCTGGGTTGAAAAAATAGGCCACATGGTATAATGGACCCAAAAATGAGTAGCTGCCTAATTGTGAGCATAGAACAAACTCCTGGACTGGTCAAATCTCAGCAGGGCACAGGCAAGGAGTATGAGGGAGTTATTCCATTGTACAATGCCACCGAAGGTGAGATGTAGCTTTACAGAATACCAGAAACTTTAACAGGCACTCTCATTGCTGCTGTCAAGATGTAGCTCTGAATCTGAACTATTTATGAGAGTATGATGTTAGAATATGACACTGAAAAAATATTAGGTATCTTCTAGGTGAGCTGTGAGGCTGGAGCATACATTTAGATGCTGCATGTCTACGTCGATTTGTTAGTGGGAAGTGGAAGCCAGATTCAGAGTTCTGGCATATCCATTGTGGAGTCATGGGAAAGGAAGAGAGAAGGAGCAGGTGGTGAATATGTGTGATGTGTTAGACAATCAATGGCAACATGACAGTCACAAGGATGAGGGTTACCTACGTTGGGATATCTATTCTTTGGAGAAGACATACCACAAAGGGTTGGTCACGAAGGACAGTGCATTTAATACCACTTGCTATGAATAAAAGATCATGCTTCTTGGGGTTCTCTGGTATGAAGATGGCATTGAAGTCAATCAGGAGGTTGTAGTCATCTCTACCAATAGGGAATCCATTTGTTTGGCTATTGCCTTGATGATTACAGCAATAATTTCTATTTGCAACCATGTTATAGTGGCTAAGAATAAGTAATTATAGAGAGAGAGTCTCAAAAAATGGGGTCTGGGTCCAAAGGCATGTCAAAAGATCATGGTCAAACAAAGTCTTCTAGATTCACACAGTGACAAAACACTTATGACTTGGAAGGGTAACTATGCAGAAGCGCTCATCTGTAAAGGAGGAAGCAGAGGGATCCCCAGCTGAAGCAATGAATATGGCAAAGACACAAAAGTAGAAACAAGAAGGGGAGAGGAGTAAAGAGGAAGAAGAGAAATGATGCTGAATATAGTGATTATGTTGATTGTGGGGCTTATGGTGAAGGGAATGATGAAGAGCCATCATGGAGAACTCAAAAATGATGGGGGGGAACTAAACTATACATGTGGGCTGCATATTGACTTAGAAAACCACAAATTAACATTAACTATGCCCTGTTATATTTTTATTTGTTTTGTTAAATATTTCCAAATTACATTTTAATCTGGTTCGGGCGGCAGGAGTGGGCAGAGGCCACATATCCAAGGGCTGTAATTTTGACATGTCTGGTAAAGAGGATGATGATGAAAGCATGGGGAAGAAGAAGATTGAGAGGTAGTGAGGGTAGTGGAAGTGGTGGTGAAGTAGAGGAGGATGTAGATGGTGACAGAGAAGGGACTGAAGAAGAGGAAAGTAATGAAGAAGATGTAGTAGGTAATGATGATGAAAATGAAGAAAGGGAGAAGGGGGTTAGGTCTCTGCTGTTCTTCCCTATTGGAAGTTAGCAAAAAAAAAAGGGGGAAGGAGGAGGAGATGATGATGATGACAACGATGATGATGATGATGATGGAGGAGGAGGAAGGGGATGGGGGAGGAAAAAAAAACCAAAGTTACAGTAGTGCAGTAGGTGGTATGAACAAATGGATATGGGTACTGAGAGTACCAAAAAGAAGACAAAAAAGAAGAAAGCCAAATCAATGGCAGAGGATTCTGAGAGTGAGAGTCTGTATTGAGCAGATTGTCCAGCCGAAAGGAAACAATCAGAGTCCTGACCAACAGTGGATCTACCATCCACAGAAATCTGGCAAATGATAATACATCATAGGGAGTAAACTGACAGGAGGTGGGAGAGTGTTGATCCCTCTACTTAGAATCTAACTGTGGGTTTTTATCATGTAGTAACAGAGTAATCCCTTCTTATACTGTCTTAAAGATATTTTCAAGGGCACAGATGAGAAATGATATATGTTATATAATTAATATATCATACAATTATCTAATTAATATATTATAAAATTATACAATGAATTATATAATATGCTACATAATTAATTATATAATGTGCTATATAATTAATTACATATCTGTACTGTAGCTTACATTTAGAGTATTGCATGGGTGTGTCACCTCCCTAGACCTGATACCACACGGCAGCTTTCCGCAGTTGTTATTTCTAAGTTGCTGAGGTTTCTTTTCTTCTTCTTTTTTAAAATCAATTTCACATCATGAGAAAGGGATGTTTAAATGATCTTTTCCTTAGAGCACTAGACCTGGAGTCTGGAAGACCTGATTCAAATCCTGCCTCAGACACCCATTAGCTGTGTGATCCTGGACACATTGCTTAACCTCTGTTTGCCTCAGTTTCCCCATCTGCAAAATGGGAATAATAATATTGCCTACCTCCTAGGGTTGTTGTGAGGATCAAGTGAGATAATAATTTAATTATTATAATATAATATATATATTACATATATATAATATATATATTATAATATAATTATAATTTAAAATTATAAAGTGCAAGAGCCTACACTAAAAGCCTCCAAGAAAAACATGAACTGGTTTCAGGCCATGGAAGAGCTCAAAAAGGATTTGGAAAAGCAAGTTAGAGAAGTAGAGGAAAAATTGGGAAGAGAAATGAGGAGGATGCGAGAAAACTATGAAAAACAAGTCAATGACTTGCTAAAGGAGACTCCAAAAAATACTGAAGAAAAATAACACCTTGAATAATAGACTAACCCAAATGGCAAAAGAGCTCAAAAAAGCCAATGAGGAGAAGAATGCCTTAAAAGGCAGAATTAGCCAAATGGAAAAGGAGGTCCAAAAGACCACTAAAGAAAATACTACCTTAAAAAGTAGAATGGAGGAAGTGGAAGCTAGTGACTTTATGAGAAATCAAGAAATTATAAAACAGAACCAAAAGAATGAAAAAATGGAAGACAATGTGAAATATCTCATTGGAAAAGTTACTGACCTGGAGAATAGATCCAGGAGAGATAACTTAAAAATTATTGGACTACTTGAAAGCCATGATCAAAAAAAGACATCATCTTTCAAGAAATTATCAACGAGAACTGTCCTGATATTCTAGAACCAGAGGGTAAAATAGAAATTGAAAGAATCCACCGATTGCCTCTTGAAAAAGATCCCAAAAAGAAGACTCCTAGGAATATTATAGCCAAATTCCAGAGTTCCCAGGTCAAGGAGAAAATATTGCAACCAGCCAGAAAGAAACAATTTGAGTATTGTGGATCAGGATAACACAAGATTTAGCAGCTTCTATATTAAGGGATTGAAGGGCTTGGAATATGATATTCTGGAGGTCAAAGGAGATAGGATTAAAACCAAGAATCACCTACCCAGCAAAACTGAGTATAACACTCCAGGACAAAATACGGATTTTCAATAAAATAGAGGACTTCCAAGTATTCTTGAAAAAGAAAAGACCAGAGCTGAATAGAAAATTTGACTTTCAAATACAAGAATCAAGAGAAGCATAAAAAGGTAAACAGGAAAGAGAAATCATTAGGGACTTACTAAAGGTAAACTGTTTGGGTTGCATTCCTACATGGAAAGATGATATTTGTAACTCATGAAACCTTTCTAAGTACAAGGGTAGTTGAAGGGAATATACATACATACATACATACATACATAAATATGTGTATATATATATACATATATATATGTATAGACAAAAGGCACAGGGTGACTTGAATGTGAAGGGATGATATGTAAAAATAAATAAATACAATTAAGGGGTGAGAGAAAAATATATTAGGAGAAGGAGAAAGGGAGAAATAGAATGGGGTAAATTATCTCACATGAAAGTGGCAAGAAAAAGCAGTTCTATTAGAAGCAAGAGGGAGCAGGTGAAAGGGAATGAATGAATCTTGCTGTAATCAGACTTGACTTAAGGAGGGAATAATATACACACTCAACTGGGTATCTTACCCTACAGGAAAGTAGAGGGGAAGGGGACAAGAGAGAGGGAGTGATAGAAGGGAGGGCAGAGCAGGGAAGGAGATAATCAAGGGTCAAGGGGATAAAATTGAATAAAGGGGGACAGGATAGGATAGAGGGAAATATAGTAAGTCTTTCACAACATGACTATTATGGAAGTATTTTGCATAATGATACATCTGTGACCTATGTTGAATTGCTTGCCTTCTCAAGGAGGGTGGGTGGGGAGGGAAGAAGGGAGAAAATTTGGAACTCAAAGTTCTAAAAACAAATGCTCAAAAAAAGTTGTTTTTTTACATGCAACTGGGAAATAAGATATAGAGGCAATGGGGTATAGAAATCTATCTTGCCCTACAAGAAAGCAAGGGGAAAGGAGATGGGGGGGGAGTGGGTGACAGAAAGGAAGGAAGACTGGGGAAAAGGGCAATCAGAATATATGCCATCTTGGGGTGGGGGGAGGGCAGAAATGGGGAGAAAATTTGTAACTCAAAATCTTGTGGAAATCAATGTTGAAAACTAAAAAATATTAAATAAAGAAATAGAAAGAAAAAAAAAGTATTAGCAGAGAATTCTAGTTTATTAGAGCTAGGCCAGTTAAATACTTGAAGGACCAAGCTGCATCAAAGACGCAGTACATTTTTTTAATCCTTAAGGCAAAGAAAAACAGAGATAAGATAAAATTTTTATTTCTAAGTAAAAGTATAATTTTTTTTTGCATCAATTCATGTACTTGGTCTTCCTAGTGTTAAAACACCTGGAGGAAAAGGGGAGCCAGGCTGTCTCAGTAAGCACACTGTGACCTCTCTCTAACTACTGGACTAATTTAGAAACTGCTTTCTTCGAGCTCTCTGCTCGCCATAGCACAGAGAACTAGAAATCACACAGCAATACCAAGTTTGGCCTTTCATACCTGACAGTTCTGCTCTCCCCCGGGAACATGAAGAAAAGCTGGGTGGGGAAGAGTAGGGAGTGGGGAGGAAAGATTCATGACTACTGGGAAGGGTTTTTGGAATAGTTTTTATTACCCCTATCTGAAGAGTTCTCCTTTTAAAAATACACTTATTAGGGACCTTCTTGGTGTTTTCTTCCCTTTGACTGTGACAGAGAACCTGAAAAGCATGGCTATGGTGCCACTTAAGCTGATGGTGGCACCCGTTCAGTCCTTGGCATGGGGGAGTGGCCCTGGATGCCTTCATCACCCCAGTTTAGCATAGATCAGTAAGGGGGCACACCATACTGGCAGCTGCAATGAAGACAGGGTCATCTGTGTGTATATATCAAATTGCAGGAGCATTTCAACTGTATCCTGACACAAAATAACTCATGGGAAAAGGGCATGAGGGAAGAAGGTATTCCTCCTTCCTGTTGTTGTAGGGGCCTTGGCCTTTTTACAAAAGGCTATTTGATTACTCAGTTTCGATTACTCAGATCTATGCCATCATTCCTGAATTTGGCTATGACCTCCCTTATTTTTATGAACCTTTCTTTGTCATTTCTCTGCAGCTAGGGAGTTGCTTGGTTTTGTTTTTGCAAGGTTTTTTGTTTTGGGTGAGGGTTCTTTTTTGGGGGGGGACAAGTCGAGAATCCTCAGACCTTTAATCTGGAAGTCTCTCTGTCTCTGTCTGTCTCTGTCTTTCTCTGTCTCTCTCTATTTCTCTGTCTCTCTGTCTCTCTATCTCTCTCTCCCTCCCTCCCTCCCTTTCCCCATCACCACAGTACCACTAGCTCTTTTTAGAGCTGGGATAGGATCCTAGATTTAGGACTGGAGGAGACTTATTGTTCAGTTGTCTGACTCTTCATGACCCCATTTGGGGCTTTCTTAGCAAAGATACTGGAGTGGTTTGCCATTTCCTTCTCTACCTTATATTACAGAGGAGGAAACTAAGGCAACCCAGGGTCACACAGCTTACTAGCTGTGTCTGAGGCCAGATTTGAACTCAGGAAGATGAGTCTTCCTGATTCCAAGCGCAGTGCTCTATCCACTATGCCACCCAGTTTTGTTAGGGGTCTTCTAGTCCAGCTCTTCTTAAACCGTGGGTCTCAACTCTATATGGAGTGGCAAAAAAAAAAAAGGTTTCTGAAGAGCAATGACCAAAAATTAATTCAGAATCAAATGCCTAATGAATCCAAGGTGTTTCTGGCAGCAATGGCCCATGTCGCAGCAATTTCACTGCAGCCTTGGCTCTGAACACAAAGCATGCGCAGTTTGTACTGTTCATGCCTTCAGGCCATGCAATGTCCATGAATGCTGCTGAAACTCAAAAAAGGGGTCCAAGAGTGGAAAAAGGTTAAGATCTTTAAAGAGATCTAGTCTAATATCCTCACAAGGTCTGAAGAGGTTGGGACTTACATAAGGAGTAAGAGGAATGCAAACCCAGATCCAGCATTCTTCCTACCTCGCCAAAAGCACCAAACAAGACTACACAGACTGGAAGGAAAACCTACAGCTTTCTCAGGCATTCTATCATCGAGAGCAGAATCTGGCATACTTTGGATTGTGAGCTCCTTGAGGGCAGGGACTTTTTGTGAGGCTGATGGTGATAGAGAGATGGAGGGAATGGAGGGAGCAGGGTGGCGGAGGGGAGATTTCTTCTTTTTTTACCTATCCCTTGCACTTAGCACAGCACCTGGAACATTGTAGGTTCTTAATAAATGCTAGTGTGCAGACGTTAACTGAATTTCTACCATTTTCCTCCTCTCCTTTCCTTAAGTGACAGGAGCGACCATCATGAGGACCACACCACTGACTCACCGTATGAGCTCTGGGAAATGATGAAGTTTACCGTATTGATTTCTCATTTATCCAATACAGAGCTATGATCGGGAATTCTTGCACCAGGAGTGAGGACCATACACATGATGGGACGAGCAGCATGAAGCATGCCCTCCATTAGGGTATGGCTGGTGAGACACATCCTTTTGGGAAAAGAAAGAAGTATAACCCCTGCTGGAGAGGTGGCTAAATGCAAGATGGGGTTGAGAGGAAGGGAAGAGGTGTTCTCCCTTCCTCTTCAGTCAGGCAACTTCCTATTTTAGCTAATTGTTCTTGCTGGCTTGGTGCTGAGCTCAGCTGGTTTTATGTCACTGAAGGGCTTCAAGGCTAAATTTGGTGCCCGAGGCACTAGGGCATGCCCTGCTCTAGTTATGGCTCTGGTTAATTGGAGGAAAGAAGCTACCAATGATATTATGGCTCAGAGAAAAGGGCACTGGGCTGGGAGTTGTTGTTGTGTCGGGAACCTAGGTTCGAGCGACACCCTGGGTTTAAGTCACTTAATCTCTCTGAGCTTGGGTGAATCTGTAAAATGGGAACCTATAGTACTTAATCCAAAGGAGTGATGTGAGGCTTAAATGAGCTGACATCTGTAAAATACTAGATTAATATCACTGATTATCATTCCATGAACTGGCTTTTCAGTCTTCTGAAAAAAGCCTCCCTCTAAATGCCAGGGAGGCAGGGCCCCTCTGACGAGTTACTTGTAATGTAGTTGCTACAAGCCTTCTTGTTAGCAATAGCAACAGCCCTTAGCTTACTTAGGTTAAGAAGCTTGAAACAGCCCCAGAAATGAAAATGACAGATAGGCACTTAACAGATCCGCTTAAATATTATTAGGATCCTGCCTTCTTCCTAGAGACCAGCTGCAGGGCACAAATTATCTGGGTAATCGATCTTGAGCTTCCATCTCCTCAAAATGTCTGAGATGGACTGTGCAAAGTCACCAGCCTCACTTTCTCCTCCAGAGCCATCTGGGTCCGATGTCGAAATATAGATCAGGACGACTGGAGATGGCCCTGGATGCAGTGGGAGACCTTGGCCTTTTCAAGCTAAGGTCTTTAACAGGTCTCAATTTCACTGAGACAAACACTGGTGACTAAGGCTCAAGTAGGTGTTAATGGACCACCTAAACCTTCTACCATTTCGGTTAAGGTCTCAAACAAGGGCAGCTTATTTCTGGCCTCCCCTCTGGCTCTCATTGATTGGCCAACAATAGGTGCCAGACTGAGTCCTCCTTGGTCATTGTTTGGGCCCTGATTGCCTCAGAATGAATGTAAATAGCAATTGTTTCTGTTTTAGACAGAAACCTTGAAGGCCTTCCCCTCACAGATCTTCCCTGACAACCTGTAACAATGGAGGAACCCATTTCCTTCTGAGGCAGCCCCTTCTGCCTCTACTTAACTCTAATCTTTAGGAGGTGTTTACTTGTTGTTTTGTTGTATCCAACTCTCTGTGAATCCATTTGGGGTTTTCTTGGCAAAGACACAGGAGAGGTTTGCCATTTCCTCCTCTAGCTCACTTGACAGATGAGAAAACTGAGGCAAACAGGGTTAAGTGATTTGGCCAGGATCACACTGCTAGTAAGTGTCAGGGGCCAGATTTGAACTCAGAATGATGAGTCTTCCTGACTCTAGGCCCAGTGCTCTATACACTATGGTGCCACCTAGCTGCCATAAGTGTTTCCTTACATACAGCATACATCTGCCTCCACACCTTCCTCCCTTTGCTACTAGTTCTGCCTATGAGGGCAAAGAGAGCACATCTATTGTACCCTTGCTGTGATATCCCTTTAAATACCTGAAGATCTCCATCACACTCCTCTCCTAAGTCTTCTCTTTTTCAAGCTAAACACCACCACTTCTTACAATCTATCCTTATATGGCATAGTGTCCAGTCCTTTTATCATCCAGGCTGTTCTTCTCTGGTCATTCCAGCTTGTCCACATTCTTCCTAAAATATAGCACCTAGAATCCCAAAAGGATCTGGCAAGAGCAGAGAACAGTGGGACTGTCACATCCTTCATTCAGGTGCTCCTTTATTCATGTAGGGTAGTGTGATGCCAATCAGTGATTAAAGATCTTCCCCCCCCCCCCATTCAATAGGCCTCAGGTGGGGCTAGTTAAGGGAAGCTTGATTAGAGGTTTGTTTTCAGGCAGGCCTACA
Organism: Trichosurus vulpecula; assembly: GCF_011100635.1. Taxonomy (NCBI): domain Eukaryota; kingdom Metazoa; phylum Chordata; class Mammalia; order Diprotodontia; family Phalangeridae; genus Trichosurus; species Trichosurus vulpecula. The sequence continues at coordinate 76,413,991 of NC_050573.1, forward strand.
CCCTTTACTTACTAAGTACTAAGCCCCAGGCCTACACCCTTTTGTTGATTAGATGTGAAGCCCTCAGACCCTAAAAAGAGTATATAAATATACCCAGAAGGTAGCCATTGTAAGGTCAGAATTCAGCCAAGGAGGAGAAGTAAGAACCCCAAGACAAGAAGACAGAGCTACAGAGAGAGTGCAGAGCAAAGAGTGGAGACCAGAGAGCTGCAGAGACCAGAGAACTGAAGGGGGAGAGAACGCAGGCAAGCAGACAGTTGGGATTCTGAGTGGAAAGGCCCCAGCAGGGGGAAGATTACAGGATGACTTGTTTCCTTGCTGTAATACTGTGCTATAATCTCCTTGTTGTTACATTGAGGTGGACTTACCGGTTTTGGAATACAATTACTGCTATGTCGATTTGGGGTTATTGGTCCTGGGATTTGATCCTCTGGTGTCTAAATAAATGTTATACTTCCCCTACCTTCTACCTAGAGAATCTCTTATACTTTGTGATCCTGAACTATACAGGCATGTTCATGGTCATCTTCGAGGTTGTGAATCTTGCCTTACTGATACAGGTAGCTAGTGGGCAGAGTGGATAGTGGCACAGTAGATAGCATGCCAGATGGAAAGTCAGGAAGACTCATTTTCCTGAGTTCAAATCTGGCCTCAGACATTTGCTTGTTGTGTGACCCTGGGGAAATCACTTAACCCTGTTGGATTCAGTTTCCTCATTTATAAAATAACCTGGAGAAGGAAATGGCAAACCACTATGGTATCCTTGCCAAGAAAACCCCAAACGTGGTCACAAAGTGCTGGATACAACGGAACAATCATTGTTCATGTGACCCATGATCATGTTGGGCTTTTTTGGTGACTGCCATTTCACCCTGTAGGTACAATGCCCCCTGTACCAGTCAAGCAAAGCTAATAATTCTAGCTCTTTTTTTCCTTCATAGCCTTTTTTTAAAGCAATCCCAATCTGCTCCTTGCTGCCCAAGGGGTACCATATGGCTGTCATTCATACAATACCACAACCTTGGAATAATTGTGAGCATCTCAGTTTTTCACCCAAAAGGTTTTGTATAGCCAGTGCTTATTTTCATAAAGTAAAGAGTCAATCCTCAATCTTGGTTCCTTGCTGTAATAATCACTATTGTGTAGATGACACCGCTTGACATGTTGTGGCAATGATATGCCTTGTTTCTGCTGGGTTTACAGCAGCTTTGTGGGTAAGCCAAGTCAGTATTCTTTTCAAAATCAGAGGTAAAAAAAATCAGTGTAGTTAATAGATTCATAGCATTTTAACTATAGGAAGGAATGAAAAGTGTTGACTCAAATATCTGTCATTTCTGAATGCCTCTTTGGGATGTTTCTAACCCTGCCACTTTTATGACTTTGGTAGGGCCGGTGGGGAGAGGGGAAGTTGTAGGGAGACAAAAGCTATCTCCTCTAAATCTTTTTTAAAATTCAATTTAATTTTGTTTTTAGTTCCTTATTATCTCCCTCCCCCTACCCCCTCTCTTTCTCACTCATTGAGAAGGCAAGAAAAATGAAGTCCATAACATATATGTATAGCTATGAAAAAAATAAATTCCCACATTAGCCATGTGGAGAGAGAGAGAGAGAGAGAGAGAGAGAGAGAAGAGGAGAGAGGGGGGCAGAGAGAAAGAGAGAGAGAGAGAGAGGAAAGGAGAGAGGGGGGCGGAGAGAAAGAGAGAGAGAGAGAGAGAGAGAGACAGGAGAGAAAGAAGGAAAAAGGAATATACTTCAGTCTGCAACCTGAGTCAATTAGCTCTCTGTCTAGAAGCAGATAACATGTCCCATCATGTGTCCTTTGAGATTATGATTAGTCATTGTATTGATCAATCTCTGCACTTTTTCTGGATGACTAATGGGGTCATTGACTCCAATGACCACGGATTAAACTGGCCTCAACCTGTTTCCAACCTTTTTATGTTACTCCCAGACAAACTGGCCTTCTTCCTCACCCCCAAATATGGCCCTCCTTCTCCTGTCTCTGAATTACACTCCCACTTCACTTCTACCTAGCTTTCTTCAAAGATTCCTAGCTTTCTTCAAGGCTCAGGTCAAGTGGCACTTTTTACATGAAAACTTTTCTTGACCATCCCCTTTGCTACCAGTGCCTTTCCCTCCAAATTATCTTATATCTATTCTAGATATAACTACATATAAAAACTCCATATCTATATAACTCTGTACATACATACGTAGGTATATATATGTATATATGAACACATACACATATTGTCTACTCCAGCCCAATGTCTGGCACACAGCAGGCACTTAATAAGTGCTTGTTGATTGAGTAAGCAACTTAAAGCATAAAAATAGCCTTACTAAAAAACTTATTAAAATATACTTAATAAAAATATCAACAACATAAAAATCTAAGACACTTTAGAGATAGTAGGGCCCTGAAAAATCATTGTGTCCCAATATGACTAAGAAGGAAATGTGTTTTGCATGACTGCACATGTATAATCTCTCAGATTGCTTGCCTTCTCAATAAGGGGGAGGAGAGGGAGGATGGGAGAGGATTCGGAACTCAATTTTTCTTAAAATGTTGAAATTGTTTTTACATGTAATTGAAGAGAAATAAAATATTAATTTTTTTTAAAAAAGAAATCATTGTGTCCAACTCTGTCATTTTGGAGAGAAGGAAGTTGAGGCCCCTCTGAAAGCTAGCGTAGTTCCTAGCAAGAAACTCCAGATAGAGTTACCATATGCCAGTATGTGTGGGGTCAGAAAACCAGATACTACCAGAGAGAAAAGGACTAGTCTTGTGATCCATATAAAAACTGTGCCATGCTTTAATGCCCTGGCTGGCGAGAAGCTGAAGAAGACCAGATTTTGTACCATTTCTACTATGATTAACTCTGCTAATAATAACAATGGCTAACATTTATATAGCACTTTAAGGCTTGCAAAGTAGTTAAAAAATATATCTCATTTCATTCTCATGACAACCCTGGGAGGTAGGTACTATTATCCCCACTTTATAGATAAGGGAACTGAGGTTAAATGACTTTCCCATTTGAACTCAGGTCTTCCTGACTCTAGGACCAGGCTACTCCACTGCGCCACCTGGTGGCTTTCTAGTGCTAAGCACTCAGCCGATTTAAAAGACACAATTAGAATTTCAGATGTTCATTGATTATATAAAACAAATCAAGTCAGAAAGCATTTATTAAGCACCCACTATGGGCCAAGACACTGCGCTAAATGCTCAAGTGCCTTTAGAGAGTCTGATTTCCTCATCAGATAGATGAAGACACAAGGTTCAGGGAGAGAGGGGAAGTGATCAGCCCAAGGTCTCACAGCTTGCAGAATTAGCTGGTTCAAATCATGGCAGAGTCAGGCTTTCTGACTCCAAGGCATCAGAATGCATCAGGGTGATGTGGACAAACCCATTCAGGAACCTCTACAGCCACAAAATCCCTCTTCTCACCATAGTCCACCTCATGCTATTCTCATCATCTTCAGGAGGTTTCCAATAAAGTCAATCTACCCTGCAGGAGCATCTTAAACCCTTGAACCAGAATTGAGCAAGTGCAAATCTTGCCCTCCACATGATTGCCCTCCATCCCTTGGAGACAATATTAGCTTCATAACTGCTGGGGTCCTCCTTCAAGGTCATCAGTATTTTGTCATGAGATATAATTTAGGTCTTAAAGAAAAAACAGAAACTGGTGCCTTAGGCAGGAAATATCCATTTTTAAATAGTGATCAAATTCTATCCTTTGGACAAACTGAAGGTTCAGACCTGGAAGGGACCTTGGAGAATATGGAGTCCAAACTGGGGCACCTGGGGCTTTGTCTACAGTGCTAGAAAAAATTGAGCTTAATACCTGGTTAGCAGGAATAATTAGAATAGGGTTACCACATGGCACAAAACCACTCCAAGTGAGTTCTTCCAGCTCTTCTTCTTCCCCAGTTTGGCCTCCTCGGCAACATCCAAGGATTTCTTTTCCCAACTCCCAAACTCCATTGACATGAGATGTTGTCTTGATTCTTGAGCAGACATTTCCTGCTATTTGCTCCAGGCATTGTTTAGTACTACAATCCCAAATACAAATATGGCTATTTATGGGTGCAAGCCTCTCAATTTCCTGCTGGAGAAACTGAGGTGTAGAGAGAGGAGTGGACTTGCAAAGGACAAGAGAAGAAACCATGATTGAAACCTAGGTTTTCTGGCTCTAAATCCAAGGCTTGTTCCACTCTCCTGATTCAATTTTATTCACTCTAACAGACATTTATTAAATAACTACTATGTATTATAAATACTCTGCATTGTGAAAGGCACTGGAGATACAAAGACAAAAATATCCCTGCCCTCAAGGATCTTACCATCTATTGAAGCTTAAGTCCCATCCCATGCTCCATCTTGTGACTCAATTCTGGAGCTAGCTCAGTTCTCCTTCTATTTAATTATGAGTCCAGTCTAGCTTCTGTCTTGTGAGAAAACTTTATTCAATTGTGGAAATTGGGAGAAAACTTTATTGCATTGTTTGAACCTAGCCCTGTGTGCCTGGGAAGCTGGACCGCCCCTCCCTGATGCTTAGAGACCCTTAACTAAGGACACAGGTTATGCTGACCAGAAACTCAACCAGGTAATAAGATTGATGCAAGGAGTTTTCTCACATGTCTTATCTAAAATTGGCCCCATATTGACCAATCAATTATTATTTCCATGATCCTTTGTTGTTCACAGATACTTGGGGGGAGTGGGACCCCCTCTGTTTTTGATTTCAGGGATTTATACCTGTTGACCCTCTTCCTCTCAACTTGGAAAGTCCCTAATCTTTCTTCCAATTAGAAACCAGATTACCTCATGTTGTATCCTGGTTAATTGTTTCCTTTTAATTAATTGGCCTTTTGAATTGTTTTTAGTATATATAAATCCATCTCCCCCTGTATTTGGGGTCTAGACCTAAGCTGGGGAAGGGGCCTGGTCCTGATTTATTAGGCACTTGGCACGCGCTGCCTAATAAATCAACATGCCTTATTATTTTCACTTTGTTCATTGTTTTTTGTTTTGTAATGTTTCTTATTTTACAACATGACTAATGTGGAAATATGTTTTACATGGGTTGCACATGTATAATCTATATCAGATTGCTCACCATCTTGGGGAAGAGGGAGGAAAGGGAGAGAGTAAAAAAATTTGGATCTCAAAATCTCTCAAAAAACGACTATTGAAAGTTATCTTTACATGTAATTGAAAAAAATACTATTAAAAAGAAAAAAAATAAATCAATATGCTTAGAAGCTTGAACCTCTGTTTCCTCAGTCATTTCATCTTTCACCCATCACACGTGACAGAGGTCTGAAGTCTGAGGCCAAGAGTCTCCACGACTAAACGGAAATTTCCTCTAGCCTGGTATCTGTTCTCTCTCTTATTTTTTTTAATTTAAATTTATTTATTTAACATATTTGGTTTTCAGCATTGATTTTCACAACAGTTTGAATTACAAATTTTCTCCCCATTTCTACCCTCTCTCCCACTCCAAGATGGCATATATTCTGGTTGCCCTGTTCCCCAGTCAGCCCTCCCCTCTATCACCCCCCTCCCCTCTCATCCCCTTTTCCCTTCCTTTCTTGTAGGGCAAGATAAATTTCTACGCCCCATTGCCTGTGTATCTTATTTTTTAGTTTCATGCCAAAAACTTTTTTTTTTGAACATCTGATTTTAAAACTTTGAGTTCCAAATTCTCTCCCCTCTTCCCTTCCCACCCACCCTCCCTAAGAAGCCGAGCAATTCAACCTAGGCCACACATGTATTATTATGTATAACCCTTCCACAATACTCATGTTGTGAAAGGCTAACTACATTTTGCTCTTTCCCAACCCATCCTGCTTTATTGAATTTTCTCCCTTGACCCTGTTCCCTTTCCAAAGTGTTTGTTTTGATTACCTCCACCCCCATCTGCCCTCCCCTCCATCATCCCCCCCCCCTTTATTTTTTTTTATCTTCCTCCCTCTTCTTTCCTGTGGGGTAAGATACCCAACTGAGTATGTATGGTATTCCCCCTCAGGCCAAATCTGATGAGAGCAAGGTTCACTCATTCCCCCCTCACCTGCCCTCTCCCCTCCTCCCACAGAACTGCTTCCTCTTGCCACCTTTATGCCAGATAATCCACCCCATTCTATCTCTCCCTATCTCCCTCTCTCAGTATGTTGCTCTCTCATCCCTTAATTTCATTTTATTTCTTTTAGATATCTTCCCTTCATCTTCAACTCACCCTGTGTCTGCTCTCTCTCTTTTACATATATATATATATATATATATATATATATATATATATACACACATACACATACACATATACATATATATATACACATATAAACACATATATATATACACATACATACACATACACAGAGATATACATACATACACATTCACTTATATATATACATCAACATATATATCTATATATATGCATATTCCCTTCAACTACCCTAATACTGAGGTCTCATGAATCATACACATCATCTTTCCATGTAGGAATGTAAACAAAACAGTTCAACTTTAGTAAGTCCCTTGCAATTTCCGTTTCTTGACTACCTTTTCATGCTTCTCTTGATTCTTGTGTTTGAAAGTCAAATTTTCTATTCAGTTCTGGTCTTTTCACTGAGAAAGCTTGAAAGTCCTCTATTTTATTGAAAATCCATATTTTGCCTTGGAACACGATACTCAGTTTTGCTGGGTAGGTGATTCTAGGTTTTAATCCTAGCTCCATTGACCTCCGGAATATCGCATTCCAAGCCCTTCAATCTCTTAATGTAGAAGCTGCCAGATCTTGGATTATTCTGATTGGGTTTCCACAATACTCAAGTTGTTTCTTTCTTGCTGCTTGCAGTATTTTCTCCTTGATCTGGGAGCTCTGGAATTTGGCAACAATATTCCTAGGAGATTTCTTTTTGGGATCTATTTGAGGAGGCGATCGATGGATTCTTTCAATTTCTATTTTGCCCTGTGGCTCTAGAATATCAGGGCAGTTCTCCTTGATAATTTCTTGAAAGATGGTATCTAGGCTCTTTTTTTGATCATGGCTTTCAGGTAGTCCAATAATTTTTAAATTATCTCTCCTGGATCTATTTTCCAGGTCAGTGGTTTTTCCAAGGAGATATTTCACATTGTCTTCCATTTTTTCATTCCTTTGGTTCTGTTTTATAATATCCTGATTTCTCATAAAGTCACTAGCTCCCACTTGCTCCAATCTAATTTTTAAAGTAGTATTTTCTTCAGTGGTCTTTTGGACCTCCTTTTCCATTTGGCTAATTCTGCCTTTCAAGGCATTCTTCTCCTCATTGGCTTTTTGGAGCTCTTTTGCCATTTGAGTTAGTCTGTTTTTTAAGGTGTTGTTTTCTTCAGTGTATTTTTCAGTATTTTTTTGGGTCTCCTTTAGCAAGTCATTGACTTGTTTTTCATGGTTTTCTCGCATCCTTCTCATTTCTCTTCCCAATTTTTCCTCTACTTCTGTAACTTGCTTTTCCAAATCCTTTTTGAGTTCTTCTATGGCCTGGGGCCAGTTCATGTTTTTCTTGGAGGCTTTTGTTGTAGGCTCTATGACTTTTTTGTCTTCTTTAGGCTGTATGTTTTGGTCTTCTTTGTCACCAAAGAAAGAATCCAAAGTCTGAGACTGAATCTGGAAACGTTTTCGCTGCCTGGCCATATTCCCAACCAACTAACTTGACCCTTGAGTTTTTCAGTGGGGTATGACTGCTTGTAGACTAATGAGTTCTACGTTCCACGTTTGGGGGGGAGGTGCCAGCTCTGTCAGACCTGCACTACTCCTTCCCCAAGAACCCCCAGCCTGGGCTGGGCTTAGATCTTCAGCAGGCTGTTGCACTCCTGCTCTGATCCGCCACTTAATTCCTCCCACCAGGTGGGCCTGGGGCCAGAAGCAGCAGCAACTGTAGCTGCCCCACCTCCGCTGTCCCCGGGGCTGGAAGCCGCTCCGCAGTCTTTGGTGTTTGTGGGTTGAGGGGTCTGGTAACTGCCGCAGCTCACATATTCAGGGCGCTAGGGCCCCCTCCGCCCGGCTTCTGGTCTGGATGGTCCACGCTGCTCAGGCTGGGCTCTGCTCCACTCCGTTCCCAGCTCCCAGCTCCGTGTGGAATAGACCTCACCCAGAGACCATCCAGGCTGTCCTGGGCTGGAGCCCTGCTTCCCTCTGCTGTTCTGTGGGTTCTGCCGTTCTAGAATTGGTTCAGAGCCATTTTTTATAGGTTTTTGGAGGGACTCGGTATGGAGCTCACTCTAGTCGCTGCTTACCAGCCGCCATCTTGGCTCCGCCCCCTGTTCTCTCTCTTATTAACCATGAACTTCAGAGAGAGTTTTTATTCTTCTTTCTTTATTGGTCTCATCCTCATGTATTCAAAATTATTGGTTGAATTGAATTGGGAAGCCATGTCCAAGACAACTCCAACCTGAACTGAGTTCCTCAAATGGGCCTATGGCTGATCAATCCCTTACATGGAGAAGTCCAGTTCCTAGAGTTAGAGGCAGACAAGAACTCCTGAGGTCATCTAGTCCAACTCCCTTGTTTTACAGGGGAAGAAATTGAGGTCCAGAGAGATAGGAAGTGACTGGCCCATGATCTCACATGAAGTAAGTAGAGTAAAGCCCAGTTCCTGTCTTTAGATCCAGAATTCATTTCATTGTCCCTTTCAAAGAAAGCTCTCTATAAACGAACAGGCCTGATTGTCTTGTCTTTGAGTTACTGAAGGGAAAATCCCTCCCAGCTTGGAACCCAACAAGAGAACAGGGTGCCCTCTGTAAGGAAATGCTATGTTGTTCATCAGTTTCTGGTTGATCCATGGACCACTGGGTTGGGAGGCAGCTCTGCCTCCTGAACTATATATAAATTCACCAGACAGGGGCTAACCTTCCCCCTTCCCTCAGCACCCTGGACTAGTATTTAGAGTGCTGGCCTGGGAGTCAGAAGACATCTGGCTTTGAATCCTCTGATTTTTACTAGCTCTGAATCCATGGACAAGCCACTTAAACATCTTTGATTTCTTCATTTGTAAAATGAGGATTACAATAGTTTTATGTAAGGCACTTTACAAACCTTAAAGCCTTTTGTATATGAATGTCAGGTGGCTAGATGGTGCAATGGAGACTAATCTTGGTGAGTTCAAATCTAGCTTCGGACACTTACCAGCTGTGTGACCCTGGGCAAATCACTTACCCCTCTTTGCCTCAGTTTCCTCATCTGTGAAATGGCCCGGAGAAGAAAATGGCAAACCACTCCAGTATCTTTGCCAAGAAAACTCCAAGTGGGCTCACAAAGAGTCCAACACGATTGAGCAACAGCAATAATTATTATTAAGTCAGGAGCACCAGGAGTCAAATCCTATTCCTGATACAAGGCTGGTAAGTCCCCTACCCTCTCTGTGTCCCAGGTATATCTCAGAATTTGGCTCCTAAGTCATAGAGAGCGATATGATCTCTCTCGGTGGGGGAAGGTTTCCATAAGGCAGTTTCCTTCCAGCTCTTGAAATCACAGATTCTGCCCATATTTACATTGGCTTGGCAAACCTCTGTGAAACATTTCAGGAGTGTGTATTACAGCAGGCAGGATGATCGAAGCGAGGCTGGCTGGCCACAGTGACTTCCATGATGAAGACAGAATGAAATGGAAGCACTACAAAATGGAAAGGCGGATGTCTGGACTCGCTGCCATGCCATCCAAACCCCCAAGCCCAGCAGTGTGTGATTTCTCAGTTACTGAATGTCAGGTTCCTACACCAATCAGACATGATCCCCTGACCTGTTTCTACTTGAGGTTTCTATTTGAAGCTGTGCGGTTATAATGACCAAGTCTGACCTCAAAGGAGAAAAAAGAAAACGTACTTAATTCCTTCGTTGCAGAATGGAGGGCTACGGGTGTGAAATGCTGCATGTACCGTCAGATTTGGTTTTTGAGCAGAACCAGTTTTGTTCCTCTTACTTTCTTTTAAAAAAATTTTTTTTTTGCATCAAGGGAGAGGGACACACTTGGAAATAAAGATGATATAAAATCAAAAGATATCCATAAAAAATTCTAAAGGAGTTTCCATTTGAAAGATGACAGAGGCAGCTAGGTGGCGCAGTGAGTAGAGCACCGGCCCTGAAGTCAGGAGAACCTGAGTTCAAAGCCAGCCTCAGACACTTGACACCTGCACTGTGACAGAGGAGAGAGATGGCTTCTCATTCCTTTTTTTAAAAATTTTTAAATTTTCCCAATTACATGTAAAGACAATTTTAACATTCAGTTTTTGAAATAATATTTTCTTTTCTCCCCAATTGCATGTTAAAACAACTTTTAACATTTGGGTTTTTTTTCAAGTTTTGAGTTCCAAAGTCTATCCCTTGCTCCCTCCCTTTGAACCTTCGTCCTCCCTGAGAAAGTAAGCAATCTGATATAGGTTATACATGTGTGATCATTTACATCCATTTTTAAAAATTTGAGTTCTAAATTTTTTCTCTTTCTCTCCTCACCCCTCCCTGAGATGGTAAGCAATTTGATATAGGTTATGCATGGGCAATCATGTTGGGAAAGAAAACACAGACCAAAAGGAAAGAAAAACACACGCAAAAAAATAACGTTAAAATAGTATGGTTTGCTCTGCATTCAGACTCTATTGGTTCTTTCTTTGGATGTGCATAGCGTTTTACACCAGGAGTCCTTTGGAATTTTCTTGGATCGTTGGATTGCTGAGATTGTCCATTCCCTTTGGAATACTTGGCCTTTGCTCCATCGAAGCCCCATACAGACACTCAGGGATGGACTGCCTAGTCAGTCTCCTCCTTGATGATGACGAGGAGGAGGAGGAGGAAGAAGAGGGCATTCAGAGTTGACTGTGCCTTGGAGATCAGGAGATGGCTTTGCAGATGGGAAGTGGGAGGCTGTTCCAGAGAGCATAAGAAAGAATGCAGGAAAAAGGACAAGGATTGTGGTGGGAGTAGAAGATGAAAACAAGGTGGGACCACAAAGGGACCAGGAGGAAGATGGGTAGAATTGTGAGGGGTTCGGGGAAGGGGTCCATGACCTCTAAGTTTCCTGCCAGCTCCCAGAACTCTAAGAAAAGAAGGGAATGAGTGGGAGTGGCAGGGAGAGGAGGATGTTACCAGAAGCTTTGGGAATAGAAAGGAAATAAGAGTCTAGCAGCAGAGAGGAAGAAGGTGGGAACTGCCTGTCCCGAACTTAGATGTGTAGAAAGGGATTCTGCGGGCGACTTCAAGAAGGCTCAGAGCTTCCTGCTGCAGTGGGGGAAGTCCTGGAAGCAGCTGATGACAGATGGAATCTGGAATCTGTCATCCATCTAAGGTGGGATGGATCCAAGTCTTTGAGATTTCCAGGGAGCTGCCAGAGAGAGGGGATTTGGGAAGTTGAGAGTGGGCACTGGGAGGAATTTATATAGAGTCATAGAATCACAGATTTGGAGCCAGAAGGAACCTTAGGGTAATCTAGTCTGAACCCCCTCATTTTACAAATGGGGAATCTGAGGCCTAATTGCCCAAGGTCACAGAGGTAGAGAATATCAGGATCAGGATTTCAACTCAGGGTCTGTAACTCCAAATCCAGCACTTTGTACGTGCTGGCTGTAGTCATACAGGGAAAGAGGAATTAAGTCATCAGAAATCCATGAATGATAACTGCCTATTTCTGCACACATGTTCCTGTAGTATATGTTTGGTACCCCCGCCCCCTGCATCCAGCCAACCGGCCTTCTCCCACTTCTCACTATCTCCTACAGCTGGAATGTACTCCCTGCTCATTTCCACCTCATAGAACCACTCTCTTTCTTTAAGGTGAAACTCAAGTATCATCAACACGAAGCCTTCCCTGATTTCTCCCACTTCCAATGTCTTCCCTCCCAGATTATCTTGTATTTAACTACTTTGTCCATATTTGTATGTATTCTCTTTATACTTATCCTGCATATAATTATATATTTACTTATTGTCCTCTCCATTAGGGTGTGAGCTCCTTGTGGACAGGGATGATTTTATTCATCATAGAGAAGAGCCTAGTACAGAGTAGGTACAAGAAATGCCTATGGATTGATAGACAGAGGTGTAGAGTATCAGAGCTGAGAAGGACCCTAGTCAGGTCAGGTAAAGTTGACAAGCACACTTTACATGTTGTGATGTATAAAAAGTCATTTTATTAGTTATTGCTAGTAGATAATTAATAAAAGGGGTCAGTGTCACTCTCAAATGCCAAAGACCCCTCATAGAACCCACTCATGTTTACCTGCCCTTGGAAGAGCAGGTGTTCCTGAGGGTGGAAATCAACTCTGACTGGTTAACAAGTAATAAGAGAATGATTATTATAATGAGAGGCAGGCCTATTCTAATGAGTGGCTCTGATCTGACTAGACTGACCTGACTAGAACACAATGGGCTAGATAGATTTCACCCAGATTAGATTTTCTGTGGGGCAACAACTCCACCTGAATAAGATGGTCTAGGTGGGGTAAATTTTAAGGCAAGGTTAGAGATCTCCTTGAAAGACTGGACTTTGAAATAGGAAAAATGAAAAAAAAAACCTGCATCTCTTGGTTATTTATGGTAAGAGAGAACTAATCATTTATCTCAATGTATAATACAAAAACTAGTGTATAAACTCTATTTGAAAAATAAGTGCTTTATAGCCCCTTGGGCAGAGGCTTTATTTGGACAGGTAAGGGACTAGGGGCACTTCAGAACATTTTTTCCTAAATCAGTTTATAGCTTTAACACATAACTAATCAAGCACCAACGGATTATTTCATAGAATTATACAAAGCTGCAGCAAAATGCATATGGAAAACAAGATACGTGACAGCATCAAAAAAAAAACCCTGTTGAAACTCAAAATCTTATAAAAAATGAATGTTGGAATTTCATGTAATTGGAAAAAATAAAATACCATTTACCAAAAACAAAACAAAAACAAAAAACATAAACAGATAATTGGTGAAGATGGATTCACCCTACCTGATGTCAAGATTCATTATAAAGTAATGTAATAAATAATTAATAATAATAATCACGATAATAAAGTAATCATTACAAAGGTTGGTTTCTAGATAAAAATATAAAAGTCAACCAATGGAATCTAATCTATATAAGAGACTGATACACCTTTAGGCTAAGAGTGCTGAGGAGATGAATCATCAGTTAATGAATAATGTTGGGAGATCTAAATAGCTGAATGGTGAAAAAAAGAGAGAATGATTTAGATCGGGGGTGGGGAACCTACGGCCTTCAGACCTTTAATTTTATTTATTAATTTTTTAATCAGAAAATTAAATAAATGTATTTATTTATTTAATTAAAATGATTTATTCTGTAAAATTTGGAGTCAGTCAAAACACCACACACATTTAAGTACCTAGAAGGCCACAAAGGTCACAGGTTCTGCACCCCCTTTCACAAAATGTTACAATAAACTGTTGCTGTTCAGTTGTTTTTCAGTCATGTTTGACTCTTCATGACTCCATTTGGGCTTTTCTTGGCAGATACTGGAGTGGTTTGCCATTTCCTTCTCCAGTTCATTTTACAAATGAGGAAACTGAGGCAGAGTTATATGACTTGTCCAGGGTCACACAGCTAGTAAGTGTCTGAGCTTATACTAAACTCTACCAACTCTCAAAGAATGCAGTCTCGTTAATCTTAGTGCCTTCCCTCTGCATGATAGACCTACAGTCCATCACATCTATATCTTGTTTCTTCATAGTTGTTTGCATTGTGTCTCCCCGATTAGGTTATGAACTCCTTGAGGGCAGGGAATGCCTTTTGTCTTTCTTTATATACTCATCACTTACTTACCACAGTGCCTGGCACATAGAAGGGACCTGATAAATGCTTATTGACTTTATTGGCTGACTAAGAAGAAGCAGTATATTTATTTCAACTGTGCAGGGTAAAAAATGGTTGTTATTCTTTTTTGTTTGTTTACCAAATAGAAGAAATTAGTGGAGATGAAATTAATAGGTTTGATTTTACAGAGACAGACAGACAGAGGAAAGTGAGAGAGGGGAAAGACAGACAGACACAGAAGAGAGAGGAAAGAGAGAAACAGAAACAGAGACAGAGAGGAAAGAGAGACAGGGACAGAGAGGAAAGAGAGAGGGGAAAGAGAGAGACAAAGAGACAGAGGAGAAAGAGAGGGGAGGGGGAGGGGGGAAGAGAGAGAGAGAGAGAGAGAGAGAGAGAGAGAGAGAGAGAGAGAGAGAGATTTTTTGCAGGACAAAAAAAGCAAGCATCTCTGGGCAAAAAAGAAAAGAAACAGATTAGGAGAAGTATTTTCTGTAAATATGCCTGGCAAAATAACAACAACCACCCGCCTTGCAATCCAGAAGGAACTAAAGCATCCTATAAGAGGAATATGCTTCTACCCCACTAGAAAAGTGGTCCAGAGCCACAAATGAGGAATTTTTGAAGGAGAGAGGAGGCAGCATGGAGTGAGAGAAGTACAAGGTTTGCTGCTGGCAAAGCTGGGCTTGTATTTGCTGTTGATTGCCTTTGTGACCTAAAAGAAGTCAATTAAAAGCTAAACAAATTTTTCTGTGCTTCAGTTCCCTCATCTATGAATTGAAGAAGTTGGATCAAATGGCTTCTCTGATCTACCCTGGGTATAATTTCCAGGATCCTAAATACAACCTATTAACCACCCTTTGAAAAGCTGTTCACATCCTCTGTCATTGAGAAAATGGATATCAAAACAACTTTAAGAGACAACCTCATGCTTTGAAAATTGAGAAAAAAGAACCTGAAAATGATGAAATCCGATGTTGGTTGGGCTCCATGGAAACAAGCACTCTATTTTATGTTATGTTTCCTTATTATTTTACACCTTTCTCAGAACTGCACATTATTGAAAGTTTTTCAGAGAGCAGCCTAGAAAATTAGAGCAAGCCATAAAACTGGTCTTACAGGATCCGAGGGATCCTGCTGCCAAAACTATATGTTAAATACTAAATTACTCAAATGGATTTGTGATCTCCTATTTGTGAGCGTCCCCCAACAACATAGATTGTAACACCCCATGCCCACCACCCATGCAGGCCCACTCTGTACCACTCTTGTCCCTGTCCTCCCCAGGTTGGCTCCAGAGGGTCCCCCAAAAGTGCTTTGACAATTGACAAGCCTATCTTCTCTTCTGAGTAAAACCCAGAATTCAAGCCTAGTGCATTGACTCTTCATTGGTAGAGACTGTGATTACTGGACACTGCAGGCCAGTATGAGAGGTGGAGTTATCACAAAAACTTGAGAGGAGGCCTTTTTCCTCCTTTCTGCTTCAAGATAGGACACGCATGGTTCCAAACCTTCAGGGAGAAAATTGGAGAAAAAGAGAACAAAGTATGGAAGACAGGCGCGTAGAGAAAAGCCAGCTCCTTCCAGCATGTCCTTGATTTGCTGCTTGCCTCCCTAGAAACTTTGGGAAATTTCCCATTGGGTGAGATTGGGGATTCTTTCACTCATTTGAGCTATCTCACTCCCAATGGAAGAACCCATTCACTCTGGGGATCATCTGGTATATTTTAATTTGTAGAACATCTCTGATTTCTGTTTCTTCTCTACTGACTCATGAGTCACTGTTTATGATGGTCTTTTGTGTAACCAGCATTTGGTAGGGCAGAACCAAGCTTTTGTACATAAGAGGCATTCCTTCCCCTTTAACAGACAGAGGCCAGGGAAGGAGTTTGAATCTGATAATTATTTGCTCTAGACTAATAATGTTAAGTGGGGCAGATAAATTTAATTCTAGTCCAAGACTGTCTAAGGAAAGCAGAATAACTGTCCTTATGGCCCTTTCTCTAGCTCCCCTTAAGGAAGGAAGCAAATGTCTCCATTGAAGAGGAGTAGTCAGAGAAAACTTCATGCCTCCTCATGAGCCACATTTAGACCATGCATATTGACATACACGCAACCTGTATGGAGAACACACATATCTTACACTAACATACAATTCTCCGATGACAGACACATTTTACTCCAGCTCTCTGAAGTTTCTCATTGATCCTATGCTTTAGCCTGCTTACACCCAGCATGCATCTCTCCATATCCTGGAACTTGGCTGTCAGGACCCTAAAGTCACCCCCTTTCCTCTTCTCCTTGATGCTGTTTTCTTGGGGAAGTGTAGGGTATCGAGAATTCAGAGCTCTTTTTCCAAGTGGTAGGGCTAAGTCCACCCAGCAGCCCTCCTTCACTATACATTGATACTCCATTTCGTCCAAGTCTATTCACCCCAAGCTGGATGGTCAGGAATCACTTCAGCAGCTCCAAGATTTGCTCCTTCAGTGTCTGTTCCAGGGTGCCAAAAGGGCTTCTAGGATGAATTCTTTTTTTTTATCTAGGATGAATTCTTGATCCCCAGGGGTGTCTTCCGCTACTTCCTCTTGCCACAGAGCTAGGTCAAGCCTCCACCAGCAGCACCCAACCCAATCCAACAGGAACTAGGCACAAATGACCAAGAGCCCAGAACCCACCAGTATCTGTGCACCCAACACTTTTTTGGATAGGTGTAGAGTTCCTTTTTGTAACTGACAGCCCCACCCTTGTGACCCCGGAGTCTCAGAACAGAGAGGACACAACTCTGGAGCTGGTTTCAGTCAGTAGAAATCTGTTTTCTTTCTAGACTCCATAGCAACCAGCAATACCAGCCTGCAGCCTATTACTGCACATGGGTACCCCAAGCAGAAATAGTTTGATGAAAGACAGTCAAAGATTTTTGCTATGGAGACCCCTCCACATTATAAAGACAAACCAAGTCCCACGATCACAAAACCAAGAAGCTGTAAAATAAAAATGTGGGAGGAGTCTGACAGTTGTTTGCAAAGATGTTATTGCTAGCATTTAATGAGCAGTATCAGCTCTTAAGAAATGTTCTGTCCCACCCTTCAAAACTCAAGGACGGGGATTGTATCTTTCTTTTCACCTTTGATGAGCTATAACTAAGGTCATTTAAGTGCAGGGAAGTGGGGGCAGATAGAAATGTTGGGAGGAGACCTTGAATTACAGAGACCGGAGAAACATTTGCGGGGTGGGGGGGCGGGGAACACACAGGGCTTGGATGGGCAGGGGAGCAGTCGGAGCACGGGGTGGTAGGAGTGGGCAGCACCATTTGGTGCTTCACTATTTTAACTAATTATTCTTGTTACTCACTGAGAGGCCGCATGCTTTAGTGACTAGAAAATTGGCATCAAAACCAGGAAGACCTGGGTCCAAGTCTTATCTCTGACACGTAGTTGTTATGTGACCCTGGGCAAGTTGCTTAATAACTTAGTGCTCTAGGCAAGCTCACTAACACCTTACAAAGACCAATCTGCATTGGTAATGAAATTTTCTTCACCTGGGAGTTTCCCATCCCAGTGAAATCAGGCCCTATCTTATGCTTGCTACCTAAATGCTAAACTCAGTTGATTCTATCTGCTGAAGAAGTGAAAGCACTTCTAAATTGTGCACCCTCTGAATTTTGGCATCCTACTGCAAAAACCCAGTTACCCTTAGTTACCATCCTAGTTCTGGCTCTGAGTCTTTGTATCCTCAGTGTCTTGTATATGAGAGATGTATAATGGGTGGAGAATTATTGGATTCAATTATTGCAAATGGCCTGGACAAGTCCAGTGTTATCCTATGGGATAGGGTTGTCAAAAAAGAAAGGTACTCCAAGAAATTAAATTAAATTTAAATAAATTTTAAAATTTAGACCAAAAGTTCATTCTGCTGCCATTTAGTGGCCAGGATGAATTGGGTGGGAAGGAAATCCCTGCATTTTCTAGCACTCTGAGTTCCTTCTTTCCCCTTCATAAGAGCATAGGATTTTGAGCTAGGGATTTTGAAGATCATTTAGTCCAGTCTACATTTTTACAGAGGATGCCTTTCTTTCTGGTATCCCCAGAATGCTTGGCACACAGTAGGTTTTTAATACATACTTGTTCAATTGAAGAGGAAACTGAAGTCCAGAGGGTATAAAGGACTTGTCAATAGTTACTTTGCCAGAAAGTACCATTTGTTTCTGTTTTTATTTCTCCATCAGTATTGGCATTCCTAACTTGAGAAGACCTCACTAAAGACTCGAACCTCCAGGGGTTTGGCCTGAGTGAAGTCCAAACACCTCCAGGCCAATTCAGCAAAATCAACAAAGAAAAAGCCCTGAGGGCAGCTGGGTTGAGAGGCAGCCTTAGCCTCAGGACTTTCACCTCACTACAATGTGAGGGTTGAATGGCTGAGTAGGAGAGGATTGAAGGATCTTCTACTTTCAAGGAGTACCAAGCGCAGCTGTGCTGACCAGACTCTTTCCTGGGCTGTGGCTTCCTCAGAAAAAGAGCTAGCAAGTACTTGGTGAATGTAGTAGCAGAGGGGTGGCTGTGGGAACTTGTGGGAGATCAGAGTCCCTGGTTTCAGTTCCAGAGCGAAGAGGACAGTTGAAATTTGCAGCCGCCAGAGAGACCACAGGGAGCAAGAGCACTTGCAGGACAGCATGGCTGGCAGCCCCAACCATGGCTTTGGATGAAGAGGAGTGCCTAAGGTTGGTCCCCAGGATAGAGCTCAGAAAAAAACAGTAAGAAGGATCCAAGGCCTGGGACATCATTCCCCACATGTCTGGACTAGAACCTGAATATCAATAATAAGCTGCTAAAACTAAAATGAAACAAAATAAAAATAAAAATAAGCAAGCAAAGGAGAAAGGGCCCAACCATAGATAGCTATTGTGGGGATAGAGAAGGTTTGGATTCATATTCAAAGGAAAACAATGGAGCTAAAAAAAATAATAAATCACTCCTTTTTCAATGAGAAACATCAAAAAGTCACAAGCCCAAAAAGAGTTCTTAGAAGAACTTAAAAAGGACTTTAAAAATAAAATAAGAGAAATCGAGGAAAAATTAGAAAAAAATAAGAGCAATCCAAGAAAATCAAGAAAATTATGAAAAGAAAGTCAACCAACTTGAAATAGAGAATGAAAAACTTAAGGAAGAAAATAATTCCTTGAAAACTAGGATTGGGCAAGGGGAGGCTAATGATGTTATAATGAAGAAATAATAAAATAAGAAATAAGAAAAAGAATAAAAAGAGAAATAATTAAAGAAATAGTAAAAATTGAAAGAATGAAAAAACAGAAGAGAATGTGAAACATCTCATCAGAAAAACAACTGATCTGGAGGACAGATCAAGGAGAGACAATATAGGAATAGATGGACTACCTGAAAATTATGATCAAAAAGAGAATCTTGATACAATATTACAAGAAATTGTTAAGGAAAATTCTCCTGAAGTTCTAGAATAATAAGGTAAAGCAGAAATAGTAAAAAAATCTACCAATTACCATCTGAAAAAGATCCCAGGAGGAAAACTTACTGGAATATCATCACCAAGTTTCAAAGCTCCCAAGTTAAAGAGAAAATACTGCAAGCAACAAGAAAAAAAACAATTTAAATATCATGGAGCTATAATCAGGATTACACAAGACCTAGCAACTACTACATTGAAGGACCATAGGTCTTGGAACACCATATTTCACAGAGCAAAAGAACTGGGGTTATATAACATCCAAGGGTAACATACCCAGCAAAGTTAAGTATAATCTTGAGTGGAAAAAAAAATGTACATTTAATGAACTGAAAGATTTTCATGTGACAAAAAGAGCAGAACTTAATGGAAAATTCAATATATAAGGTACAGGAGAAATATAAGATAAACATTAAAAACTGATTATAAGGGACTCTGTAAGGTCAAACTGTTTATTCCTTATATGTGAAAGTGTTATCAGTGTTATTGTGACTGTCATCATTATTTGGGTAGTTTGAAAGAAAGGCTTGGACTCAGCTGTGCATAATGGGATGACTCTTAAAAAAATGTGTAAGGAGAGATAAAAAAGTAATTATTTCATAAAAATGAAGCATGAAAGGGAGAATTGATAGAGAAGAAGCAAGTGGGAACGGAGAGGACTGGTAGTGCTGCAACCTTACTCTCATTGGAAATGGGTTAAAGACAGACCAACATACACATCTAGAAGGATATAAAAATCTTTAGAAAGAAATAAGATTGTCAGAGGATAGCATAAAGGAGGGATTTTTAGAAGGATGCATAGATTAAGAATTTGGAGGGAGGAGGGGATAAGAGAAAAACTTAGAAAGATAGGTAGTTTAAATTGTCAGATTAGGGGAGAGGATAAGGGAGAGACTCTTGGAGGAGTAGGTAGATTCAGGAATTTAATCCTTAAATTAGGATTGGGAGGGCAAGGTAGCAGTAGAAGTAAATTAGACTAATGAGAAGGGATAGGGTAAATAGGGCAAGAAGAATAGTGAGGAAAAATAGGATGGAGGGAAATATACAAGTAATTACAGTTTAGAATGTGAATGGGATGAATCTACCCTTAAAACAGAAATGGATAGCAGAATGAATTAAAAATCTGAGTTCAACAATATATCAATTTCAGGAAACATAATAAAAATGAGAGATACACACAGAGATAAAGGGCTGGAGTAGAATTTATTATGTTAAAAAAAAAGCCAGGGTAGTAATCATGATCTCAGATAAAGTTAAAACTAAAATAGATTTAATTAAAAGAGAAAAATAGGGAAACTACCCTATGTGTCACCAATATTATTCAATATTTAGGTCTCATTTCTCAAACATACAAAGAACTTTGTCAGATTTATAAGAATATGAGTCATACCCCAATTGATAAATGGCCAAGGAATATGAACAGGCAGTTTTTCAATGAAGAAATCAAAAGTATATATAATCATATGGAAAAAATGCTCTAAATCATTATTGATCAGAGAAATGCAGACTAAAACAACTTTGAGATATCAGCTTACATCTATCAGATTGGCTAAAATGATAGATGTCCTTCATTTGGGGAATGGTTAAACAAGTTGTGCATATATGATTATGATGGAATACTACTATGATATAAGAAATGATGAGTTTGTGGATTTAGAAAAACATGAAAAGACTTAGATCTACAAAGGAAGATACTATCCACCTCCAGAGAAAGAACTGACAAATAGAAATATGCATAGTATGGTCTTACATGTATGCATATGTGTGTATATGTATATATGTGTGTATATGTTTATAGATATGTATTTATATGTATATTTTTGCATTTAATTGTAGTCTTCTCTAGGGTGGGGTAGGGAGGTGGGGAGGAGGGAAAAAAATAGTACACAGCAGAGAACAAAAGAAAACCTAGAAGGAATCACAGAAAAATTGAGTTGCTTTGAAAATAATTTCTAGGATTTATTATATAGATTTTTATGAAGTGGAAATTCATTGTTTTATATTGCATCTTCTTTGGTTCTGTGGTGTACATGGAAATATTCTTTTTATTTTCTCATTTTGTATTTAAGTTTAAAAACATTTTTAAAAGAATATGAGAGAGAGAGAGAGCAAAGAGTTAAGGAAAATGCCAACTACAAACTTGAGCCAATGGAAGGATGGTGCTGGCTTTGACAGAAACAGGGAAGTTTATAAGAGAGGAAAAATAATGAGCTGTTTTGGACACACTGAGTTTAAGACACCTCTGGCGCATCCAGTCTAAAATGTCCAATAGACAGGTAACAATGATGACATGGACCTGAAGCTCAGGAGAAGGATGGGCTGGATGTGTAGATCTTCAAGTCATCTGAATAGAGATGATAGTTAAACCCATGGGAGCTGATAAGGCTACCAAGAAAGAAAAGAACCTAGGACAGAACTTTGGGAAACATCCATAGTTATATGGTGTGATGTGGATGAAGAGGAAAAGAAGAAGGAAATAAGTGTTTATATGACCCCTACTATGTGCTAGGCTATGTGCTTTCAAAAAATATATATTATTTCATTTTATCCTCACAACAACCCTAGGAAGAAGGTGCTATTATTATGTTTGTTTTACAGATGGGAAAATTGAGGCAGACAGCAGTTAAATGACTTGCCTAGGGTAACACAGTTAGTAAGTGTCTGAGGCTGGATTTGAATTCAGAATTTCCTTGACTCGGGGCTTTTTTCTTTATTGACTGCATCTTCAGCTGCCTCTAGAGCCAGTGAAGGAGACTAAGAACAAGCAGTCAGCAGGCAAACCAGGAGAGGTGAGAGTATCCAGGAGGAGAGGGGAGTCAAAATACTGCAGATGGGCCAAGAAGGAGTGAAAAAAGATGACCAGATTTATCACTTATGAGGTCCTTGGTAATTTGGAAAGAGAGGTTTCTTCTGAGACTAGGGAGAAAGGAGGAGAGAAGAGAAGATAATGTCAAGGGGTTTTGAGATGAATAGGAGAAGAGGGAGGTTATTGGGGAACCATCTTATTTTTTTCAATAAAGAAAGAGGTGAGGTCCTCAGAAGGACACTTGCAGGGAAGAAGAATGTATAGGAAGTTTCCAGAGAAAAGAAAAGGTTTAGAAAAGCTTTCAAAGGGAGTGAGATAGGGAATCAATTAGTGAAGAATAAAAGGATGTCCTTGCAGCAGTGAGGGCCCAGCTGGGGTTAGATATGAATTAGAAATGAATTTAGAATGTGCTTAGTCCAGTTGGGGAAATTTCTTCTCCAATTAGCTCCTTGTAAATAGAATCATAGAAGCTGGGAGCAAAGGTTTGATAAGAAAACATCAGTAGGATGAGGCAAAAATTGAATAAACAAAATAACCCAGCATTGTGTTTAGCAATCAAATCTATTAAAATTCATATTTATTAGTTACATCAAGCAGGAGTTTAGGGGACAATTGTCTGGTAAGAAGCCCCCATCAGACAATATTCTCCATTGGACACAGAAAATCTTAGAGTTTATATCCTTTTTTTAATAAAATTAGTTACTCATTCTCACCCCCTCTCACTTCCACTTGACTCATCCTGTTCTTTTTTTTTTAATGGATGTTTAAAGTAAAATGCATAACACTCAGAAATGAGCAAAGCTCCCTTTAAATTAGATTTCATTTGCTTAGAGATGGCTAATCTTCTGAATTGTGCAATAGGACTTTTCCCACTGGGTAATGCCTCTCCTGTGGCAATGCACTACACACTTCATTGTTCACTGTATTCTTGACTTTGGGACTCCAGAGGAAAAAAATCCAGAGCCACATTCCAGTAAGGGGTCCCAGCCACTCAAATTTCAGGGGTGTCTATGATGTCAAATTCACCTGCTTGCATTAGAATCTATAGTTCACTTTTTTTGTTAGTTATATTGTGTACATTTATGTATAGATTCATATATACGTTTATGTATATACTGCACACATTTATGTAAGAAGTCTTGTTTCCAATGGACTGAGCTCTAGAGTTAGTGTCAGGATGACCTGAGTTCAAATTCTGCCTCAGGTATAACTTATTAAATGTGTGACCCTAGGCAAGTTACTTAACCTTTCTCAGCCTCAGTCTCCTCATCTGTAAAATTGGGATAATAAGAGTATCTTCATCACAGGGTTGTGATCAGGTGAAACAGTAAGGCAATTAACACAACATCAACCATAATCATGAATATGCCTGTGTAGTTCTGTATCACAAAGTATGAAAGACTCTCCATAAAGAAGGTAATAGTTTAACATTTATTCAGACACTAGAAAATCGTATCCCATAACCAAATGTTCAGCTCCCACAGCCAGTCAGCCCACTTTATCATAACAGCAAGGAACTTAAAATACCATATCACAGCCTGAAAACTTGCTATCCCCAAACATGTCTGATCCCCTGCTGGGATCTTCCCCAAAACAAACTCACAGTATAGCTAAGTCAGCCCGTTCACTTCTAACAATCATGAGGGCAGCCATTAGCAGCCACCAGCAGCATGACATCTTTCTCTCTCAGCATTTTCTGTGACGTAACTTCCTTTTCCTGTCGGGAAGCTCCTCCCACCATGTAACTTAGGCTTCTTGTGACATCAGCAGGCCACATGGCCTACTAATGGGTGGGAAAGATCTTCAAATCTAATTGCTACTACATCAGGATCAATTGAAATAATAAACCTTAAATGTCATATAAATGTTAGCCATTATCACTACACCATGTTGCCTCTCATGTTTGTAAGATAGCCAGGAACTTTTTGCTGTGGTAGACCAAATGCAGGATAAAGGTCATCACCTTTGAGGTGATGGTCATACCTCATCTGAGATCAATTCCAGTTGGTTAATAGTGTAAAAGAGCTATAAAAAAAGGAAAAAAGAAAGTGTAATACTGTAAATATTTAAATTGTGGAGCTGAGCTGGGCTTGGTGGCACATGCCTATAATCCCAGCCAGTGGGGAGGCTGAGACTGGTATATTCCTTGAGCTGGGGGAATTTTGAACTGCAGCGGGCCAAGCTGATCAAGTATCCACACTATGTTTAGCATCAATATAGTGAGCCTCTAGGAGCAGAGGGTGGGAGGAAGCAGGTTGTCTAAGGAGGAGTGAAGCAGCCTAGGTTAAAAATGAAGCAAGACAAAGTTTCCATACCAATCAGTAGAGGGATTGGGCCATGAGTAGCCCCTATTCCCCTGTACTTCCAAACCATGCAAAATAGGGTGACCCAGTCTTTTTAAAAGGTCCAGCACTCTATCTAATGTGCCACCTAGCTTCCCCCAATAATTATGTACATACAAGATACAGGTAATACCAAGGGAAAGACCTTGGCCAGGAATTGGGGTGGGAGGCAGTGGAGGGGAGGAGGCTGGTGTAGGGGACCAGGAAAAGCCCTTAGAGATGGGGATATTTGAGCTAAGACTTGAAGGAAGCCAGGGGAGCTGGGAGTCACAGTTGAGGAGGTAAGCATAGCCAAAAGACAAAGAAGGCACAGAATTGAGAGACAGAATATCATGTGTTAGGACAAGCAAGAAGCCAGATTTTTTATATAGAGCATGTGGAGGGGGGTAAAATGGAAGAAGACTGGGAACGTGAGAAGGAGCCAGGTTGGTATATGTCCACATGGGTTTGTCTAAATGTAGCTATTAGGGAGGGAGAGGTGATGAATAGATACCTCTAGAATCTCACCCACCCGCTCCAAGGGACACTTTGAGTTTTCACTGCAGGGCATTAGGAGGCCATCTCCAGTCGACCTCATCTCTATCTTGCCACTGGACCCAGATAGCTCTGGAGGAGAAACTGAGGCTGGTGATTTTGCACAGCCCTCCCTCACTTAAATCCAATTCACTTGCAAGTCACGGCATCACATCTCTGATGTCACAGTCCTCTTCCAGAAGGAAGGACAAACTACAACAATGAAGGGTATTAAGGGACTGGGACCATGAGACCTGCCCACTCTCCTCTCCTTCGAGGTGGAATATCAGACTAGAATGGTATCTTTTTGCCTCCCTAAATATTACTTAGTCTAGGGGAAATGATTTTTAGGCTCAAGCTACTCTCCTGCTCACCACCCTTACCAAGAAAGGAGTGCTTTAAGCTGTATCCAAGGGCTTAACTCCCTTCCCATCAAATGCTACTTATACAAAAAGAACATCCTGAAGAGTAAATAAAAAATAAGCACATTTATCTAAGCAGATAGAAAAGAGAAAGCAGAGAAGTGATACAAATTAGACTATAGGAGGCAATACTCAGAGTGAGTGAGCCCGTCCACTGGGAGGGAGATAGTTCAGCAAGAAGGAGGAGGGGAGAAAGACAGATAGAGAGACAGACAGAGAGAAGAGAGACAGAAACAGAGAGACAGAGACAGAGAAAGACAGAGAGAGTGAAAGAGACAGAGAGAAAAAGAAAATTCCCAATCTCACCCAAAGTAAAACTCCACCATCCACATCCCCCTTTGGGCTTCTTTTTGTGCGTTGTCTTCCCCCGTTGGACTGTAAGCTCCTTGAGGGCGGGGATTGTCATACCTTTCTTTCTAACCCCAGCACTTAGTATGTATGGTGCCCGTGTCATTAGGTATTTAATAAAAGTTTATTGATTCTGTGACCGACAAGGGAAAATTGGTGGAAAGAATGCCATCGGAGAAATATATGCTCCAGAAAGATGGGAAGGTCATGTGAACGCTAACTGGTGGAGAACCTATGTGCTCCGTTGGTATTGCCACCGCGCTAAGAGAATTCAACGTGAGTCACACAGGATGGGCGTGTCGACCTGCATCCTGGAGAGAGTATTCGTAATTATTGGAGTACAAAAAACATTTCAAACTGGGTGACTGAGAATATTATAGGATCATAGATTTGGAGCTGGTGGGGAGTGTGGGACACGTTGGGAGGGCTATTGGGAGAGCAGTACGCAACATGTGAGGGGTGGGGGACAGGCATGTGAGATCCTGCACCTGGGGCTGGTGAGCAAGCCCTGAGTGGGGTGGGGTGGGGCGGGATCGCCCTGGGCGCCTAAGCCCCGCCACCTCAAGTAGCTGGGAGGGCCCCTGCATTTTTCCTTCTCCCAGAGAGGGACAAGACCGATCTTAACCGTGAGCCTATGGCAAGGCAGAAACGCGCTCTCCCTTCACTAGGGCATCAGGGTGAGTTCAGGGCCAGGGAAATCGCATCAGAAGCGCCAAAGGACTGGAGATGCAGCAGGAGCACCTACCTACCTGCCGAGCCCAGACCCGCCCCCACATGCCACCGTGGGTGGGGGGCAGTCAGTCATTAGAGGCCTCGCCCCGCTGCCATTCGCCTACCAGGGCACCCCAGCCCAGCCTCACGCCACGCGCAGGCGCATTCGAACTCGTGAAGAGCCACGTGTGCTCACGTCACCCAATTAACCTGCCTTGCCTTGAGTGAGTTTGGGGCAAGGTGGGGGAGGGGGGGTTGTCCTCGACTGGAACAGTCCAAGTGTGGGGAAGCGCTGAAGATGAGCTTAAAATCGAGGAAGTTCTCTCCCAGAGTCCTTTGTCAGGGTATCCGTTTTGTCTACAAGGAAGGCAATGTTTCTGGCTTCCCGGTGCCCCACCCCCCAAAAAAAAACCCACTACCTTTCGGTCTGATCCCCACAAAGGTATGATTTTGACCATTAGGGTAAGAAAAAACTTCCCTTAACAAGCCTTTTTTTTTTTTAATTTTCTGAAAGAGTATGGTTTGAATCCTGCACAGAGATGCGCTAGCTGTGTGACCATGGGCAAATCATGTCAACTTCTCTGAGCTTCAGGGTGCCATCTAAAAATGGGCGTGATAGCATTCACTTCACAGAGCTGTGAGAATCACATAAGAAATCGTGTGTAAAGGTGCTTTGCCATCCTTAAAGGGCTGTGTAAATGACAGCTGTTATTACCTTGCAGGTTTCATCTGGGCATCAGATGAGAATGAATTAAAGCTCTCCAT
This sequence comes from Trichosurus vulpecula, assembly GCF_011100635.1. Lineage (NCBI taxonomy): Eukaryota > Metazoa > Chordata > Mammalia > Diprotodontia > Phalangeridae > Trichosurus > Trichosurus vulpecula. The sequence goes on from NC_050573.1 coordinate 76,441,180, forward strand.
AAAGTCAGCGGCTGTGATTATTGTCTTTCACCCCACTCCAGATATTTTACCGTCAAACCCAAAATGCCAAAGTTTTGTAAAAAGAGACCAACGCTGTGTAGAGAAATCAAGCTCATTCATTACGGCCCGGAGACACTGGCCAGCCCCCACCGATATTCCTTTACAAAACTTTGAACTTTCCAGAAGTCCAAAGAAAAGGCACACAAGAGCACTTTCTGGTCCAAGGGTATGTTTGAGACAAATCCATTAAAATATTTTTTGTGTTTCTTTTTTTTTTCTTTAAGGAAATGATGTTTAAATGACGTTAATAACTTTTAGTGAAAGTAAACTCTTACAATTTTCCAGTCATAGAGAATAGACACCACATCCCATCAACATCCATTATCTGGTGAAAAGAAATGCATGGTACCCATTCTTCATCTTTGCTGCTCCAAGCTGAATACTTAGCATTATTTATTAATACAAAGTAGCATTTTTCATGCAGTAAACATCATTGCTTAGATATGTGCTGTTCTCACAGCAGGGAGGGAGGCGGTACCAGCAGAGATCTCAGTCGTAGGAAATGTCATCAATTTTGAAAAACAGGATCATGGAGACCACCATGGCTGCCACCTGAAGAGGGAGAAGAGCACAGCGATACCATCTTCAATGCTGGGTTTGATTTGTATTTGAAAATTAGCATAGAATTATATTAGCATATTCATGGAAAATGTAGCCCACACAATGAAGAGTCAACTTCCACACTTTTAGCAGTTTTCTATGTTCTCAGTCCCTTTCAGTCTGAGTTCAACCCCCACAAGCCTGCTAAAACTGGCCAATGAGCTCTTACCTGCTGAGTCCAATGGCCTTCTTGTGTCCTGGACATCTTGACACTTTTTGATACTATTGACCCCTCTATCTTCCTAGACTTTCTCCTCCCCTGGCTTCCCTGACATTTCTCCCTCATCCTTGTTCTCTTTCTACCTGTCTGCTTCTTCTCAGGCTCCTCTGCTGGGCCATTATCTATCTTTTCCTCCCTTAGTTCACAATTCCTGCAGGCTCTTACTCTTCTCTCAGGACACCTTCTCTTGAATTGCTTATCAGCTCCCGTGTATCACCTTTAGGCATCTGCATATCCAGCCTCAGTCTCTCCCCTGAACTCCAGTTATTTCTCATCACATACCTGCTGGTTAGCTAGCTCCTCCTCGATTTCCCTCAAGCATTCCAAACTCAACATAGCTAAAATGAAACCCATTATGTTTTCCTAATCTTACCCTTCCTTCAGATATCTCTATTTCTGATGAGCGTACCACCTCCCAGTAATCCATGTCATCCCTGACCCTTCCTTCTCACTCTCAGCTCCCAAATCCAAGCTGTTGCCCAGTTCCATCGATGTCAACACTGCAGCATTTCTCATATTCATCCCCTTTTCTCCAGTGTCTCCAGTTATGTAGACACCTTCATCAGGCCTTCATCATTTCTCACCCAGACCATTGTAGTACTTTCCTAATTGGTCTTCCTGTTTTTAGTCTCTCCCCTCCTCAAATACATCCTCTACACAGCTGCCATCTCCCCACTAGCTCCTCCTTCACTCCAGGCTCTGATGAAGAGGTGGCCCTTCTCCTTACCAAGGCCAAATCCTCTACATGTACCTGATGCCCTTCTGTCTTCTCCAGCAGATTGCCTCCACTATCACCCCCACTCTTCCTCTAATACTCTTTGCCCTCTTGGTTCCTTCCCTGCTGCTTACAAACACTCTTGAGTCTCTTTCATCCTTAAAAAAAACTCCCTAGATCCTCTTATTACTTCTAATTGTCATCTTCTGTTCCTTCCCGCACTCCTTCCCAGTCATACTTCTTAAAAATGCTGTCTACACTCAGTTCCTCTACTTCCTCTTCTCTCATTCGCTTCTGAAATCTGGCTTCCAACCTCACCACTCAACTGGAACTGCTCTCTCCAAAGTTACTAGAGATCTACTTGCCAGATCTAACGGTGTTCTCTCACTCTTCACCATTGACCTCCGCAGAATTTGACATGGTTGACCACCTTCTCCTCTTGGATACCTTCTCCTCTCGGATTTTCATGGCCTTGCTTCCTATTGGTTCTTCTCCCACCAGTCTGACTATTCCATCTCAGTCTCCCTTGCAGGATTACCATCCTGCTCCCTAACTCTGGATCTACCCCCAAGTCTGTATCCTGGACCATCTTCTCTTCTCCCTCCCTACATCTTCCATCTCTGTAATCTCCATCAGTGCCTATAATCATCTCATACCAATGATTCTCACCTCTATGCGTTCATGTGTACTCCCGTTTAAGAGTTCTGGTCTCACATTACTGCCTATTAGACATTTCCAAGTAGATGTTCCATTTTTGTTGTTGAGTTATTTCAGTCACGTCTGTTGGAACTAATTTGGGGTTCTCTTGGCAAAGATACAGTAATTTTTCTGCCATTTCCTTCTCCAGCTCAATTTACAAATGAGGAAACTGAGACAAACAGGGTTAAGTTACTTGACCGGGGTCCCACAACTAGGAAGTGTCTAAGGCCAGATTTGAACTCCAGGCCTGGCACTCCCATAGGCATCTCAATCTCAATGTGTCCGTAGTAAAGCTCATTATCTTTCCTCCCCAGACCTCTCCTTCTTCCTAACCTCCCTATTTCTATTAAAGGTACCTTCCAGTCAGGCTTAGAAACTCAACGTTGTTCATCGCACATATATAACCTATATCGAGACGGAAGGAGGGAAGGGAGAAAAATTTGGAACTCAAAATCTTATAAAAAATGAATGTTGAAAACTATCTTTACATGCAATTGGAAAAAAATAAAATATTTACATAAAAAAATAAAAACTCTCACTTAAAAAAAGAAATTCAATGTTGCCTTAGCCTCCTCTCTCCTTCACCCCACCCCCAACCATTCAGTTGCCAAGTACTATGGACTCCACCTCCACATCTCTCACACGTGTCTCCTTCTCTCCATTTACAGTCACCATCACAGTTCATGCCCTCATCACCTTTCACCCATACCAGTTCCAAGAGTCTAATAATTGGTCACCCTACCTACGTTTTCTCCCCTCTCTAATCCAATTGCCACATAGCTGCCAAACTAATATTCTTGAAGTACTGGTTTGACTGGTTTGAACCCTTCTCCTCCCCTTAAAAAAGTCCCAATAATTCCCTCTGCCTCTAAGATCAGGCACAAGCTTGACTGTCATTGAAAACCTTGAACAGGTGGAAGTAATAACAATGCTTGGTAAGTCTGACACCAGCTGGCTTTTCCAGACCTGTCGCACAGGGCTCTTCTTCAGACATGCTGGGTTCTGGTCAAACTGGTCTTATTGTGCTGCACCTCATAAATGACGTTCCATGTCCTGTATCTATCCCCTTGCATAGGCTGACGCCTATGCCTAGAATACTCTTCCTGCTCATCTTTACTTCCCAAAATCCCTAGCTTCCATCATGGGCCAACTTAAGTGCCACTTGAGGCCACATAAGGTTTATCCCCAATCCCTGCCAAAATTGCTATCTATCTATCTCATATATGTGTGTATGTGTGTACAATTTATACGAAGACATGAAGAGAGAGAGACAGACAGAGAGAGAGAGAGAGAGAGAGAGAGAGAGAGAGAGAGAGAGAGAGAGAGAGAATTTACCTGGTTACTCTCTCAATAAAATGTAAACTCCCAAGGGCAGGAGCTATTTGGTTCTCATCTTTCCATCCCCAACATCTAGCACAGTATATACATAGCAGGGGCCTAAAAATGCTTGTTGCATGAGTGAATGAATGAATGGCGGTACACAGCTAGGAAAAACCACCAGTACAGGCTGGTTTAGAGAGGCTGATCACCAGAACGTTGACTGCCAACTGATGAAGCTTTTAGTTTCAGCAACTTCTGGGAAGGGCCGTGAAATCTATTGGTGAAACTGGTGAAATTGCGGATCATAGGATCACAGATGTAGAAATGTAAGGGACTTCAGAGGGAATCTGGTCCAACCAAAATGAGGAAACAGAAGCCCAGAGAGACAAAGCCCAAGATCATACAGGCAGGAAATGGCAGAGATAGGATTCAAACCCAGGTCCTCTGATTTCAAATCCAGTGTGCTTTTCATTATACTATATTGCCCCCTTTTGGTTTTTAAAGTATGTAACTGTATATCTTGTTGCTCCTTTAGTTTAGGCAGGATTTGGGCCCCTGAATATTACAGTATTAAAGCTCAGGGAGAGGCAATGGACTCTTCTAAATAATAAGGCAGCTAGATGGCACTCTAGTGGATAGAGTGCCTGGCCTGGAGTCAGGAAGACTCATTTTCCTGAGTTCAAATCTGGCCTCTGACACTTACCAGCTGTGTGACCCTGGACAAGTCACTTAATTCTGTTTGCCTCAGTTTTCTCATCTGTAAAGTGAGCTGGAGAAGGAAATGGCAAATCACTCCTTTGCCAAGAAAACCCCAGATGAGGTCACATAAGAGTTGGACACAACTGAAAGATGACTGAACAACACAAAAAAATTGTCTATTTTTCTTGAGTTTTTTGTTGTTGTTTTTGGTCTGTTTTCTTTCACCACATGACTGTTATGGATATGTTTTACATGACTACACATGTATAAACTATATCAAATCATTTGCCTTCTCAATGAGGGGGGTGAGGAGGGAGAAAGGGAGAGACTTTAGAACTTAAAGTTTTAAAAATGAATGTCAAAAATTGTTTTTACATGTAACTGGGGGAAAATAAAATACCAAATAAGAAAATAATAATTTGTCTTCCACAGGGCCCATTTTGATTTTTTGTAATTCCACTTCATTTGGCTTGTTTCTATATCCCTGAGAAGTTGTCTGTCCTGATTTGAAGCCTTAACCTATGCCCCAACTCCTACTCTTTCAGTATTGCTGAAAAATTCATAACTACAAGGCAGAAAATAAGTGGGCGCCATTTCTAAGGTCTCCAAATTAAATACACCTCCAAAATTTCCTTTAGCAATCACAAACAAAACTTTGCCAAATGTGAAAATAAAACACGTACCTCAAAGACTAATATTCCCAACCCAACACCTCCAATCAACTTTCCATTATTTTCCAGAGATTCCTTCAGTTTATGTAAGCATCCCTAAGATGAAAAAAAGGATAGATCAAAACCTTCCCCTCCACCCCTAAGCAAATCATATGACTTTCGATTTTGTATTCTAGCAGATAAAAGCAATAACAATACTTTAAATATGTTTCAAGATCTAAATTGCCTGTTATCAACAGAGCCCTAACTAGCAATTTTTCTATGAGGCTAATGTGGAGCTTACACTCATATGGGCAGGAGTCAGATCTTCTGGAATATAAGATAATTTCTTACTTTTTGATGTGCAGCGTGATGTTTGAATGCCACACATTGAAAGAGATCAATACCTACTTGCCCACCTTAAGCCAAGTGGCCAACCCAGGCCATTCCAGGGCCAACCTTTGTCTGTTGTCATCCTCGAGCAACCTTTTTATGAACCTAATTTTGACCCTACATCTGCTGCGGATGCCCTACTAACTGATCTTGGTACCCATCCTTCTGAATTCTTCCTCCATCCCCTTCCTACTCTCCCACCTTACACCAGGAAACCTTGAATCAACTCAGCCACCCAGACATGATGATGATAATAAACAGCAGAGTCCAGACCAGGAAACAAAGTATAGCTTGGGAAGGCTAGGAGAGTTGCCATACCATCTTTTCTTTTAAAAATAAAATTTGTTTTATTAGAAACTTAGTATTAAGCCTCTATACTTTACCTCCTTGTCATTAGCAATGCCAGACTCCCGGCAAGGTAAATTTTCTTTGCAGCAAAAGGCAGGATAGTGGCCACCACTTAGATTCTGGTATTTAGAGCCGCTGAAATCGGTATAGTTGTGGAATCCACAGCAGTTCAGCTAAGAAGAAAGAAAACTAATTTATGGGTCCTGAATTTCTCAGAGAGAGCTGAGCCTTGTTTACCTGAAGCAATATCTATTACTAAAATCCCCATATGGATAGATACATTATTGGTAGTAAGATAGAAGGGAATAGTGCCAATTTTATAAATATTATCTCATTTGATCTTCTTCACAAAAACCCTGGGAGGTAAGTGAGATTATTTCTCCTTTTTTACAGTTGGAGAAACTGAGGCGGATAGCAGTTAAGTGAATTTGCTCAGGGTCACACAGTTTATAAGAGTCTGAGGCTGCATTTGAACTCAAGTTTTCCTGACTCCAGACCCAGCTCTCTATCTGCTGCACCATCTAGCGGCCCAATAGCCCTTCTCATTTATATAAGGTTGAAACTCTTCCAAGTGTTTCCCATTTACCATCCATTCTCTTATTTGCCCCTCACTATAATCCTGCGAGGTAGCCGAGGTTGGAATGATTATCCCCATTTTCCAGATTAGGAAACTGAGCCCAAGAGAAGGTAAGTGGAGTTACCATCATATGATACGGTATCATAGAATTGGAGGAGGTTTGAGAGATCCTTAAGTCCAACCTTGTTTTATCGATCAGGAGACTGAGTCTCCATTAGGTGAAACGATTCTGCCCAGGCCACACAGGAGGTAAGTGGAAAGGTAGGGATTCGAACTCAGGTCTCCTGATTCCCAGTCCTATCTACTTCCACCATCACCGCCCTCCTTCCTGACTAGGTCCCAGTCCCTGAAATGAATCAGCTGTATAATGTCAGCCCAAAACGAGGCCTGGAGTCCTTTCTCTCAACATCAGTTAGGAAAGCATTCTACTGCCTAAGGGGCTTTTCTCATGATGCCAGCCAGGCTGATTGTCGAGAAGAGGATTCTTGTTTTCCTTTGTCTAGTAAGACTCCTTCCACGAGAGTCAAGCGGCCTTTCCGGGTCAGGCAGGGAAAGTCCCTCCATTCTTGGCCACCAGAGAGAATCTCTCGGAATGGCTTAGCTTACCTCCATCATGGTGGTATTCCACATTTTTGTGATGTTTTCTTCCTTGCCATAGGACTCTCGTAACGTGCCAACTGCCCAAGAATCAATGTGTGTGAAGAGCGCGTTTGCCTAGAATGAAGGTGTATAACTTTCCGTGATTATATGTGCAACGATACATGTTGGCTGTAAGCTAACACATCTCAACCAACGCTCAGCACAGCGCTTCCAAACAGTAGGCAATTAACAAATGAGTTGAATTGAAACAACAGCGCATCCAAGCGCTCGGTAATTCAGTTCCCAACACAATGCCGCAGGCATCTAATAAATTCTTGCTATGCTAGGCTCTGGGGTCACAGAGACAAACACAAAATACTCCGAAGGTCTCAAGGAGCTTACGTTCTACTGGTAAGAACCAAGATGTATAAAAATAAGGAAATAAAAAATATTTCCCAAGTAAGCATGAGGTCATTTCAGAGGGAAGAAGAATTCTAACCTCTGGGGGATCATGAAAGGCCTATGTGAAAGGGAAGGCTGGGGATTGAGAGACAGATAAGTAACCACAAACGATAACAACTTAATTCAGCGATGATTTTGTTAAATCCCTATTCTGCGACCAGCCCTGCATTGGATAATAATAGCTAATATACGTATATTGCTTTAAGATTTGCAAAGTACTTTACAAAGGCTATCACATTTTATCCTCACAACAATACTATAATGTAGTATTATTAGTACTATATTGTTAGTAATATGTATTATTAGTATAATATAGTATTAGTATGCTTATTATATTACTAATCAGTATACTTATTATATACTATATTATATTATTATATATGCTATATACTTACTATATTATACTTATTAGTATAATATAGTACAATAATACTATATTATTATTCCCACTTTACAGATGAGGCAACTGAGGTTTCTGACCTTATCGTTCCATAAAAACTTCTCTCTCCAAAGTTATCGATGACTTCTTAGTTGCCAAACCCAAAGGCCTTTTCTCTATCCTCATTCTTCTTGACCTCTCTGCAGCCGCTGACACTGTTGATCACTCTCTCTTCCTTAATACTCTCTCTTCTAGGTTTTTTGGACACCATCTTCTCCTGGTTCTTTTCCCACCTATGTGACCATTCCTACTCTCTATCCTTGGCTGGATCCTCATCCAGATTGTGCCCTCTAACCACAGGTGTCCCTCAGGGCTCTGCCGTGGGCTCTCTGCTCTTCTCCCTCTATGCTACTTCGCTTAGTGATCTCATCAGCTCCCACGGATTTAATCACTATCTCTATGCCGATGATTCTCAAATCCGTCTTTCCTGCCCCAATCTCTCTGCTGACCTCCAGTCTTGCATCTCCAACTGACCTTCAGACATCTCTAACTAGATATCCAACAAGCATCTCCAAAACGGAACTCATTATCTTTGCCCCTAAAACTTCCCCACCTCCTACCTTCCCTATTACTGGAGAGGGTAACACCATAATCCCCGTCCCTCAAGCTCACAACCTAGAAGTCATCCTGGATTCCTCATTATCTCTCATCCCCCATATCCAGTCTATTGCCAAGGCCTGTCAATTTCACTTTTGCAACATTTCTTAAATACACCTGCTTCTCTCCTCTGACACTGCCACAGCTGGTGCAGACCCTCATCACCTCATGCCTGGTTCATCACAATAGCCCACTAATGTGTCTGCCTGCCCCAAGTCTCTCCCCACTCCACTTCACCCTCTATTCATCCACTAAAGTGATTCTTCTAAAACACAGGTCTGATGATCATGTCGCCCCCTACTCAATGAACTCTGGTAGCTGGCTCCCTATCGCCTCTAGGACAAATACAAAATGCTCTGTTTGTCCTTCATAAACTAGCCGCTTTCTATCTTTCCAGTCTCCTTACACCTTACCTCCCAGGATGGACTCCTTGATCTGGAGACACTGGCCTACTGACTGTTCCACCAACGGGACAGTCCATCTCTCAGCTCTGGGCACTCTCTGGTTGTCCCCATGCCTGGAATGATGTTCCTTCTCCCCTCTGGCTACTGACCTTTCTGTCTTCCTTTAAGTCTCAACTAAAATTCCACCAACTACAGGAAGCCTTCCCCAATTCTTAATTCTACTGCCTTCCTTCTGTTAATTAATTATTTCCTATTTTCATTATTTCCTGTACATAGCTTGCTTTATATATATTTGTTTGCATGTTGTCTCCTCCATTAGATTGTAAGCTTTCTCAGGACAAGCACTGATTTTGCTTCTCTTTATATCCCCAGGGCTTAGCATAATGCCTGACACATTTTTTTTTTCAGTTTTCTCTGACTCTCCTTGACCCTATTTGGCAAAGATATTGGAGTGGTTTACCATTTCCTTCTCCAGTTCCCTTTACAGATGAGGAAACTGAGGCAAAAAAAAGCTAAGTGACTTGCCCAGGGTCACATAGCTAGTAAGGATCTGAGGCAAGATTTGAACTCAGGAAGACGAGTCCTTCTGACTCCAGGACAGGCACTCTATCCATTTCTCCATCTAGACTGGCACATAGTAGGCATTTAATAGATGTTTATTGATTGACATGAAGTGACTTGCTCGAGGTCACACAGCCAGTAAACGTCTGAGGCCAGATCTGAACTTGGGTCTTCCTGGCTCCACTTTCAACACGGTCTACTGCACCATCTAGCTGGATGTTGTGAAAGATTTGGAAGCCCTCAGTGAGCTCCCAGTCTGGTCAGGGACACTAGAATCCACCCACAGAACCACATGCTAGCAGAGCTAGAGATGTGGAAGATGATCAGATCCACCTTCATAGTGTGCCACGGCTGATTTGAAACATTAAAGAGAGAACCTCAGGGGGGCTGAATGCCCTAGAATTCAGCCACATTATAGACCTTAATGCTCATACTCTTTTCAGAAAAACCCCATGGAACCTTTGAGTTCATAAGAGGTAACATCTAGTCCAGTCTCCCACCCAGTGCAGAAATACCCTCAGGAAAGGGGATTTTAACTGGTTTGTGTGTGTGTGTGTGTGTGTGTATGTCCTGGATCTCTCTGGCAGTCCACTGAAACCTACAGACCCCTTCTTAGAAAAACGTTTTTGAAGGCACAAAATAAAACACATTAGAAAGGAAGCCAATTATATTGAAATACAATCATCAAATTTTTCTTTAGGTTCCCAGACCCCAAATTAAGAACCCCTGCTCTAGCTACAGCCTCTTTGTCAGGGGAGCTGAGCTGTGGGAATAGGAAGACAGCAGCTGCTACCCATTGTCCTTACAAGGCAATTGTCCTGAATTTCCCATCTGGAGATTGCTTATAGTCAACATATAAAAAAGCAGGGAGATTCTGGGTCTCTGAGCTGATTTCCAGTAAGCAGTTGTTTATACTACAAAACTGGTTCTGTGAATAAGAGAGGGTCTAAGCGAGTTAAAAGTGAGCCCTTTTTGTGGCAGAGAAGTTTTCTTTGTGTTGCTAGATGCCTAAGATCTCAGGTACAAACAAACATTGGGTTTGGATGATTATGACTCTGTCACAAAATCAGAGACAGCCACGTTCTTGACAACAGTTTCTGAGTCCTTCTTTATTCTCTTAGATGTATCTGTATTGGAGGCTGAGGGACCTTGACAACGGTGCTTGAATCCCTCCATAGATGGAGGTGTTTGATGCTCATTGGACAGCTCTGTTATTACAAAGCTCTTCCTTCTATGGAGCTGAAATCCGCTTTCTTACTGGCCCTAGTTCTGAACTCCAAAGCCATAGAGAATTCCACCTCCTTCTTCCAAAGATGCACCTTCAGTTTCTGAAGAGAGTACTCACGTATCTCTGAAGCCACAGAATCACCGAATTTAAGAGAGAGAAGAGAGATGTCCAGGGCTATCTTGTCCATGCCATACTTGGAAACAAATCTCCCTTACGACACACCCCATTATAACCTACTTTTCAAAAGGTGGTCATCCAGACTCTGCTTGCAGACCTCCAAGGAAGCAGAACCCACTCCCAACTGAGGGGTCCCATTCCACCTTTGAACAGCTCTAATTATTAGGAAATTTCCCCACACATCAAACTTAAATTGGCCTCTTGATAATTTCCATTTATTACTCCTATTTCAGCCCTCTGGCGCCAGTCTCTCTTCAAAAAGCTAGACTTTTAAGAGCTTAAAAATAGTTCTCATGTCTCTTCTCCTGACAAAAAAAAAGATACACTGCTGTCTAACTGTACATCCCCATCAGGTACTTATGAAGCATGTTTATAAGACTTTATACTTATTTCCATTGAATTCCATCTTATTAGATTTGGCCCAGTGTTCCAGCCCATCAAGATCTTTTCAGCTTCCAATTCTTCTATCTAGTGTGCTAATTATCCCTTTCGCTTTATGTCATCTGCAAATGTGATGACCATGTCGCCTATGATTTTAACCAAATCATAGATAAAGATGTTAAACAACACGGGGTCAAACGTAGATCCCAGGGGTACTCCACATCCTTAGGGACTGTCCCTAGTTCTGTCACTTGCCCTCCACGTGACATGTTATCTAGACCCTTCACCATTTTAGGAATGTCTTGTGCCTCCTAAGCACCTTGCTTAAGAGACAGGAACTAGAAGATGGATCAGATTTGACTTCACAGCTTAACTTCCCAACCTGCTACATGCTGGGTATAGGTCCCAGACCTGGCAAGCCATAATTCAGACTGATGTAAATAGCTATTCACACCCTCCCTCACAATAGGATGACAACATAGGCCAAGGAGACCTCAGACAAAGTACCACACAACTGCTTCTGCTACCTCATGCCTTCAAGCCCTCAGGCATCTCTTCCACACAAGAGCTCCCCGCTCTCACTCCAAGAGTCTCTCCCTCTCCACAAGTGTCCTATCACCACAGTGTTTCTTTTTATTTATCTTATTTTATCTTTAATTCTGAACTTAAATACTGAAAAAGATCATCTATTTACACAGCAGAACACAAAAAGAGGATTGCATATGAAACCATAAATCTAAATTTCATGCTGCTTGCTTAAAAAAGTATATAATAATTCCATATCTTACTTTCAAAACTGTCCTGCTTATCTATACTTCCTTCTTCGTGCTTCTGTTCTTTTCCATGCATTTTTTTTAAAAAGTTTCAATGCCTTTCTCTCTCTTTTTTTGATGTTACTATTATTAAGTTCACCTCTCCTCTCCAACCTTCTCACATTAAAAATCAAGAGAAAGGAAAAAAACCTTGAAACAAATGGGTCTTCCTGGCTCCACTTTCAACACTGTCTACTGCACCATCTAGCTGGATGTTGTGAAAGATTTGAAACAAATAAGAATGGTCAGGTAAAACACAAAGATTTAATACTGTAATGTTTTCATTTCAAAATTTTTTAAATATTTTTATTTTTTCAATTAGTGAAAATTTGCCTTCTCTCTCTCCCCTACCTCCTCCTCTCTTCCCATTGAGAAAGAAATAAAAACAAAACCCCTGTTACAAAAATATATAGCTAAGCAAAACAAATCCTCCTACTAGCCATGAAAAAAAAAGTATGTCTCAATCTGCACTCTGAGACCATGTCCTCTCTGTCAGGAGGTGAGTACATGTTACATCAGTCCCCTGGAATTTGTGGTTGGTCATTGTATTGATCAGAGTTCTAAAGTCTTTCAAAGTGGCTTAAGACTTCACATTGTAAAGAGAAACAACTTTGAAAGATTCACCCATTGGCCATGTACAAAATATACCCCAAAGCCATCACTTCTCTGTCAAGAGGCAAGTAACATGCCTCATTATAGATCCTCTGGAGGCACAGTTGGTCACTGCATTAATCAGATTTCTTAAAGCTTTCAAAGTTGTTTTTCTTTGTCCTCGTATAAATCGTTTTCCTTGTTCTACTCACTTCACACTGCATCATTTGATACCATCGAGGACTCCCTGAAATAATCTTTTGTAATTTCTTATGTGGTAGTATCCCATTATGTTCATTTACCACAATTGACTCAGTCATTCTATGAGTGATAGGCACCCCTTACATTCTAGTTCTTTTTTTTCTTCCCCCCTTTTAGTTCCCCCTTTAGGATCAGGAAATTTATTTTGCCTGCAGCTATTCCCTCCTCAGTATTATCCTCTCTCTTAATACCATCCTTCCCATCCCTATTTTTTTCCCTGTTGAGTTTGATATATTTCTACACCAAACTGTTTGTGTGTATTGATCATGCTTTGTTTATTTCAGTTAAGTAGGTTAATCTGATACCCAAAAGAGATAATATTTGCACAGTGCTTTGTACATAGTAGATTAATACTAGATTAACAAATGCTTATTCTCTTCCCATCCCCTTTTCCCCACCTCTTATACTCTTTCCTCAAGTATTCCAATTACAAGAAATCACAAGTCATACTCCATTCTTCCTCTACAGTAACTCATTCCATTTACCTGTCCTTTTCTTTCCCCTCTTAAAACCCTCAGATAGAACAATTCACCTCCAGGACCTCTGTTTTTCTTATTTAACTCCGTCAATACTCTTTTTTAGGCATTAAGGTTCTAAAGGGACACTTGTTTCTTTTTCCTCATTTAAGACATTTTCACTACATCGTCATTGTTACAATAAATTTGCTTTTCAAGGTGTCGACTCATGTTAGGATTTCAAAGTTCCTACTCAATTCTGGCCTTTTCATGAGAAATGCTTGAAAGTCCTCTATTCCATTAAAGTTTCATTTCCCCTTCTGTAGAGTTATATTCAGCTTTGCCGGATAAGTTATTCTTGATTGTAAGCCTATATCTTTTGCCTTTTGAAATATTGTATTCCAAGATCTCCTCTGGTTTTGAGTAGAAGCTGCCAGGTCTTGTGCAATCCTAACTGGTTACTTGGTACACAAATTGCTTCTTTCTTGATGCTTGTGGTATTTTTTTTCTTTGACTTTGGAGCTTTGGATTTTGGCTATGAAATGACATTCTTGGGCCTTTTCCTTTTGTTTTATTTTCAGGAGATCATCAATGCATTTTTCCCTTTGTTACTTTGCCCCTTGGTTCTAATAAATCTGAAAAGGTTTTGTTTATTCTTGAAATATAGTTTCCAGTCTTTTTTAAATCCTGGTTTTCAAGGAGTCTGTTAATTCTTAAATTCTAGGTTTTATATTTTTTTCTTCATTTAATCTTTCGATTGATGTTTCTTGTCTCAATGAGCTATTGATTTGTTTGGTCTATTGCAGTTTTCAGGCAGTACTTTTCTTGGGTAAGGTTTGCTACTTTCTCTTCTAAGCTATTTCTTCTCTTTTCAATTCTTTTTTCTATAATTTTTATTTCATTTTTAAATCTTTTGCTTCATTTCTTCTAGGTATTCACGTAGTCTTTATGGAGAATCTTTTTTCCCCTATGTTTGAAATTACTACAAGAGTTCTTATTCTGATGGACAATAATTTATTTGTACTGGTCAGTGTCTTCTTTGACTTACTCATGGCTCCAGATTTAGTTCCTAAATTGTGCTACAGCCAGTCTCTGTCCCCTGCCAAGAATTTTGTGTGGAGTAGTTGGCCCTGCTTGGCTCACGTTAAGTACCTTAAGATTTTGCATTGATGTCTGCTTGTCAGGTTTAGGCCCCCCGAAATCTTTGAGGTTCAGCATGCTGGATCTTTAGTGCCCTCTCTCATAACTCTCATAACTCAGGACAGGATGCTAGTGACCTAAGAGTCTCTGGGCTCCTGGGCTGTTCAAGTCTGAGCACTGCTGCACTGCCCTGGTTTTTACCACTCCTGGGGCTTCCAGGTCCACATTTTGAAGCACTGTGACCACCATGGTGCTTTCTTAGGGGGCCCTCCATTGTTGTTGCCTCTGGACCTAGAATCTCACAGTCTACGTACGTCACTGGCCTGTTTATGTTTGCATTGGGAGGATATGGTTTTGTTTGCCTGTGTCTGCATTGAGTTTGCCAGCTTCCCCTGTTCTGTTGCTCCCAGGCTTCTGGCTGATTTTTATGTAGTTCTGGAGTGGATGAAGTCACTTACTATAGAATCTTACTATGTTAATTATTCAACCTAGTACAAATAATTTCATGTTTTTGCATGAGAGCTGGATGATCTGCCTCTGTTCAGGAAGCCATTTTGTCCAGAAGTCTCCACCACACTCTCCCCACACCAAACTTTCTCACCATATTAATGGCTACCTTTTGTGATAGTAAAACACTGGAAATGAAGTGGATGCCAGTTGATTGAGGAAAGACTGAACAAATTGCAATTTATGAATATCATACCATATGAAACAATGAACAAGAGGAATTCAGAGAAACATAGAAAGACTTATATGAGCAAATGCAGAGTGAAGTAAGCAGATCTGGAGAAACAATATACCCAATGACCACAGTACTATAAATAAAAATAAGACTAAAAGGCAGTGAGAGTGGTTGATTACAATAACATGTATAGGGAAATTTATAAAACCAGAAGACCTAACTTAGAATGTTAATTCATTTTCATTTTTAAAGGTTTAAGATATAAGTACATTGGAGATTAAATTACCACCCAGTCATGTAAAAGAATAATAAAAACACCTGCTTTCTGCTTCCATCCCCACTTATAGTAACTTCCTGGCACTCCCAAATACCTTTGCTGAAATACTGGTGCAATTTATCACACCCTTTATTAGCTATTCCCATAGAACATTCCCCCACACTAGGCTTCTTCACCTCCCAGACTTCCAACATCCCAGTCTCTTGATTCATAATCTTAGTCACAGCCCAACTCCCCACAACAGCTAACCTTCCTTAAGAACTTTTAAAGCATGTCAACCTTGAAGAACAGATAAGAAAATTCAGATGCACTTTCTCCTCTCTTTTTTTTCAGAAGTGAGGTGCTATGAATGCAGAATATTGCATATACTGTTAGTTTTGCTGAATTCCTCCTTTTCCCCCCTCTTTTTTTATTATGAGACATAGCTTACTGGGAGGGTATTTTCTGAAATGAAGTTGATGTAAAAACCAAGAAATTTCAATTAAATTTTTAAAAAATAAAAAAAGAGATATGGGATGCAATCTTCCTGTTCTCACTATAAGTTAAAACCAACTCTGAACTTACAATTGAGGAGAAGACCAGGATGATCATAGCACTTGCCATCTTGATCAGGAAGACGATCAATATAATAATGAAGAACTGGAGGAAAAGAGATCTGGTCACTGCTATGGGTCACACTTTGACTCCTAGATCCCTAAGGTAGGGTCCTACTCATTGGTAACAATGTTTCTGAATAAAGAAGAAAAATACACCCATTGGCCAATCCCTCAATGTCTCAATTGGTCTCTTGAGTAACAACATTCCTACCTAGATTCTGGCATCAGCGAAACCAAATAGATAGCAAGCATTTCCTTGCCCTAAACTTTAAAAGAAGTCTTGAATTCATGGAGGGCCACAGGGATGAATTTAGGCAATTCAAAAATGAGAATAGTCACTAGAGAAAGAAAAGGCTTAACTTCTTATGACATGTTCTCACCAAGAGCAATAACTAGGAACTTTTGTACCTGGAGCAAGAGCCATAAAACATGCCCTCAAATCAACTTGTGTGTGAAAAGTGTTTTGTAATTGTGTTCATATAGTTCTGGGTTTGTCTTGGCAGGCAGACTCCCAAATATTTTATATTGTCTGTGGTTACTTTAAATGGAATTTCTATCTCTTGCTGCTTGGCTTTGTTAGTAACACATAGAAGTGCTGATGGTCTATGTGGCTTTATTTTATATCCTACAACTTTGCTAAAACTGTTAATTATTTCAAGTAGTTTTTTAGTTGATTCTCTAGGATTCTCTAAGTACACCATCATATCATCTGAAAAGAGTGATAGTTTTGTTTTCTTATTTCTTCGATTTCTTTTTCTTGTCCTATAGCTAAAGCTAACATTTCTAGTACAATATTGAATAACAGTGGTGATAATGGACATCCTTGTTTCACCCTTGATGTCACTGGAAATGCTTCCAGCTCATCCCCAGTACATATAATGCTTGCTGATGGTTTTAGATAGATGCTATTCATCATTTTAAGGAAAATTCTATTGATTCTTATGCTCTCCAGTGGTTTTGTTTTAAATAGGAATGGGTGTTGTATTTTGTCAAAAAGCTTTTTCTACATCTATTGAAATAGTCATATGATTTCTGTTAATTTTGTTATTGATATGGTCAATTATGCTGATAGTTTTCCTAATATTGAACCAGCCCTGCATTCCTGGTATAAATCCCACCTGGTCATAGTGTATCATCCTCATGATAAGTTGATGTAATCTCTTGGCTGATATTTTATTTTAAAATTTTGCATCTATATTCATTAGGGAAAATTGGTCTATAATTTTCTTCTCTGTTCAAATCACCTTTTTAAAATGAAGTTTAGGTTGGGGGATTGAGGGAGGGAAGACATTGAGAAGTGGGGGGGAGGGCAGGTGACAGGCTAGTGAGAATCTCAGCTGAGCGGGGCTCCTGTGGGAAAGAAGCACGGTCTTGCAGCTTCCTATTTTGATTAATTATTTTTGCTAAGTAGGCACTAAGTTTAGTTGATCCCATGCTAATGAAGGATTGCAAGTGCTGCCAATATCCTAAAAGTTCAGCACCTGGAGCAAAGCTTCAGTCACCCCATCCTAAGTACAGCTCTGCCTACACATACAAGGCACAAAGATGATGCTATTCACTCATCTTCCCTGTGACATGCTTGTTGTGTTATTCTTCTAGTGGGAGGATGAACTACATTGACTCATACTCACTCTGGGGATCTATCAGAAAAGTAGCCGCTTGGCCCTAGCAGGGCTTGGGCTTAATGAGGGTCTTCCTCTGCCCAAAGCTACTTGGGAATAGAACCCAAAATCAGGTTCACACCCGCAGAATTCTCAGGCCCAACATCCTCCTTCTACCTACCAGCAACAGCAGGCTCTTGTTTTCCCTTATGGCTCCCCAGCAGCCCAGGATTCCCAGGAACATGAGGATGCTGCCAATGATGATGCAGAGGTATCTGATAACCACCAGCTGAGTGAATGGTGAGACTGTAGCTCCCAGAAAGTCAGTAAAGGAGCTTCCATCTATTTTCAAACACAAGCCAATGGCCAGCAGTCCCAATCCCCCAAACTGGTGAGAAGAAAGAGGGAGAAAAATGGGGAGATGACTTTCATTAGTATTTTGATACTGGAGAAAAAAAATGTCTTTATCAGAAAACTTCCTCTCTGTGTCCAGCTCTACCTCCTTAAACTCCTGGACTAGGGAAATTTTCCTTGCTGCCCCGGGGTGGCATTTGGAAGCATAGGTGGTGACTTGCTATCTAGGTGTTTCCAGAGTGTTGGCAGCTCTCAACAGGCTGGCCAGAGAAAATTGGGCCCACTCCCCCAACTCATCCTAACCATTCCCTTCAAGCACAGGTATTGCCCAGTTCATCTATTCCCAAAGAAAACCTATGATGAGGGCTTTCGGAAAAGAGAGAGCAGAATGGAAGTAGATGATGAAAAAGCAGTTTGAGTGGGATAGCCACCAGAAGGGTATGAGCGGAGTGCCCAATGACCCTAGCCTGGGAGATAATGAACTCTGACCCATGGGCTTCCCTAGCATGAGTGATCCCTCCCAACTGAGCCAGGAAGAATCTCTGTAACCCACTCAGGCAGAATGTAGGAATATAGGGAAGCTTTAGATATAGGAGGCTTCTCAGAAATTCCCCCTCCCCTGGAATATGTCTGGGTTGAGTAAAGGAGATGGAAGGCACAGGCAAAATCCCTTCTTGGTCTCATACTCACAAATATGATGCTGTTAAAAAGAAATATCAGGATTTTTAGGAGAGCAAAAAGGGCCATCTCCCTCTGTTTGAAGCCCAGGAGATGGCTATGCTAATTCTGTATCTCCAAAGAGCAGTCTCTGGCTTTCCAGGAAATCTGCAGGACAGTGGCCTGGATAGTGGTAGAAAGTCAAGGCTTGCAGCGGGGTGTCCACAGTGCTCTTGAGGAAGGCAGGACAGATGGGATGGTGACCTTCAGTGCTTTTTGTTTCCTGACTGCAGGGCCTTGCCGGATCACCTGCCTGTAAGAGACAGCACCCCAGCTTCAATGATGGCCAGGAGCTCATCTGACCCTGGGCTCCTAGACTTGTTCATCATCTGAAGAGTGCTCCCCTTTCCTGGGGATGCTCCAACTCCACTCTAGGGATAGGGGGTCAAGGCTTCCTCTATCTGGTGACTGACTCTCTTTGGATAAATGGAAGCCCCTCAGTTTGCCTTCCTCATATGAATTACCCAAATACAATAAGGTCAAATGTTCTTTTTTACTGGTCTTGAGGTTAGGAACAAATAAAACAGGAAACAAAAAAAATATAATAGTGTCACTCATTTTTAAGCATTTTCCGATTTCTCCTAACAATCATGTGATGTACCTAATACAAGTATTATCATCCCTGTTTTACAGATGGAAAAATAGGCACAGAGAGGCCAAGTGACTCACCCAGGGTCACACAATTAATAAGTGCCAGGGCCAGGGCTAGAATTCAGGTCTGACGATACCAAGACCAGTGTCTCTTCCACAGTACACCTTTCTACCTCACATTAATGTGGTGTTTGAAGGCTCATTTACAGACAGGCAGGATGGTAGACTAAAAAGAATGCTGAATTTGGAGGCAGAGGACCAGGGTTCAAATTTGTTACTAACTAGCCTCTCTAAGCCATCCCCGAGCCTCTCTATGCCACTTGCAAAATTGAAGATGCTGAGCCAGACATCCTCTCAGGTCACTTCCAGCTCTAAATCTGTCCCCTTATTAATGATGGGGGTGGTGTAAAGAGCCCTGAATTTTATATCGGGAGGCCTGGGTTAAAGTCTTTTAGCTGCTATTTTTATGATCCATGTGACCTTGGGAAATGCCTTTCTCTCTGTGGACCTCAGCTTCTTCATCTATAAAACAGGTGGGTCAGACTTCACTAGGGGATTTCTAAATCAGATACCTTCTAGTTCTAAATCTTAGGATTCTGAGTGTGGCACAACTTCCACACACACAAAGGTGGGATGAGACTGAGCCAAATAAAGAGTCCTGGTGGGGGGCCCAGGAGGCAAACCCTCTGCTTTGCCTTCAAGCTGAGCTGAACCACAAGTGTGGCTTGACATCGTTGCTTAGGAAGACCAATTATATGGTTTTCCCCGGACTGGCCAGAGCAGGCTGGGTGCCCAGGGATTGAAGAATAGCCACTCATTGTTTCCATGGCACAGGCGGAGATTTCTCCCCACACAGCTCTTTGAGAGAAAGGAGGAGGAAGCTGTTCCTCCGGTGTTCCCAGCCAGTCTCTGCTTGTTCCTCTCTCTCTCTACCTGATCAGTTTTTCTCACCTGTAAAATGGGAATAAAGCTCTCTGTACAGTTGGGAGGGAAGTGCTTTCGAGATGCCTTGCAACCTGCCTCATCTCATTCTTTGTGTGCCCTAAAGAAGTAGGCGTGTGGTCTCAGGTGCCCTTTGGGGTGAAGAAAAAGGGACACGGCTGTGAGTGAAGAAGCTATAACTGAAGCTGTCCCAGCTCTCTTTGTGGTGGCAAAGGACTGGAAATTGCAGGGATGCCCATCACCTGGAGAATGGCTAAACAAGTTGTGGTATATGATCATGATGGAATACTACTGTACTATGAGAAACTCGATGAGCTCGATGTTCTTAGAAAAACATGGACAGACCTGCCCAAAATAATACAGAGAGATATGAGCAGAACCCAGAGAACACTGTATGTAATAATAGCAACATTGTTTCAATAATGACTTTGAGTGAATAAGTTATTTTGACTATTGTAAATACCCCAAATTAACTATAAAGGACATATGAAGAAAGACAGTATCTGCATCCAAAGAAAGAACTGAAAAATTGAAGTATACATGTATATATATATGCATACATATATACACACGTATGTATATGTGTATGTATATATGTGTGTATGTATGTCTATATGTATATATACATATATGTATACACACACACACACACACACACACACATATATATATACCTATTTATCTCTAATGGTGTCCCCTGTGCATAGCAGGTTGTGCCACTCGTCCCACTTATTTTCACCATTAGTGATTCATTCCTTTGGATTAAGCCTTGTCCTGACCATGCAATTCTCCATCCAAATGAAAATATCCCATAAGTCTCAAACACCCTATAAGCCCAGTGCTTCCCTTTCTGTAAATTCATGACTTAGATTATATTACCCCCAAAATCCCTTCCAGATCTAACATTCATTGAAACTGAGGCCCAGAAAGTGACTTGCCTAAGGTCACACAGCAAGCTCATGGATGAGATATGAGGAGATCCCAGGCAGCCTTACTCTTGGTCTTTTGCAAAGATCCAGATGTTAGAGGTAGGAGGAGCTTTATTTACAGAGGATTTGATTCCATTCAACAGCACCTTATTAAGTGCCTTCTGTGGCCGCTGAGGGTGGGGAAAAAGAACTCTGTTAACCTTAGAGTGTCACAGGCAGGTGAGTCAGGAGTATGGGAGCTGTAGCAGTACAAAGGTCAGTGAGAAGGGAGCTTAAAGGGGACGTGGGGATGGGAAGGACACAGACACAAATCACTTAAATGCACGATGGAACAAGACAGGAACAGTAACAGCTTACTTTCATAGAGAGCATTAATGTTTGCAAAGTACTCAGAAGTCCAGCCTCAGACAGTGCTGGCTGAGTGACCCCAGGAAAGTCACTTAACCTCAAAGGCGACTCTCTAAAACTCCAAAGACACAGAGAAGGCGCAATGTATTTTGGCAGAAGGAATTCCTAAAGAGGGAATCAAATGATGATGATGATTTAAAAAAAAACTGTAGGATTTATATAGTGTTCTAACATTTGCAAGGGGCAGCTAGGTGGTAGAGTGGATGGGCCTGGAGTTGGGAAGACTCATCTTCCTGAGTTCAAATCTGGCCTCAGACCTTTATTAGCTGTGTGACCCTGGGCAATTCACTTAACCTGTTTGTCTCAGTTTCTTTATCTGTAAGATGAGCTTGACAAGGAAATGGCAGACCACTCCAGCATCCCCAAATGGGGTCATGAAGGGTTGGACATGGCTGAGAAATGACTAAACAATAAAAAAATTGACATGTGCAAATGATATCCCATTCTATCTTCACAACAGCTACCTGGAAGGTAGGTACTATTATCATCTCCATCTTATAGATAATGAAACCAAGGCAGGAATAGGTCAAACGACTTGCCCAGGGTTACCACACTAGTAAATAAGGGTGAATTTGAACTCAGATCTTCTGACTCCAGGTCCAGAGCTCTATCTACTGTCCCCTTATATAAAATTACAGGTCTAATAAAAAAATAATAAAACGACCCTGTGAACTACTGCATATATTATTATTCATGTTTTACAGGTGAGGAAACGGAGGCTTAGCATGTTTGCATGACTTGTCCTGGATCACACACCTAGCAAATGCCCAAGGAAGGATTTGAACTCAGACCTTCCTGATTCCGAGTCCAGTACTCTGTCCTCTACACCAGGCTGCCCAAAAAGGGGGACAGAGGAAGGGAATAAGTACTTATACAATGCCTACTATGTGCTAGGCGCTGTGCAAAGTGCTCTATAAACATTAAGAGAAGCGCAAAGTACAAGGATTCTCTCTAAGAGAGAGGAAGAGGAAAGATCATTTCGTGGGATTTGGGTATGGGAATGGTGATGCCCTCGCCTCCTGGCCCCTACCCCAAACCGTACTTGTCACTCCAAGGCAGAGAACAGAAAATATACTGATAATCGGGCCACCAAAAGAACTAAGGGGATGGGATGCATGAGTGTGGAACCTGCTCAAGGTCCAGGGCCCTCAGCTGATTGCTCTTCTGGGCCCTTTCAGAATCACAGGGTAAGGGGGAAGGACCAACCCAGGACCTGGCTCCACTGAACAATGAAATGAAGCTGTTCCATGATATCACCAAAAGAGGAAGAGAAGACCTGAGTTCCAGTCCCATTTCTGATCCTTCCTGGCTACGTGACCTTGGCCAAGTTGCTTTACCTCTCAATTCTGTGGGCAGCTTTCTAAGATTAGAAATTGCAGAGAAGGCATGGTAGGGACATTGGCACAAGGCGTTTCTTCCCAGGGTGGGGGGCTTGCTGTAACATTGAAATCCCACGCTCAAATCTCTAGCCCTATTTGGAGCCAGGAGACTTTCAGATCTTGCCTCCACTTCTTAGGACCTGGAGCAAGTCCCTTCCCAGCCCTGGGCATGTTACCTTACCGGCAAAAGAAAGGAGTTAAGACTACCCAGCGTCCAGGGTCCCTCCCTTGAGCTCTAAATCACACAATGGCAAGGCATACAGGAAGCTCTTAATAAATGCTTGTTGATCGATTGAGCCTCTCAAGACTATGACTCTGCATAGGATTTATCAAATGAGAGGACCCTCAAGAAGAACCGTAAGAAGACATTTCCCCCTCACTTCTTTGTAAGGTTCGGATCCAAGGGGGAGGAGCATTGTGTCTAACGACATTAAGCTTATTCATTATGTTGGTTGGTTTTACTGATTTTTTTTCTCTTCTTTCTAAAAATATTCTCTATTGCAAGGGATAACTTGTAACAAAGTAGGGGAGGGGAAGGATACAAGGGAAAAATCTAGGTGATGCACAAACAAAAGATGAAAATAAAAATCCACTTTTAAAAATTCCATGCAGCCAAGAAGCAAAAATTACCAACCCTCTCCCCAAACTCTGATGGAGTTCTGGTTTCATAATCTGAACCCTCTGCTCCTTCTTCCTACGTCCCCATCCCCGGGTCATGACTTGGGTTTCCCAAAGACAGCTGGATTTCAGATCTTAAACTGCTATTGTAGGATCCTCCTCCTAGGCAGCCCGTGGGGTTAGGGGGCACCGGTTCATCACTGCTGACTTACCTGCTTAGCAGGATCCTGGAGGGGTACAAGGACCTTCTGCCTTCTTGGGTCCAGGCTTATCTTCTGCTTCTCTCTTTCTCTGCGTTAGTCTCCGGGTGGACCCACCCCACCACCCATTAATGTCTCCTCTTACTGCCTCAGAAGGCCTGATAAATATGGTTCTGGGCCTGTGGGAATTCCCTGTGGGTTTGTTCTGATGAACTTCTAGGGGAGGAGAGCCTCTAGGAAGCTGTGAGCTCTTAGTCTTTTTCCTCCAACGGCTCGGGCTTAACCCTTTGTCTTTCCTCTGCCTCCCTTCCTCCAGGACCAGCCCCAGAGCCAGAGAACTTTTAGGCCAAGTGTGAGGGAGCTAAGGCAGAGAGAGGTTTCTTCTGCTGTGGTCCCAGCTGCCTTGGCAAATGTCTTCTCTCTCTCTATTTGTTTCTCTAGCTGTCAGTGGGCTTCATTCAGGGCAAGTGTGGGTGAATGGGAAGGGTTATATGTACAGTACTGCTGCTGTGTCCACAAGGAGCCAGGCATTGACAGTTGTGCCCTGGACACTGAAGGGCCCTGTGAAAATCTATTTTCTTTATTAAGAGATAGGCATTTCCAAGAATCAAGAGACAGCCAAGTCCAGTTGACAAAAACACCCATTTGTTAAAGCTGATCCCTTATTTCCAGCAACAAGTACTAAGTATGGAGCCTGGTGTTGGGCTCTGGGGAAGGTGCAAGGTTTATATATAGGACATCATGCCTGCCCTCACAGGGCTTACGGTCCAGTGGATGGAAGGAGGTAGAATTTTAGACAGAAACACAATTAAATGTAATATACAACGTTACATGAAAAGTACCTTGTACAGTAAAAAATGAAGACTTGGAGGAATTCAGAGAGATTTGGGGAGACTTATACGAACTTTCTGGGTAGCTAGGTGACACAGTGGATAGAGTACCAGGCTTGGAGTCAGAAATACTCATCTTCCTGAGTTCAAATCTGGCCTCAGACACTTACTAGCTGTGTGACCCTGGGCAAGTCACTTCACCCTGTTTGCTTCAGTTTCCTTATCTACAAAATGAGTTGGAGAAGTAAATGTCAAAACCACTCCAGTATCTTTGTCAAGAAAACCCCAAATGGGGCCATGAAGATTTGGACATGACTGAAAAGTGACTGAACAACATATAAACTGATGCCAAATGAAGTAAGCAGGATAAGAAGAATATACACATCTACTACAATAATGCAAATGAAACTGACTCTCAAAAAAGGTAGTAATTCTGGAGGCAGAGCCAAGATGGAGGCAGCAGCTCAACTGAGCTCTCCCCTAAACCTCTCCAACACCTTTAAATAATGCCATAAAGCAATTCCTAAAGCAGCAGAACCCACAACAGGATGGGGTAAAATAATTTTCCAGCCAAAGACAACTTAGAAGGTCAGTAGGAAAGGTCTGTCATACCTGTATAAGAGTGGAGCAGAGTCCAGAACAGGCCATACCAGTACAGACCCAGCCCCAACAAACCAGGTGCAGGCCTTGGGAGCTACTGAATCAGCAGCAGCAGCAACTGGTCTGGAGCTCTCAGCCCACAGACAGTAAAGGAGTCAAACAACTAGTCAGAAGGAGATTACAGAGGTCTCTTTGCTGGCACTGAGGCAGGACTCTGTTGCAGATCCAGTCACAGTCCTGGGTGGCAGTCCCAGGGCAAGGAGGAGCACTAGAACACCAGATCTTGCAGTCACAGTAGAACAGGTACCTTCATCCCAGTTCCAGGGCAAAAAAGAGTGCTTGTGGTCACTCACAGACCAGAACACAGGCCAGGAGAATAGTAAATACACTTCTCCTTAGATCATACCATCTTGGAAGGACTGAAAACTTACAGGTCCCTAGAAGTATCTCTGAAAACAGCTACACAAAACTCCTGAAGCTTGGGACAGTGTGCCCACCTCCCTGGAAGCAGAGCCTTACTTTAACAAAGAGTTAAAAGTCAAGAAATAGGCTGGAAAACTGAGCAAACAACAGAAAAAAATTCTGACTATAGAAGGTTACTATGGTGACAAAACACACACTCAGAAGAAGATAACAAAGTCAAAGCTCCTATATCCAAAGCCTCCCAAAAAAAATATGCATTTGGCTCAGGTCATGGAAGAGCTCAAAATGGATTTTGAAAATCAACTGAGACAGGTAGAGGAAAAATTGGGAGGAGAAATGAGAGTGATGCAAGAAAATTATGAAAAATGAGTCAACAGCTTGCTGAAGGAGACACAAAAAATACTGAAGAAAATAACACCATAAGGAAAAGACTAGTCCAAATGGTAAAAGAGGTCCAAAAAGTCAACAAAGAGAAGAATGTCTTGAAAAGTAGAATTGGCCAAATGGTAGAAGAGGCACAAACATTCACTGAAGAAAAAACTCCTTAAAAAGCAGAATTGGCCAAATGGAAAAGGAGATACAAAAGCTCACTGAAGAAAATAATTTCTTAAAAATTAGAATTGGGCAAGTGGAAGCTAATGGCTCCATGAGACATCATGAAACAATAAAACAAAGTGAAAAGAATGAAAAATAAATAGGAGGAAATGTGAAATATCTCACTGGAAAAACAACTGACCTGGAAAATAGATTCAGGAGAGATAATTTAAAAATTATTGGACTCCCTGAAAGCCATTATCAAAACAAGAGCCTAGACATCATCTTTCAAGAAATAACAAGGAAAACCGCCCTGATATTCTAGAATTAGTGGTTAAAATAGAAATGGAAAGAATCCACCAATCACCTCCTGAAAGAGATCCCAAAAATTAGAAGCAAAACTCCCAGGAACATTATAGTCAAATTCCAAAGCTCTGAGGTCAAGGAGAAAATATTGCAAGTGGCCAGAAAGAAACAATTCAAGTATCATGGAGCCACAGTCAGAATAACACAAGATTTGGCAGCTTCTAGAGGGCTTGGAACATGATATTCTAGAGGGCAAAAGAGCTAGGATTACAACCAAGAATCACCTACCCAGCAAAACTGAGTATAATCCTTTAGGTGGAAAATGAATATTCAATGAGATAGAGGACTTTCAAGCATTCCTGATGAAAAGGCCAGAGCTGAATGGAAAATTTGACTTTCAAATACAAGACTCGAGAGAAGCATAAAATGGTAAATAGGAAAGGGAAATCATAAGGGACTTAATGTGGTTAAATTGGCTCAATTACCATCTTTTATTACAAAGAATAAAAAAGATACAGAAAAAAAGCATTTGTGGACACATCAATCAAATATGTTCGATATTCCACACCCATTATCCCTCATCTCTGGAAAAAAAAGGAATTTGGGTGCATCTTTTCAGCTCTTCTTGGTTCTTATAATTACAAAGTTCAGTTTAGGTTTTTTGTGCCTTCTATTTAGACTGTTGTGTTATATTGAATATTGCTTTCTTGGTTCTGTTTATATCACTCTGTATCAGTTCATATAACTTATCTTCATTATTTCCTATAGCACAGTAATATTCCATTACAATCATTTATAACTGTGGTCCGTTTAGCCATTCCCCAATCAACAGGCATCTACTTTGTCTTGAGCTCTTTGCTACCACAAAAGCTCCTCCTATATTGGCACATATGGGATCTTTCTTTCTGTTTTTGACCTCCTTGGCATGCATGATCAGATGTGCGATCTCTAGGTCAAAAAGTATGATATATTATTCACTTTTTTAAGGCATTATTCCAAATTGCTTTCTAGAATGGTTAGACCAGCATAGCTCGGTGGTACAGTGGATACAGCACTGGACCTGGAGTTAGGAGGACTTGAATTCAAATTTGGCCTCAGACACTTACTAGCTGTGTAACCCTGGTCAAGCCACTTAGCCCTGATTGCCTCTGAAAAAAATTTTTTAAGAACCTTTAAAAATCAGATTAGTTGAACCAATTCACAGCTCTCCCAACAGTGTTTAATGGGCCTATCTTTCCATAGACCTGCCAACACTGACTCCTTTCCATTTTTTTGTTTTCTTTGCCGGGTATGAGATAAAACCTCAAAGCCATTTTTATTTGTACTGTTCTCTTTAGTAACAATCTGCAGCGGTCTCTCATGTGGTTGTTAATAGCTTACGGTTCTTTGGAAAATCGCTTGAATCTAGTGGTATATGCCTCCTACCAGCTCGTGAGAGATGATTGTTAAGTTTTCAATGTGAGCCTTTATACCTCAAAAATTGGTGAATGCTACAAAACAAGACTTGATTTATTATTTTGTTAATTGTTCAGATTTAAGAAAATGATGGAGATGTTAAAAATATAGACTAAACTTTTTAAAAAAAACATGGGGAGGCTAGGTGGCACAGTGGATAGAGCACCAGGCCTGGAGTCAGGAAGATTCATCTTCCCAAGTTCAAATCTGGCCTCAGACACTTACTAGCTGTGTAAGCCTGGGTAAGTCACTTAACCCTGTTTGCCTCAGTTCCTCATTTGCAAAATGAGCTGGAGAAAGAAATAGCAAACCACTGGTATCTTTGCCAAGAAAACTCCAAATGGGGTCACAGAGAGTAACTGAAACAATTGAACAACAGCAAAAAACTTTAAAATGTGTCATGAAAACTTTTTTCTTCTGGAAAGCCAGTTGTTTAATGTTTACCAGAACGTCCCTGCTGTTGTTTTTACTTCCCTTCGTTTCTTTGTCTCAAGAGATGGTTTCAGAGCTATAACCAGGAATTCTCACACCTGGGGAAAATTCATTCAGGGCACTAAGTACGACCCCATGATGCTCTGCAGAGCTGAAACAGACTTCAGACAGAGGTCATGGAACTTGGAGGCCAGGGACCTTGAAAAGGGGGAAGATGGAGAAGAAAACCGTGAGCCATATACTGAACTTACTGTGGAAAGGGAGGGACTAAATGCACACACATAGATGCCAGAAACAAGGATCTTGAATGGGATGGAATGAGCTTTCAAGGAGAAGGGGTTGCTTAGTAACAGTAGCAGAGGCAGCCTCTGTAAGTGATTGGGGTGAGAGGGATAGGATGATGGCAATCTGCAGATCACCCTGACTTAGGTCTCTTCCTCACTCCAGTCCCTTCTCCCCTCAACTGTCAAGTTAATGCTCCTAAAGCACACATTACATATATATGTATATGTGTGTATGCATGTGTCCATGTATGCACACATATATACATATATGTATGTGTGTATACATATACATACACATATATACATATATGTGTGTGTACTTTAGGACTATTATATATCCTCCTAAAGCACCATATTACTCCCCTCTCCCTCTACTCCACTCCATTCAAAAAATTCTTGTGGCTCCCCATCACCTCCAGGATAAAATATAACAACCTCTGTTTGATGTTCAAAGCCTTTCATAACCTGGTTCCCTCCTAACTTTCTCTCTCTCTCTCCACTCCTCTCAGTACCCTGCCATACAGTGATATTGACCTCTTTGCTGTTCCTCCCACAAGATACTCCATCTCCCTCCTGGGCATTTTCCACCATTCCTGGACCTCTGTCCCTCCTCATCTATGCTTCCAACCCTCCCTGGCTTCCTTCAGGTCCCAGATAAAATCCAACATTCCACAGGGAATCTTTCCTGATCTCCCTTAGGGCTTTCCCTCTGTTATTCCCTTTAACTTGTCCTGAGTAGATCTTGTTTGTACATACAGCTATCCCTTCCACATAAGGTTTAAGGGCGTGGTGCCCCAGTGATTTGGAAAATCTGCGTATAACTTTTTGGCCCTCTCTTTGTACCAGAGAAGAAATCTGAATTTTTTCTTTTTCTTTTATGAGGTGTTTACAGTACCTTATTGTAAAATTTGGGCTGATATTGTACCATATTATACACATATTTTATGCATTTCTGAGTTTCTAAACTTTCTGTTTCATCTGTTGGCCTTCAGGTATTGTCTGTTGCTTCCGTAAAACTCCCCAAAAAATTCCCATTTAATTCTTATGTTGACTCACAATATATTGAAACCTTGACAGGGAAAGTCGCAATGTAGAAGGGATAATCATAGTGGTTTTTAAATTGTCTCCCACATTAGATATCACAGCTATTCGGGAGCAGGGACTGGTTTGGATTTGGGTTTTTTTTTTTTAAACCTTGATTTTGTAGGCAGC
Source organism: Trichosurus vulpecula (assembly GCF_011100635.1). Taxonomy (NCBI): domain Eukaryota; kingdom Metazoa; phylum Chordata; class Mammalia; order Diprotodontia; family Phalangeridae; genus Trichosurus; species Trichosurus vulpecula. The sequence continues at coordinate 76,470,918 of NC_050573.1, forward strand.
TAGGTGACACGGTGGATAGAGTGCTAGATCTGGAGGCAGGAAGACCTGAGCTCAAATTCCACCCCAGATACTTACTAGTTGTGTGACCCTGAGTAAGTCATTTTAACCTCTATTTGCTTCAGCTCCCTTTTCTATAAAATAAGGATACTAATAATAGCACCTACCTTTCAGGATTGTTGTGAGGATGAAATTGGATAAAATTTGTCAAGTACTTCACAAACTTTTAAGTGCTACAGAAATGCTAGTTATTATGAATTTTATGTGTGTGAATATGAGAAGAGGGAATTTGAAAAGGAGAGAACTAAGATGAAAGGGAGTTTGATAGTAACTGAGGAAGGTTCCAGAAGCTACAAAGGCCTGGGGAGGGCTAGGGTTGAGGAGAAGTTGCCTTTGCCCACCTCCTCTTTTCCCTATCCAGGGCCTACCTTAGGTTCAAAGCCCCATGGGAGAGCATTGGAAGGCAAACTCGTGACTGTAGTGGGAATGAAGTGGCCTCCCCAGGGAAGGAAATGGTGCCCCTCCAATATTGGCACCTGGGCAAAGCCCCAGCCACCCCGCCTTAGTTATGATTTTGTAGTGTTCAAAATTGAGGGATGCGGTGCTCTGCCTGGATATGACTGTGACTGTAAATAACAAAAGACACTAACAAAATTTATTTCTTGTAAGTATATTACAGAGACACAAACCACGCCAGGGAGGTCAGTCTGAGAGAGATTTCTAATGGGGGTGGGGAGGGATTGGGGGACAAGGGAAGTCTCATGGAGTAGATGGTATGGGAGATGGGCTTGAAGGGGTGGACAGTGGGCAAAGACAAGGAGGGGAGGACATTACAAGCACAGGAAATAGTTTGGAGGCCAGAAAGTGCTGGGTGTGTCTGGGGAAAGAAAACAGTTCAATCTGGCAGGAGCATAGAGGGAGTAGAAGGCAATAATATCATCCTCTGATGCAGGAGGTGCCAGATGGCCGAAGGCCATGAGCACCCGGCAAAAGAGCCACAGTTTAGTCCATAGACAAAGAGAGCAAGAACAGAACATCACCCAGTCTGCGCATAAGGAAGATTGTTTTGGCAACTTTATGAAGGATGGACCGAAGGGGGCGGGGGAGGGGAAGAGATAGGAGATATGGGATGACCTGATGGTTATTGTCCAAGTGCTGTTCCCTCTGCCTGCTTCCTCTCTTATTTCTACCTATTGAAAGCACAGGATAATGGGACTAGGGCTGGACTCAGACATCATCCAGGCTGCTCCCCTCCCCCTACAGATCAGAAAACAAACTGAGGCATAGCTGTTGAGGGAGAAAAGAAACCCAGGGATGTAGGAATCCCAAACCAAAGTTCCCAGGTCACCTGGAATGAATTCGCAGACCCAAGCATTCTTTAAGTCAAGGAGGCAAAGATTTATTACACTTTACAGCGGGCAAGAGTTCTTAGGGAATCTGCAACCATACAGGGCTACAGGGAAAGTTTAAGTACAAGAGTTAGAGGTAAAACCTGTCAATTAGGTGTTTTGGGGTGGGATTAGGGAGTGGTTAAGGGGTGGTCAGTTCTTAAAGGAATATGCACTTTTTGTATCTACTGCACAGGTATCTTACCCAGAGTTCACCGGGAAATAGCCCAAGGGGGGGCTACCTGTGGGTGTGGTTTTGACTGTGAAACGTCACTAAGTCAACCAAAGTTCAGGGCTGACTGGGAATATCCAGGTGGATTCCATCACATGTCTTGTTAGACAAGATAAACATAAGGGAGTATACATTTGACTATGTCTAGGATACATATCAGTAAGGCCGGTAGGCAGTAAATATTGTTATGTCCCAGTGCATAGCCAATTAGCAACACACAAGGATAAGGAGTCTAAACTAATGAATTCTATATGTATAGCTGGCCACAGTATCAGGAGGAGAGATAAGTGTTTTGCTAAGGCATGCTGCCCTTGAACTGAAAAGAGACTGCTGGGCCAGTGCTTCGAAGCTAGGGAGAGATGTGATTTCAGAACTGGAGTTCAGGTACAGGCACCCAAGCAGAGGCTAAGGGGAAATGTGATGTTAGAATTAGGGTCCAAGCACAAGCACCCCATCAGTAGCAACATTTAGTGGCTTGCCCAAGGTCACACGGATAGCAAGCATCTAGGCAGGTGATGATGGGAATTTACCCCAGATGAAGGCAGTAGGAGTAGAGAGTAATGGGTTAATTTGAGGGTGTCATTGACAGGACTAAAACTTGACTGAGTTTGAGAGGGGAAAGGGAGAGGCAAGAGGATCCAGATAATGGCAAGGCTCTTGATAGACTCGAGTGCCCACAGAGAGAGAACCACAACAAGGAGGAAACAGACAATTGCCATTTTGGGGGGACATTTTTTACTCCAAACTCCAGCATGCTGATCAGAGGGGCATAGAGTACTAAGGATGCTCATGAAGTTTGAGTAGCAAAACTGCACTAATCTGGAAGGATGCCAAGTTTCCTGATGATGAGATTCCTTGGGGCCATGGTGGAGTTGGGTAAAAAGGGTGGACCTGGTGAGATGTGAAGAGATGGCTGTTCCGGGAGATCTCTTTGAATGAAGACCTAGGAAAGACTTCTTTACTCTTCACTCCAGCCCTCCAAACATAGGGGGAGAGAGTACTAAGAGTACTCATGAGGTATAAGCACCAAAGATAACTAGCTTTTATATGTGTGTATACAGATACACATATATACACATACATGTACATGTTTGTATGTGCACATATATACATATATGTATACATATGCATATATAAATATGGAAACTTTTTCTAGAAAACCTCTTTAACATGGAAGCTTTGGAAAAAGTTCTTCAGTAGGATTCCAGCACATTCATCTCCCACTCAGAGGGGCAAAGGGTACTGGGAGTACCAATGCTGATGCAGATTCCCAGAATGATGAGATCATCAATGGGAGATTTATGGAAAGATATATAAACAAGAATTGAAAAATATGAGAAGCCATGGATTATCTGTGACCTGTATCACTAGAGGTAGTGCCACAGCAGTGAGATCACAGATTCATTAAAATATGGCTATCATTTTTTTTGAAAATATATATATTGGCTTAAAGATCAAAGAGTATGTTGAATGTGTGTTGAATACATGACAAATAGATATGAAATATTTAAACATATGGAGAACATATAACTACATATTATATATATACACATATATAGCATTAAAACATATGCATAAAATATCATTTGATACACAGGCCTAATAAATGATATATTATGCCAGTATAATAAATGCTCCAGGGTAATAATTCATTTATTATGCTGATCGATTATTTCATTTATTATGATGCTATAATACATAATTTATTAAATCTGTGTAATGTTTCATTTATCACACCAGAGCAATAAGAAACATATTTCACCAGAGAGATAAGTAAAATATTATAAAATGGAATAGTATACCCATAAGTAATTTTTTTGTTATTGTTATTGTTCAGTTGTGTCTGACTCTTTGTGACCCCATTTGGGGTTTTCTTGGAAAACATACTAGAACAGTTTGCCATTTCCTTCTCCAGTTCATTTTACAGATGAAGAAACTGAGGCAAACAGGGTTAAGTGGCATACCCACGATCACACAGCTAATAATAAGTGTCTGAGGCCGGATTTGAGCTCAGAGAGATGTCTTCCTGATTCCAGGCACATCACTCTATCCACTTCATCACCTAGTTGCCCAGTAAATTATTACACCAGTGTAATAAATGATACATTACTCTCTGACTCACAGTACCCAAAGCCTCTCTAATTAGAGGGCTAGAGTACAGAGTAAAGAAGTCTTTTCAAAGTCTCCTTTCAAAGAGGTCTCCCAAAACAGCCATCTTTCCATATCCCACCAGGTCCACTCCTTTTATTTGACTCCATCATATCCCAAAGATTCATCATTAGCAAGAACTTTCATCCTTTCAGATTACTGCAACTTTGGTACTTAGGCCTCAGAAGTACCCTCAGTACCCACTGCCCCTAGCACTGGAATGCTGGAGTGGAGAGTAAAACCTCTTTCTAAAACTTCCTTTTGAAGAGGGCTCCCAGATCAGCCTTCTCTTCATAGATATTGCTTACATACATCATTGCCCTTGTCACAGATTACCCATAATAAATGACATATCCCACATCGTGCTACTTCATTTATTACACATTTGAAATATGTCTTTTATTGCATGTCCATCATTTGTTATATGTTGTATATGCCAAATAGGTTATATAAATGCCACAATACTGCACATGATATATGTTATATGCTTATTATATCACACAGCTGTGTGTATGTTTGCACATATATATGCATATGATTATATCTATATATTCATGTGTGTATATACACACATATTATACATGTATTTTATGTGTTCATATATTTGTGTGTATATGTAGACATAAATTTATGTGTGCGCGTATATTGATATGTGCATACATACATGTACTTACGTGTACATACCTGTCTGTTTATATATACATTTTATACATACATATATACACTTTATATACATATATGCACATTTAAACATACATATGTTTACATGTATATATTATCTATGTGCATATATATTTATATATGTCAGAATTGGTAGTCACACCTCATGAGCAGGCTCAATTCATTCTGGCCTTGTGATTGGGCTGAACACTTTCAGAGAGGAAGAGGTTAGGGCTGGAGTCCAGCTCTGTTGTATACCCAGTCTTGGGGAAAATACAAAACTAGCTCACAATTCCCTAGTTGGAATTAGAGTTTGGGTGCTCCCTCCTACCATCACCCATTTCTCTCCCAACACTCCACTCCACCACCTTCTGTGTCTGGACGTAGAAATGCCTGTCATTGTTTATCCCACTCTGGTGAGCAATGGAGGACAGGCGGGGGTGTGCGGGAGCCAGCTCCTACTAGCTTGAAAGAGCTAATTGTCAGATTTTCTATGTTACCATTTACACCTCAGAAACTGGCAAACAATACAAATCAGAGCTTAATTTATAGTTTTGCTGCTTGTCTAGACTTGTGAAAGTGATAGATAAAATAATAATCCAGATTAAACTTAAAAGTGTGACATATGTATGTTTTCCCCCTAGAGAACCAGTTGTTAAACATTTACCAGAACACCTCCGGGTATAGTAGGAAGAATTTTGGATTTAAAGTCAGTGGGTCTAAGTTGAAATCCTGGCTTTGTGTGACCTTCTGTTGCCTGCATGATGTTGGTCAAATCACTTAACCTCCATGGGCCTCAGTTCCCCATGTGTAAAATGAAAATTGGATTAGATGGCCCCTGGGGTCTCCTCCAGATCTTTATGAGCCTGTGAATCTCTCTAGACCTCAGTTCTTTGACATTTTGGAATAGATGACTTCTGAGGCATTCCAGATTTAAACCTACACATCCTTTTGTGAGGAGTTTTTAAATTTCTTATAATTGGAATTGTCTATTTTCTTTCCTGTACTCTCCTCTGTCCCCTAATGGGTTAATTTTCTCCTCCAGTCACAGTTATGAAGGCCCCTCATCTCACTAATTCTTGTGTTACCCTTTACATTCAGGTCACTTATCCGCTTTAAACTTATTGTCGTATATGGTGTAAGCTATTCATCTAAACCTAATTTAGAATGACAGCTTACACCATAAACTGCTAAACTGCTTTCCTGTTTTCCCAGCAAAAGGATTCCAATCTTAAAGGGAGTTGACCTCAGCAGCGGGAAGTGGGAATTGTAGATCTTTCCTGGAGTAGCTAAGTGCAGCTAGGGAGTTTGGATACATTGGAAACTTTCATTTTCTGTACCATTTGTACTCTATAACATGACTACAGTGGAGTTCTTTGGGTCTACACCTAAAAAGAAGGAAGGAAATGAGAACCTCAATGAGAAAGGGAGCCACCAAATAACTTGGATGGTGCTCTAAAAGTTGGAGACCATGGGTCAGAGGGGTCTGACAAGTCACTTAAACTTTAGGACTCCGGATGCCTCTCTACAAATGGGAGTTGCCAACCTCTCACTCTCCTCTTACAATCCAGCTTCTGACTTTATCATTCCACCAAAACTGCTCTCTCCAAAGTCACCTATGGTCTCTTAGTTGCCAAATACAAAAGCCTTTTCTCAATCCTCATTCTCCCTGACCTCTCTGCAGCCTTTGACACTGTGGATCATTCTCTCCTCCTTGACAACCTCTTCTCCCTAGGTTTTTGGGACACTATTCCCTCCCGGTTCTCCTCCTACCTATTTGACCACTCCATCTCTGTTTCCTTGGCTGGTTCTTCTTCCAGATTGTGGCCTTCTAACCATAGGTGTCCCTCAAGGTTCTGTCCTTTTCTCTTCTCCCTCTAGACTACCTCACTTGGTGATCTCATCAGCTCCCACGGATTTAATTACCATCTCTAGGCTGATAATTCTGAAGTCAAATTCTCATAAAAAAATTTCTTGCCTCAGGCTTTCCACAGACCCCCAATCTTGCATCTCCAACTGCTTTCAGACATCACAAACTGGATGTCCAGTAGACATCTTAATCTCAGTGTGTCCCAAACAGAAGTCTCATTATCTTTCTCCCTACACACACACACACACACACACACACACACACACACACACACACACCACATACCTCCTACTTTCCCTATCACTGTAGAGGCCAACAGCATCCTCCTAGTCCCTCGGGATCACAACCTAGAACCCATCCTGGATTCCTCACTATGTCTCATCTGCCATATCTAAGCTGTTGCCAAGGCTGGTCAGTTTCACCTTTGTACCATCTCTCATACACACCCCCTTCTCTCCTCTAATACTGCCATCATCCTGGTGCAAGTTCTTATCACCTCACTTCTTGGTTACTTCAATAGCCCACAGGTGGGTCTGTCTGCCTTAAGTCTTTCCCCATTCCAGTCCATCCTCTATTCACTAAAGTGGTTTTCCTAAAACACAGGTGCCATCATGTCACCCAACAAACTCCATTGGCTCTCCAATGCATCCTGGAGGAAATACAAAATGCTCTGTTTGGCATTCAAAGCCCTTCCTACCTTTCCCATCTTCTTACGCCTTATTCCACAAGTGCTCTTCAATCTGATGATGCTGCTCTATGAACAAGACACTCCATCCCTCAGCTCTGGGTACTCTCTCTCTCTCTCCCCGGCTGTCCCCTGTGCCTGGACTGCTCTCCACTCTCATCTCTGCCTCCTGGCTCCCTTGCCTTCCTGCAAGTCCCAGATAAAATCTCACCTTAGAAGAAGTCTTTCCCAATCCCTCCTAATTCTAGTTTCTTCTCTCTGCTGATTATTTCCTACTTACCCAGTATATGGCTTATTTGTACATAAGCAGGTTTTGTTTTGTTTTTGCATATCTCCCCTGTTAGATTGTGAGCTCCTTGAGGGCAGGACCTATCTTTTTTTCTGCTCTAACTGTAAGGTTTATTAATAGCACTCAAACCATTGATAGAAAATTCACCAAAATGATAAACAAAGGCCTGTCTTTGTATCTCCAGGCGTAGCACAGTGCATAACACATAGTAGGTGCTTAATAAATGCTTACTGACTGATTGACTACGATTTGTAAGGTGTTGACTTGCTTTGGAAGAGGGAGTTTATCACCTGGGAATTCCCTATACCAAATAAATCACATAGATCTAGGCCCTATCCCTTATGAAATAATTTAATGGTGATCTTTATATTTTTAACCTTTTAAGTAAAAAGGATGAGACAGAACCTGGGACAAAGCACTAAGAATCTGAGAGCCATTGGAAACCCGTGCAGGTGTGTAACTACTAGAACACAGAGATAGACAGTGGCCTTAAGCAGAAAGCCTAGGAGACCAAAATATGGTCCTATTGCTGGTTCAGGCATTCAGGCACACCGTTCTAGGTTCATAGATATATGGGAAGGACAGAAGGGGACCAAGAAATTAGAACTATAGCAGCTTGAGCTTAGAATGCCACCTGGTGGCTAATGCAGAGATTGCACTCTGAGAAGCTATGTTAGAACTAACCTGCCTCACTTCCATTCTTTGTGCCCACATAAGTTTGACATCTCTGTGAAGAGGAGAAATCCTGCACTTTGCCAATGTGGACAGGGAAGTTTTAGATCTTAAGGCTAGATCTACACTCCAAAGAGTTCAAAGGGAAAGGAAAAGGGCCCATCTGTACAAAAGCATTTACAGCAGCTCTTTTTTGTCAAATGGCAAAAATCTGGAACCCTTATAAAAGGAGGCTCATCAGTTGGGGAGTGGCTGAACAAAGTGGTATATGGATATGATGGAACTTGATAAATGCCCAATTATTGCCAGTAAAACTGACAATATAAGTGAAATGAGTGAATACTTACAAAAATATAAATGCCCAGATTACAGAAGAGGAAATAGGATACTTAAATAACCCTTTCTTAGAAAAAGAAATTGAATAAGCCATAAATGAGCTCCCTAGGAAAAAATATCTTCAATAAGATGAATATGCAAGTGAATTCTACCAAATATTTAAAGAACAATTAATTCAAATGCTATGGAAACCATTTGGAAAAAATTACCAAATTCCTCCTATGACACAAATGTGGTTTTGATACCTAAACCACAGAAAGCAAGAAAAGAGAAAGATATAGGTCAATTTCCCTAATGAATATTGAAGCAAAAAAATTAAATGAAATACCAGTAAGGAGGCTATAGCAATATATCCCAAAGATCATGCACCATAACTGGGTGGGATTCCTACCAGGAATACAGGGCTGGTTCAATACTGTATTAGGAAAACTATAAGCATAATTGACTACATTAATAATAAAAACAACAAAAATCATGTGAATATCTTAATAGATGCAGAAAAAGCTTTTGACAAATACCCATTCTTATTTTAAAAAACATTAGAAAGCATAGGAACAAATAGAGCTTTCCTTAAAATGATAAGTAGTGTCTCTCTAAAGTCAAGAGCAGGCATTATCTGTAATGAGAATAAACTAGAAGCCTTCCCAATAAGATTAAAGGTGAAGCAAAGATGTCCACTATCACCATTATTATTCAATGTTGTACTAAAAATGCTAGCTGTAGTAATAAGACAAGAAAAAGAAGTTGAAGGAATAAGAATACCCCTCTTTGCAGACAATATGATGTTATACTTAGAGAACCCTAGAGAATCAGCTAAAAAAAACTAACTGAAACAATTAACAACCTTAGCAAAGTTGTAGGATATAAAATAGACCCACATAGATCACCAGCATTTCCACAAATTACCAATTAAGCTGGGTAGGAAGAGACAGAAAGACAAATTCCATTTAAAATAACTACAGACAGTATAAAATACTTGGGAGTCTATCTGCTAAGACAATGCAAATAAAGACAGATCTAAACAACTAGAGAAATATTAGCTGTTCATGAGTAGGCCAAGCCAATATGATAAAAATGACAATTGTGCCTAAATTAATTTACATATTCAGTGCCCTACTAATCAAACTATTGAAGAATTATTTTATAGAGCTAGGAAAAATAATAACAAAGTCCAAACAAAACAAAGAACATAAGATCAGGAATATCAAGAGAATCAATGGGGGCAAAAATGAAGGAAGGCAGCCTAGCAATACCATATTTGAAAATATATTACAAAGCAATAATCAACAAAACAATCTGGTACTGGCTAAGAAATAAAGTGGTGCATTAGTGGAATACATCACAATACACAAAAGTAAATGACCATAGTAAAGTATTTGATAAACCAAGCTTTGGGGGCAAGAGCTCACTACTCAACAAAAGCTGCTGGGAAAACTAGAAAGCAGTCTGGGCAGATACTAGGCATCAACCATTATCTCACACTATATACCAAGATAAGATCAAAATGAATGCATGATTAAGACATAAAGGTTGATATAAGCAAATTAGGGGAGAAGGAAAAAAAATTACCTGTCAGGTCTATGGATAAGGGAGGATGTTATGACCAAATAAGTGATAGAGGATCACAGGGGATAAAATGGATAATTTTGATTACATGAAATCAAAAAGGTTTTTCACAAACAAAACCAATGCAGCCAAGATTAGAAGGAAAGCAGGATAGTGGGAAGAAAAATTCTATGGCAAGTTTCTCTGATAAAGGTCTCATTTCTTAAATATATAGGAAGCTGAGTCAAATTCATAAAAAAAAATAAGCCATTCCCCAATTGATAAATCATCAAAAGATATGAACAGGCAGTTTTCAGAAAAAGAAAACAAAGCTATCAATAGTCATATGAAAAATGCTCTAAATCACTAATAATTAGAAAAATGAAAATTAAAACAACTCTAGGTACCATCTCACACCTATAAGATTGGCTAGCTTGACAGAAAAGGAAAATGACAATAGCTGGAGGGATGTGAAAAAGTTGGTACACTAAGGCACTATTGGTGTGGTTGGAAACTGATCCAACTATTCTGAAGAACAATTTGGAACTATGCCCAAGGGGCTATAAAACTGCATACACTTTGACCCAGCAATACCACTACCAAGTCTGCATCACAAATAGAACAAAGAAAAATGGAAAGGACCTTTATGTACAAAAATATTTATAGCAGCCCTTTTAGTGGCTGCCAAGAATTGGAAATTGAGAGGATGCCTATCAGTCCGGGAATGGCTGAACAAGTTGTGAATATGATTGTGGTAGTATACTATTGTGCTGTAAGAAATGATGGGGGTGGGACGGGGGGCAGCTAGGTGGCACAGTGAGTAGAGCACCAGCCCTGAAGTCAGGAGGCCCTGAGTTCAAATCCAGCCTCAGGCACTTGACACACTAGCTGTGTGACTTTGGGTAAGTCACTTAACCCCAATTGCCCTGCCTTCCCCCCTCAAAAGAAAAGAAAGAAATGATGAGAGGGGTGGGTTCAGAAAAACCTGAGGAAATTTATATGAAGAGATGCAAAGTGAAATGAGCAGAGCCAGGAGAATACTGTAGATAGTAACAGCAATCTTGTAAGGATAATTGATTAACTGTGAAAGACTTAGATACCCTCATTAATACAATGATCCACAACAATTTCAAAGGATTCATGATGAAAAATGTTATTCACTTCCAAAGAGAGAACTGATAAACTCTGAGTGCATATTGAAGCATGGTTTTTTTTTTACTTTATTTTTCATGCTTTTTTTTCAACATGGTCTAATGTGAAAATGTTTTATAATGCATAGCTTCACGAGTATGCTAGGTTTCATATTGCTTGCCTTCTCAATGAGGGAGGGAGGAGCTAGATGGAGGGAGAGAATTTGGAACTTAAAATTTTAAAATGAATGTTTAAAAAAGGAAAATGATAAAAAGCAGTGGTTTCAGAGAAACCTAGGAAGACTTGTATGAACTGATCAAAACTAGGAATACAGTAGCAATAACATCATAAAGACAAACAATTTTGAAAGACTTCAGAATTCTGATCAACACAATCACAATTCCAAAGGATTCATAATGAAGCATGCTGCTCAACTATTAACAGAGAAGCTATGATCTCAGTTCATAATGGGACAGATTTTTTTTAACAGCTAATACAGGAATTTGTTTTATTTGACTATACATATTTGTTATAAGGGCTTTCTTTTTCTTTTCAAGAGAAGAGAGAGGAGGAGATCAAAAGGAGAGAAAATAGATTCTTTAATTTAAAAAAAAAAGAAATTTTAAAAAACCATTGGCAGGCCAGAGAATCCAGCCTTTTGCTCTGCATACAGCCGGTATGATGGTGAGAAGACATCTAGATTTGAATCTCGTCTTTGATATTTTTGACCTGTATAGATATCGGCCACTTTTACCTCTAAGTCTAAGATGAAGAGCTGTTCCCCAAATTCGACATTCCCTCCCTTGTCTCCATCCCTTATGCACCCATCCCTCATGTCTAAAGTATGCTGCTCCCTCCTCCCCCAAGCCTCTTGAAACCCTGGTTTGCTTCCAGAATCAGCTCAAGGGTTACATCTTTTATGAAGCTTTCTTTCACTCCCTCTCTAATCATCTCTCCTGTCTCAAATGACCTTGTCCTTGCTTATTTTTTAATTTATTACCTGGCCACTGGACCCAGATGACTCTGGAGGAGAGATTGAGGCTGGTGACTTTGCATAGCCCTCCTTCACTTAAATCCAATTCACTTGCAAGTCATGGCATCATCTCCCAGTCCTCTCCAGAGAAGGAAGATAAAACAGCCTTGCTTATCTATTATCCTCCCTCCTGGGATAGAATGTAAGCTTCTTGAGGGAAGGGCCTGTTTTTGTGTTTGACTTTGTATACCTAATACCTAGGAGGTATGTAAAGCACTTCCTCTCCAAGCCTTAAAATACTAAATACATGTATTTTTTGTCAGTTCCAACACCACTTTCTTCTTTTTTTAAATAGAAATAAACATTCCGGAAGTGAATTTATTACTCACTTTAGAACTCTATTTACAATTAAACATAGAGTCATACTTACTAATTGATGTGCTAATAGCCTGGGGCACACATTTTGTGCGTGTATCTATGTGAATGTAACTTGGAAACCTTGAAGTGTTATAGAAATGTCATAAATATTATCGACAGAGGAGAAAATGGCTGGTTTCTATTTTCTCAAGATCTTGTCTAGTTCTAAATCCCATGTTCCTATGTAGTGGGCACTTTGGAAGGTTTTGCAAGGTTTTTATGTTTTTTGCTTGTTTTGATTGAGTTAATACACATCCCAAAGTGTCTAAAATCCTACCGACAATTTGCAATACACTTTGGGTCCTCACAAGTAAGTTATAAATAAACAGAAGATGATATTTTAATAAACAGTGATCTGGTACCTCTTTCTTAGGTTCCCTGCCAGCTCAAATCTACATACAGTTCAATAAAGTGGGAGTTCCTCTGGATGAGAACTCCCTTCAATGGTGCTGGTTGCAACATGTCTATAATTTATTGGCGTAGAAAATTCCCTGAAGTTCAGAGGCATTGAGTGACTTACTCATGCTGCTGCTAGTAAGTTAGTAAGTGTCAGAGGCAGGATTTGAATATAGATCTTTCTGACTTTCATTCCAATGCTCTAACCACTACCTGTTGTCTTTCTGCTTTACAACACAGGAAGTGTTTAATAAATGTCTACTGAATTGAATTTCTGAAGCTGTTGTAACAAACTAGGAAGGTTTAAGGCCTTGGGTTATCTAGCAACTCTAACTGATGCCCCTTGACTGTAGAAAGGAGACAAGGCCAGTTGCTTTCTGCAATTAATTCATCTCAAGTCTATTACAGGCACTGAAGCCCCACTAAAATCAGTTCAAGGCTTCCCCTGCCCAAGAAGTGCCATGCTGGCACTCCAGCACCTCTGCATCTTTGCTCACACCTGCCCTGCACTTCCTCTCTACTGTCCATCAAAATCTTCCCCATCTTCCAAAGTCCACCTCAAGCCCCATGGAAGCTTTCCCCGGCCCCTCTGGCCCATGGTGACTTCTCCCTCCTCTATGCTCCTACAATCCTTAACTTTTCTGTATCTCACAATTAGTACATCATTTATCATGCTCAGAGCACAACTACCGGCATGCGTGAGACCCTGGAAGCCCATTTGAGAAGAGACATTGGCAAGCTAGAGCCCATACCGGGAGAAGGGCTGGTTGGGGAAGGCTGGAAGACCAAGCCACAGAGATGGGTGAAGGGACTGCAGAAGACCTAGCAGGAATGTGCTATTTTTGAGTAATTGAAGAGTGACTATCACATGGAAAAGGGATTCTATTTGCTCTCTTTGGCTCTGCAGAACCAGCAGTAATGGGCACGTCATTTCACACTCTTGAGGCCTGTATCCCCCTCCGTAAAATGAGCGGTTTGGAAGAGATTGTGTCTAAGTGCCTGTGAACCTATAAGCTTCCCTGACCCTCTACTCCACCGACTGAACATAGCGAATTATCCCACTTCTCCAGCTCAGTCACTGGGAGGCTTCTGTCCTCTCCCAGGGGACTTGGGGACCCTGTGGCCAAAGCCTTAGGACTGGATCAGCTGTTCCCAGGTCTGACACTAGAGGGAGCCATGCCCTTACATGTAGTCGCCTCCCAACTCCATCGGAAAACAGGGAGTCACAGTCGGGTCTTCCTTGATCACAACATTACCCAACAGTCAAACAGCTGCTACATTCTAAGGGGCCTTGCCCCATCGTGTGTGCACACACAGGCATATATGCACTAGGACACTCCCCATTGCACACACAAAGGGACACTCCCTTCCCATAACACACACACACACACACACACACACACACCCCTCTCCGCATCACAATCACACTTCTCTTCCGGTGGTTTAGCCTCAGTCCATTGTCTTCTCCCGTATGGTTTTACCCCCTCCTATAGCCTCTGACCTCAAGGTCACAAGTTGACAAAAGGAAAGAGGAATGAGGACAACAGATATTGAAGCAATTGCTGGGACATCAGGTCTGCTGGAAACCATGGGTCCAATCAGGGATCTGTATGGCCAGAGAGAATGGGGAAGGGGGGAGGGGAGGACATTCCTCTTAAGAGGGAGGGGGAACACGGTACTAACAAGCAAATGAGGCTAGTGTATGAAGAAGCAATCCAGTCAAAACAGGGTGGGGAGAAAAGTGGTTTGCCAAGCTGGACTTTTCTTGAATTCTCCCAACTTGTGTGTTACATGATTGGGATTTCTATGTGTCATTTTCTTGATGTGGGGTGGACCTACAGCAGAAAGGGAACCCAGAGACTATCTAATCCAATCATTGCACAACTGACAGTAGATGTGGACTGCTTGTGGGCTTAGGAGTTGTCCCAGGTAACCCTTGAGAGGCTGTCAGACCTTTAGTATCCCATACCTGGCTCATTCCCTACTTTCTAAAAGCCTCTTTAAAAAAAAAAAAAGGCAGTCACCATATTAATTAACTAACCAGGAAGGGATTCCTCTGTGTGTGTGTGTATGTACACACATATGTTTATATGTGTATATATACACACATGCATATGTATGTGTGTATGTGTGTCTGTAACAAGGGGACATTTGATTCTGGACCTGATTCTCGCTAACAAGGAGGAATTAGCTGCTGGAGTAGAAATGATGGAAACCCTTTGGGAAGTGTCCTAGAGTCTATGATAGAGGAGAGGAAAGAATCCAAGCTTGGTCTCACGTTCACCCCAGATCTGGGGGAAGCAGATTTTAGAGGTTTCAGAAGGAGAAAAAAAAGGAGGATTTCGTGAATTGTAGCCCGTATCCCTGTTCTCCCGGGTATTTACTTCTCTCCAGCCAACACTGTATGTTTGTTACACAAACAATCCACATTGAGACTGCGCATATTTTATTAGACATTTTTCAGTAAAACTGTAAAGAAACTTCCTCATGAAATCATTACCCACAACTTCCTCCCAGCTGGCAAATTGTGGGAAAGAAAGGGAAGGGACTTTGTGTATGGAACCTTCCAGGATCAGCCCTAGGAACAATCAGAGGAAGCTAGGAAGAAGCCCTGGGTGGGGGAGGGAGGATGAGCCTCCTGGTTCAACCTAGACAGTGGGCTAAGGTTTCATAAGTGGCAGCTAGCCCGGCCCCACTCCATGCCTGCCTCTGGTCATGGCTGTCTCACCACCCCCATACCTTGGCCTCAACCCCTCTCCAGGGTCCCTAAGTGAACCACCCAAGCTCCCCAGGATCTGTCCCAGCTCTGTCTTTGCTATCTTGAGTTCTACATAGCTAGGATAGCAATCAAGAGCTTCAGCTCTGGATCTCCATCTCTCCATCTCAGACTCTCTGGCCCTAGACACATGGAAGTGGAATGGAATGGGTGGATTGGTAGTCCCCCTCTAGCCTGTGAACCCCTCAACACCCCCCCAAAAGGAGATCAGAACTGAGGGGCACACAGAATCTAGCTCTGTCTCCTGACCTCTCCCAAAGCTTTATGCCAGTCCTGAGCCCACACTCAGACAGTCCCTTTCAATGTCCCAAAGTTTTCTCTGTTGCAGCCCTCAGATGACCTCACTACATGTGGACAGGAAAACAGAGGTGACATTTATTCATAATCCGGCTAATTTCTTGGCAAAGACACTGAAGCAGTTTACCAATGAGGAAACTGAGTTAAGTGACTTGCCCAGGGTCACATAGCTAATAAGTGTCCGAGGCTGCATTTGAACTCAGGTTCTCCTGTCTGTGAGACCCAGCGTTCTATCCACTGCTCCATCTAGCTGCCAGATACCAGGCCTACTGCGTTATCCACTGCCAAATCTAACTGCCCCAGCTATTGACAGAGCCAAGACCAAAGCCCAGGTCTCTTGCCTTCTAGAATGGTTAGTGCTCTGTAAACTGGGAGGGGGAAGGGGTGGAATCAGAAAGGAGGAGAAAGGGAAGGGGGAGGGGAAAGGGAATGGAGAATCAGAGAGAGAAGAGGAGGAGCTGGGTTGTGCCAATTGTTAAATTTTCAATGTGAGAACCTATGCCATAGAAATTGTCAAACGCTACAAATCGTAGCTTGATTTGTTGTTTTGTTGATTGGACTTAAGAAAGTGGTGGGGGAAATATTAATAATGCAGTTTAAATGTAAAAGCTACTTGTGTTTTTTCTGGGACTTGGCTGTATCAGGTTTTTATTTCAAATTTACAAAATAATGAAAATAACTAAAATTATAAAGTTACTTTACAAAAGTAAAAATAAATACCTAAAAAGCTTAAGAGAGAAGGGGAAGAGGGGGGGAAGGAAAAAAAGTATGAGAAAAGGTAAGTGGGGAAAGAAGACAGAAGAGGAAAGGGTGGGGAGGAAAGGGAGGGGAGAGATCACAATGAGAAGAGGGAGGGATGGAAAAAGAGAAACGAATGGGAGGGAAGCCAGGAAAGGCAGGACAGAGAGGAAAGGGGGTGAAGGACAGACAGAAAGCCAGGCTGAGAGTGGGAGGGAAGGGAAAAGGAGAGGAGAAAGGGGTTGGGGGCGATGCAGGAGGCGAAGTAAATCTCTGCAATCCAGACCTCTCCCAAAGCTTTGTCAAAGTCCAGGTGCCAATGAAGCAACCCGAGCCTTTAGGAAGCAGCCACACCTATTGCCCCAGCACCTGGCTCTCTGTACTTCAAACCCTGCCAGGGGAAGCTCTTCCCAAACCACACCTGCCGGCTACAGGCCACGCCCAAGCATGGAAGGAAACAGGCTCCGGTTCTAGTATGTCCACCCCCAGCCCCAGCCCGGTCCCACCAGGTACCCCAATTTCCCCCGGCACTCTGCTCCTGGGGGCATTTGCCCATTCTATACTGTAGGGTGCCGTGCCTGGCTTCCTCCGCGGCCAGACAGACGGACCGCCCATCTCGGAATGTGATCTGACCTTTAGAAATTTGATTTAAATGGAACTGCTCATTTGGATCCTCAGGTTCACAGGTACCAAAATTCTGTCGGCTTCAAAGCAGGCTTTTAATTTAGCCTCCCAGGCTAGGTTCCCAGAAACTATCCGGGTACCCAAGGCCATGCATGGAGGGCATCACTTCGTGTTGCATGAAACATTCAGAGAACCAGAGGAAGGGCTTCAGTACATTTGAGGAAACTAGGTGGCACGGTAGATAGCGTGCCTCAGTAGTAGTAGTCAGGAGGATAGGAGTTCAAATTCTTCCTCAGAAAAGCTGTGTGACCCTGGGTAAGTCTCTTAACGTCTATTTGCCTCAGTTTCCTCAACTATAGAGATAATAATAATATCTACTTCCCGGGGTTGTTGTGAAGACTAAATGAGACATCAATAAAGCACTTTGTATTTAGCACTCTACCTGGCACATAGTAGGCACTTAAAAAAATGCTTGATCCCTTTTGCCCCTTCCCTAACGGGACTGAAGATTACCAGCTTTTTGCTGGACCTACTACCCTGCAGACCCCTATTGAACTTGTAGTCCACTGAAACCTTCAGATCTTTTTCAGATAAACTGCTGTCATGGAAATGAAGCCCCACCCTCAAGCTTCCAGGAAGAAATTCTATGGCTCCCTGGGGAGTGAGGAGTACATCTCAGAGGTGGTTTATTTCACAAAATACGTAAGCTGGCACTCCACTCCCTGGAAAGCATATGGGGGCATATTTTGTGAGCTCTTTTGTTTGTAAACCACTATCCTACACATAGTAGGTGCCCAATAAGTGCTTGTTCCCTTCCTCCTCTTCCCCTCCTCCCCCTAAAACGTTTCAAGGGCAGAGTTTGAAAGGCTGGAGCTTTCTTTTCTACCTCCAAGGGAGTTAGGAGCAAAGGGAAAAGAGACCAGAGGATAAAGTCCCACCTCCGCGGCCCTAGGAAGGCAGCTATTGGACGGTTCTAGGGGACTTGGCCACGCCCCTTTCTGGTTGGGAGGGGCGGGAGTGCAGAAGTTGCTACAGTGACACCTACGGGATAATGAAGTAACAACCATTGTCTAACTGAAACCATTTCAATGAACCTCGTAGGTAGGACGCTAATCACGCTCTCTGATGAGCCATAGAACGAACTCAGATGTACAACCAACCCCACTCAGTTCTTCCACGCCCTCTCCCATTTTACAGATGAGGAATCTGAGATCGAAAGAGAGAGGAGATTATTCCAGCAGGACCAGAACCCAAACTTTCTGATTACCAGTCAATGAGCATTTATTAAGAACCTACTAACCTTATAATCTAATGGGGAAGACAACTTGCAAACAAATGCAAGAGAAATGGAAAATAATTAACAGAGAGAAGGCACTAGAATTAAAAGGGGTTGGATAAAGATTCCTATGGAAGGTGGAGTTCTTTCCCCCCACACCAGGCCTAGTGATGGCATTGAATCCTGGGAGGCTAGTGCAGGAAAATTTAAAGGCAGAGTTGTATCTTTGGGGCACAGTGGAGAGAGGCACAGGAGGAATGGGGTAGGAGGAAGGGGCTTTTAGGGGAACGGAAGAGAGTAACAATACTTGGATCTGGAGTAAGCCCATCAGAGCTCATCCCAGCGCCAAGTGGTTGGATCACTTTGGGGTGTGTTGCTGGGCATGTGGGCGTCTGGGCTCACGTGTGTTCATGTTACAAGCTCGAATGTAAACAGACCTGCTGGGTTAGCCAAGTAAGAAGCCAGAAGGACAGTACAAGCAGGTTCTCTTAAGCTCTGGATCATAGTAAAATTTGTAAATTCAATGTGAAACATTTAAGACTTTGTGGTCCCCCGGTGACATCAAGTCCTTGTCCCTTCTACCCTTTCTCAGGTGTGTCTGAATTGAGGGGAGGATCCTAGGAGCCTCCTCTAGAGTCACACAGACTAGCCTAGGCTTCACCTCTAAATACCTGGTGATTTCTGGGATGCCTCACCAAAGCATCCTAGAACAGTAGTATCCCCGTGGAAACGGCCTTTAAAAAGTTATTGATATTTTTTGGTTTTACATCACTTTCATTTCTTAATATCTCCCTCTCTCATCCCCTTACTAACAAAACATCTCTTAATATGTAAAATAAAAGAGAAGAAAAAGTAATTCAGGGAAACTAACCAACACAACAACCAAGTGTGACTGATTATGTAACATTCCATACCCAGAGTCCCCCAACACAAAAGAGAGAACTGTATAATCTCCTCTCTTTGTAGAGTACAAGCTTGGTTATTAAATTACAGTTTCTTGGGTTTTTTCCACAAGAATCCAGAAGTGGTCACTTAGGTTGGGTTTTGTAGTCAGTTCAGCACTAAGGCCCCAAAGTAGTCTTTGAGAGTGACCCCAGCCCAGCTGAAGAACTCACCCAGCAGTGAATCACACTTTGGATGTGACTTTGGGGGACCCAAAGTTGGGTAGGAGCTAAACTAAGTTTTGAGATTATTTTCCTAGGCCCTAGCAGTACTGCTGAAAATGTCTGTATGCTTATTCTTGCTATATATTGGAAGCAAATATCCCTTTGTAAAAGCTACCTGGTGTTGTTGTTCAATGGAACCTGGGTATAAGCCACGGGCCCCTAACAAATGGGGGAACATAGCTAGGAGGGGCATGAGCCGAGCCAGGGCACACTTGGTACATTTATATTCTTTGTCTCTTGAAGCATAGTAATATTCCATTACATTCACATGCCACAATTTGCTTAGCTATTCCCCAACCAATGGGCATCTACCTTATTTTAAGTTCTTTGAGAAGGAAGCATTTAATGTCTACTGTTCAGAGCTTTAGAGTCTTTTCTTCCCCATCTTGGTCTTTTGGTGGTCTACTCTTTGCCCCTACAACCAATATGGCTTGCACTTTCCTTTTATTTTATAAACTTAATTGATTTTTTTTATTTTTGTGGATTTTTTACACTGTGGTAATCTCTGATCTACCCTAACATCTACAAAGAGCTCTTCTTTGTGACAAAACAATTACGCAAAACCAATTACTCCCATCCAAGGAGCACCTGTTGTTATACTAGGCTCTGAGGACAGAAAAATAATACTTGCCCTCAAGGAGTTTATTTTCTGCCACAGATTTTCTGGGCTACATGACCCAAGGCCCTTCCCAACCAGCATCCCACCCAAGTGGCACCAACCACAGCTTAGGGCCCCTTTGGGCTGTGCCTGAGAACTCCTCCCAACACAGATACCAAAGGACCTTTTGCAAATAACCTTCAGGTCTGAGTCCTTCCTAAGGATCCCTTAGTCAGGAGCTACAATTACAACCCAGGACCTTACCAAACATACCAGAAAGTTCACCTGCCTCTTCAAGATCTACTGGCTATGTTAGGGTAACCCCAGGTAACTCAGGTCTCTCATAGCCCAGAGCACCAACCCCCCAGTTCTCCACAATACCTCACTTGTAATAACATGCAATATTCTTCATCTGTACTCCTTTCTCCACCCCCACCCCCCTTCTCTTGTTGTTGATGGAGATAAGGGAAGTATGTTTCATCAACTATCTCTTGAAACCAAAACTGGTCATTGACTTTCATCTGAGTCCAGCTTTCACTGTTTCCATCCACACTGTCCATTTAATCCCTCTACTTCTGCTTTCTTGGCTCTGTATCAATTCATACGCATACCCATATTTCTTGCAATTCCTCTTACAGAGCTATGATCCTCTTTGTGTTCACTAGTATTTGGAGTATTACAGTAACGGCAACAATCCAAATTGGTTCCTGTGCTCCCATCCCTATTGGGGCAGGCTAGGTGGTGTGATGGATAGAACACTGGGCCTGGAGTCAGTAAGACCTAAGTTCAAATCTGGCCTCATACACTTACTAGCTATGTGACCCTGGGCAAGTCACTTAACTGTTTGCCTCAGTTTCCTCGTCTGTAAAATGAGCTGGAGAAGGAAATGGCAAACCACTCCAGTATGAAATGGGGTCACAAAGAGTTGGACAGAACTGAATAGCAACATGTCAAGGGTCTCCCCAAAAGGGATCTAGAAATGGTACTCAATGTACAAAATTTATACTAGGTAAGGCATAGCTTTCACCACATAAGAAATGCTTAAAATACCAGATTCATAGGTGCAAATTAACAGATACTTAAAACATAAAAAAGGAATTTATCATCCTACTACAGTAATGCCTTCCACATCATGACTTTCCCTATCACAGTTTTGATATATTGTGGGTTTGCATAAGAAGTTAAATAGGAATTTGGGGGGAGTTTTGTGGTAGTGGCAGACGACACACAAAGGCCAGCAGACAACCCAGAACCTATGACCAAATACTTCACAATTTTACAACAAGGTACCATAAACATCCCCACCAAAAAAAAGAAAAAATTCAGACTACTTCTCTGGAATGAAAGGAGGGTAAAAAATTTTACATGGATTTTCCAGATCCCAGGGATGCCACACCTCTAACCCCCATTATGTGGAAGGGATAACTGTATATTGTTCTAGAAGGGAAAGGCAACTTTGTGGAACCCGCACCCAGATCTTCACTGTCTGAACAACTGACTATCATCTACATCCATTGGCCAGTCTTTTAGGTTTAGGATTATCCTATTGGTGGTCATCCATTAGGAAGTGGTATACAACAGGAAGCATCTCAGCCATCATCTCAGGAACCCAGGAACCGTCAAACTCACGAGGCTGGCTAGAAGCATCCAACCTGTGCGGTATTAACGTTCAGCGACTTGTAGCCGGAAAAAGCAACACAAAACAGCAGAGGCAGTCAGGGTCTTGAGGGCAGTCAGCTGGCATTCATTAAGGGCCTACTATGTGCTAGGTACTGTGCTAAGCTCTGGGGATACAAAGAAAGGCAAAAGGCAGACCCTGCTCTCAGTCTAACGGGGAACCAGCGTGCAAACAACTACTTACAAACAACCTACATAGAGGATACATTGGAAATAATCAACATAGGAAAAGGGGAAAGGAAACAATTGCTTGCAGTAAGTGGGACTTTAGCTGAGAGAAAGAAGCCAGGGGGCAGAGACGAGGAGGGAGGGAGTCCCAGCCATGGAGGCAGTCAGTGAAAAGTCTTGGAGTTGGGAGATGGAGAGTCATGTATGAGGAATGAGAAGGAGCACAGTGTTACTGGGAGTAAGGTGTAAGAATGCTGGAAAAATAAGGAGAGGCAGCTAGGTGGCACAGTGCATAGAATGCTGGGCCTGGAGTCAAGAAGACTCATCTTCATGAGTTCAAATCTGGCATCAAACACTTACTAGTTGTGTGATCCTGGGCAAGTCACTTAACCCTGCTTGCCTCAGTTCCTCATCTGTAAAATGAGCTGGAGAAGGAAATGACAAGGCACTCCAGTATCTTTGCCAAGAAAATCCCAAATGGGGTCACCAAGAGCTGAACAATGACTGAAAGGACTGAAAAATGACTAGACAACAAAAAGAAGAAGCATGGTTATGGAGAGCTTTGGAAGCCAAACCAAGGACTTTATATTTGATCCTGCGGCAATAGGAAACTACTGGAGCAGATTGAAAGGGGGTGGGGTGACATGGTCAGACCCGAACTTTGGGAAGATCAACTTGACAGCTAAGCGGGGGATGGAATGGAGTAGGGAGAGACTTGAGCAGGGAGACCAACCAGCAGGTCTGGGCATGAGGTGAAGAGGGTGGTGGCAGTGCCAGAGGAGAAAAGGGGGCATGTAAAAGAGATGTTGTGAAGGTAGAATCAACAGAACTGATTGGATAGGGGGGCAGGGTGGAGAGAGACAGAAACAGAGAGAGAAAGTCAAGGATAACTCCTAGATTTCAAGCCTGGATAACTGGGAGGATGATGGTGGCTTGACAGTAATGAAGAGTATTTGAGAGGAAAGATAATGAGGTCAGTTTTGGATATGGTGAGTTTAAGATGTCTTTGGGTTGACAAATTTGACATGTCTTAAACTTCAGTCTCAGACTTACCTAGGAAGGTGCATAATTCTCTTGCCATTAGCTTGGAGCCAGCATTGCTGCTAGGGGCAGGAGATGGAGAGAAATCCTCTGGCTTCCTTTAATGGAAGTCCAAGGGAGATCTAGCAGAGTCCCAAAAGGATAGAAGGGTCCTCCACAAGGGTCAATCCCCCATGATGCCCAGTGGCTAATCCTCTTTGATATGACCCCCAGTCATGGGCTCACACACTCGGCTCCAAAAGAAATGTTCCAATGACTCCTGCAACAAATCAATCAGAAAGCATTTATTAAGCACCTACCATGGGCCAGGTACTCTACCAAGCTCTAGGTTTACAAAGACAAAACTGAAATGATGTCTGCCTTCAGAGAAGGCCTTCTATCAGGGAAACAACTTGTACACATAGAAGAAGACACCAGGTCTATCCAGAGTAAAGATCAGTTCATTTCTGTGGAGGAGCCACCAGCAGCTTGGGAGATGAGGAAAGGCTTCATTTCTGCTCAGCTTTGAAGGAACCTAGAGGTTCTAAGAACAGAAAGCAGTGAAGAGGAAGTGTATTCCAGACATGGGCACAGCCTGTGCCAAGGCACCGAGACTAAAGATGGAACATTGTAGGGAAGGAATAGCAAATAGACCCGTTTGGCTGGAGTGTGTAAAGGGGAGTAATGCATGATAAGTCTGGCAAGTCAGGCTAGACCCAATTGTGAATCTGATCCTTGAGGCACTCAGGAAGCTACTGGAGCTTCTTAAGCAGAGAAGCAACATGGTCAGACCCATGCATGAAAGATGTCACTGTAGCCACAGTGGGGAGGATGGAGAGGCTGAAAGCACACCCTGGTCTAAACATGTCACCTCCCCTATAAGAGAGTGTCTCCTATGACCTCTGAGTTCCATTCCAAATTCCTCTTTTCAGCACATAAAGTCCTTCTCAATCTGGCTGAGCCTACACTCCCAAGCTGATTTCCCTTAACTCCAAGTCTTAGGCACTGAGTTCCAGTATTTGACATCTCATTTTCTGTCTCAGGGCCTTTTCATTCCCAGTCTCCAGCCTTTGTAAATGCATCACCCATTCCAGAACACATACCTTCTTCCCTTCCCTAGGTCCCTTTAAGGTTTAGTTAAAAAAGGCCTTTTTGAAGTGGTTTGTTTGCCTTTCTTCGTATCTCTAGAACTTAGCACAATGCCTTGCATACAGTAGGTGCTTAATAAACTTGACCTCCGAAGTGATCAGAATTTATTGATCTGTATATATGTTTACTGTCAGTAAAATGCATACAGCTAGGTGGAGCAGTGGATAGAGAGCGCTGGGCGTGGAGTCTGAAAACCTCGGTTTGGATCCTCTCTGAGACATTTACTGGCTGTGGGACCCTGGGGAAGTCATTTAACTTCTGTCTACCCCAGTTTCTTCAACTGTAAAATGGGGATAAAAATACCACCTATCTCCTGGTGCGTTGGAAAGACCATTGGGCTGGGGGGTCTCGACCTCAGTCCGGCCAGGACCAACTGTGACCTTTAGAAAGCCTCAGTTCCCTCCACTGTAGAATGCGTGGATTGGACAAGCAGCTGGCTGAGCTCGGAGTCGGGGTCTGGGGGGCGTCGAGGATGGGGCGCGGGTCTGCAGGGGGCAGCAGCGAGCCGGCCTCGGGCACCCGGAAGGGCCCCGCCCCCGGCCCGCCCCGTCCAACCCCGGCTGGCCGGTTGGGAGGCAGGCAGCCGCGGCGAGCTGTGCAGCAGCTGGAGCCGCTGAGAGCGCGGAGCTGCGAGTGGACGGACGGACGGAGCGCTTCCCGCCCCGCCGCGCCCCGGCGCCCTCATGGCGGCCTCTGAGCGCCGCGCCTTCGCGCACAAAATCAACAGGTAACCGCTGGGCCCCCGGCTCCCCCGGCACCCAGTCCCCCGGGGCCCCTTCGGACGGGGGGCGGGGCGGCGGCCGAGCCCCCGCCACGTGCCCCGAGCCCCGCCTCCCTGGCGTGGGGGGTCCACGGCCGTGCGCCCCTTCTTGGGTCTCCGGCGGCGTGCAGGCGGCTGGAGCTGGGGGGTCAGTCCGATCGCGCCCTGCCCCTTCCTACGCGCCGTCTGGTTCCTGAGGCCAGGAAGCCTACTCCTCCCACCCCCAGACGCCGTCCCCTCGGGCCCCCAATTGTCCCCGAGTCGCAGGAGGAAACCGGCCAGTCTCTCTGTCCGTCCGCCAGCCTGGCCAGCAGCGCGCCGTCTCCGGGGTTCATCCCTCGGTCCGGCCTCCCCCGCTCTCATGCTCCCATTTCCTGCTCCCTTTCCTCCCGAGCCTGTCCTGGAGGGAGGGACGGAGGAGGGTAGCCTCTGCACCGCCCGGGGACCAGCTGGGAGTGGGGGGAAGGGAAGGCGTCGCCAGTGCCTTTTTTACCCCTCTCTGCGCCCTCCTCGGGTCAGTGTTCCTCGGGAACAGCCCCGCTGTTCCCCTAAGACTTAGAGGCGGCTTATCCCAGAGCGCAGTACACACCCCAGCGAGGCCGGGGAGGGGCTCGGGGTCTGTGGGCCGGGGGGAGGCTGGAAGAAAGTGGAGAGATTGACAGTTTGGGAAGTGGCTGCAGCTAGGGAAACAGGCATGGCCCCATTCTTGTCCCTTTTTCTGTCCCTCTTTGGGTCTCCCTTTCTTTTCCCTCCTTGGAATTCTGGCTTTTGCTTTCGGTCTCAAGTTGCCCAACCCTGTTCAGAGGAGGGGGAAGGTGGAGTCTTGTGATTCCAAAAGTTGCTGAGACCTTGATATCAGTGATGGGCCAACCTCTAACCCCTCACTGGGATGAGATGGGCAAAAATTCCCAGGACAGACTGAGTCCCTGAGCAAGGACTTTGCAGAGAGCTCCCCCACATCCTTCACCTCCGGAGAGGCATCTTGGCTTTCCTTCATCTCCAGCTGGTACTAGTACTGGTGGAAAGGGTGATATGCCAAGGTACCCCACTTCTGTGTCCCAGTTCTGGGGATGCTCAGGCAGAGAAGGAGCTGAGCCAGGCCCACCCATTAGGGACTGACTTCACAGTCTGGGGGACCCAGAAGGAGCTGGCCCTTGATCTTACAGAACTCAGTCTTGAGAAAGCCCCAGGAAGAGTTGACCTGGGTCCTGCCCCCAGGAAGCACACAAGTCAGGGGTAGACAGAAGGAGCAACTTGGGTGAGCAGGGAAAGAACAGACCTAGCTCCTCCTCATAGTCTGAGGGAAGAGACCAACCTCTGAGACAGGATGCTGTGATCTAGCAGTCCCCAATGAGGCTCAGGCAGTGAGGGGGAGGGGGAGGGAGCCTGTGTCAGGACCAGCTGGCCAACATGGGGGAGGGGGACGGGAGGAGGGGGAGAAACACAGGCTACAGTCACCAGCTGCCTCCCAGGGGGTTCTGGGCACCAGGCACCAGGGGGTACAAAAAGCCTGCAGTGTTCAGGGTGCTCATGGATACAGGGTCTCATGTCTCCAGTATCCCCTGGGGCTGAGGCAGGAAACAGACATCTGTAGGAGCCCATGGAGAGTTATATTTCATTTTCTTTGACTCTTCTCTGTCCCTCTTGGTCTCAAGCGCTCTCTGCCCCATTCCTAAGAATATATAGTTGTGACTTGAATTAGGGTAAGAAGGAAACCTCCTCTAGCCTCTTGAAGCTTAATAGAAGATGCCAATGTGAACATGATCGACAGAGAGCTTGGGGTCAGATGAGACAGCAAGCCACATAGTGTCCCCATTGACTCTCTCCTCGCTGACCTGGTGGCCTCTTCTACACTTGGGGCCTCCAGAAACCCATTTTCCTTCAGATCCTAGAAGATTCCTCAAGGCTGTGTCCTTTAAGCCTTATGTTTTACAGGTGAGGAAGCAGGCCCAGAGAAGTCAATTGATTTGTGTAAAGTCACACAGCTAGCAAGTAGCAGAAGTCCACAGGTGTTTCAGCTCCCTGTGCCCCAGCCTCTAACACCCCTCCCCTCTGGTAAAGAGATCAAAGAAAGAAAATAATCAGCAAACATTTATTATTACACCTCTCCTGTGTGCCACGTACTGGGGGTACAAAGAAGGCATCCCTGCCCTCAAGGGGCCCATGTTTTATCTAGGAAAACAAGTGTACGCATATAAGCAAATAGGATCCAGAGAGAAAATAAATCTCAAATCCTTTGGCTGCAGAACACACTAGCAGCCTTGGTGATGAAGAAAGGGCTCGTGTAGGGAGTGGTGCCTGAGCTTGGCAGGAAGCTGGGGAGGAGGAGAAGGTTGATAGCCAGCACGGGGGACTGACTGTGTCAAAATGACAGAAACCGGGGGTGGAATATGGTGGATGAGAAGCACATGATGGGAGGGCCAGTTTGGCTGAAACAGAGTGTGGGAAGGGGAGTAATGGGAAGGTTTAAACTGGGAGCCGGGTTATGAAGGGCCGTAAATGCCAAACAGAGGAGTTTGAATGTGATTCCAGGGATAATAGGGAGCCACCGCAGTTTATTGAGCAGAGGAGTGATGTGCTTTAAGGAGAATAACTTTGGCAGCTGGGTGGGGGATGCACTGCAAAGGAGAGAGAGTGGAGGCAGGGAGACCAGTTACTGAAGTCCAGGGGAGAGCTGAAGAGGGACTGGATTAGAAGCTGGGGCCAGAACCGTAGATGTAGGATCATTGAACCCATCGATGATCGACGGGAGCTGATGAGCTTCACTGAGAGAGTGTGGAAAGAGAAGAGAGCTGGGCCCTGGACAGAGCCTCGGGGTGAGTCAGAGTGGGAACACTCTGTGTAGATGACGGTCTAGCAAAGGGGAATTGGCTGTAGCAAGAGAACTAGTCAGGAGCAGTGTCATCAAAACCCAGAGAGAAAGAAAGCTTGGGGTGAGGGTAGAGGGGAGGTGAATGCTGTAGAGACGTCCAGCTAGCGTTTAGACGAGGCTTTCAGGTTGCTGAAACTATTTATATGTGTTAGCCCAATGATCCTCAGAATAACCTCAGGGGGTAGGTGCTCTTATTTTCCCCTTTTTACAGATGGGAAAACTGAGGCAGACAGGTTAGGTGACTCGGCCAGGATCACACAGCAAGGGAGTGTCTGAGGCAGGATTCATTCCTGACTCCCAGTCCAACAGTCCATCCACTTTACTGTCCAGCCTAGGATGAAGACAGAGATAAGGCCTTGGGATTTGGCAAATGAGAGATCATTGGTGGCCTAAGAGAGTGAAGAGAAGCTTCAATTAAGTGGTGACTTTGGAAGGGCTGGAGTGAGAGAAGTGGAAGCCTGGAGTCTAGACAGTTGTCTCTTTTTTTTCCCCCTTACTAGTTTTACTGTAAAAAGGAGGAGATACAGCTTGAGGGATGGGAGGGTCAAATGAAGGCTGAATTTTAGCCTGTGGTTGCCCTGAGGAGCTGGGGTCACAGGATCTCCAACTTTAAGCCTTAGGGGGAAGCTCTGGTCCAACACCTTTCATTTTAGAGATAAGGGAACTCAAGTTTACTGACCTGCCCCAAATGACAGAGATAGTGAGGAGGTCAGATTCACACCCAGGAAACGGTACTACACTTGGCAGCTGTTGGAGTTCAGAAAAATAACAATGATAATTAACAGTAAGCATTATATAAATTCAGTGCTTACTATGTACCAGGCCCTTTACAAATACTATCTCTTTTGAGTCTCACAATAACCCTGAAGGTAGGCGTTATTATTATCCCCACTTTACGGATGTGGAAACTGAGGCAGAGAGAAAGGTTAAGTGACTTGCCCAGGGTCACACAGCTAGTAAACTGAGGCCAGATTTGAACTTAGATTTTTTTTTATAATTAATTTATTTTTAGTTTTCAATATTTACTTCCAAAAGATTTTGAGTTTTAAATTTTCTCCCCCTCTCTTTTCTCCCTCCTTCCCCAAGACGGGGTGCAATCTGACATAGGCTTTGCTTCTACATTCATATTAAACATATTTTCATATTAGTCATGACATAAAGAAGAATTAGAACTAACGGGAGGAACCACGAGAAAGAAGAAACAAAACAAAACAACAAAGAGAAAGAGCAGATAGTCTGCTTCCATCCACATTCAGACTCCAAAGTTCTTTCTCTGGATGTGGATAGCATTTTTCATCATGAGTCTTTTGGAGCTGGCTTAGATCCTTGCATTGCTGAGAGGAGATAAGTCTATCAAAGTCAGTCATTGAACTATGTGACTGTTACCATGTACAATGTTCTCCTGGTTCTGCTCATTTTACTTTGCATCATAAACTTAGATCTTGACTCCAGGCCTGAGTGTGCTATGGCCTAGCTGCCCTCTTATCTCTATAATTAGCCCCCTTCCTTCTTTAAAAAAAAAACGCTATTTTTTTATTCTGAATTCAGTCATCAATAAACATGAAACATGAAACAGAAACTTCCAGTGCTTCACTGTTGGCTCAGGAATAAAATGTAAACTTCTTAGTCTCGCATTTTCAAGTTCTCCATGACAAACATGGAAATTCGAATATCCAAAGAACAAAAAAGAAGATTGTAGTCTCTGAACCTGTGAACCTCAGTGACATACAGTTTTTTAAAGTACATATTAAATTTTACATGGTAGTAATAAAATTGCCTTTTTGAGTCTCCTTCTGACCTTTTTGGTTTCTTTTATGTATTTTTAAATATGTAATTGATGCTCTTCCTTTTTTCCCTCCTTCCCTCTCTCTTCCTTCCTTCCTTCCTCCTTCCCTCTCTCTTTTCATTCTTTCTTTCTTTCTCTTCCTTCCCTCCTTTTTCCTTCCCTCTCTTCCTTCCTTTTTCTTCCCTCCCTTCTCTTCCTTCCATCTTTCCTTCCTTCCCTTTTCCTTCCCCCTTTTTTCCTTCCTTCCCTCTCTCTTTTCTTTCTTCCTTCTTTCTCTTTTCCTTCCCTCTTCCTTTCTTTTTCTCTTTTTCTTCTTTCCTTCCTTCCCTCTTTCCTTTCTTTCTCTCTACTCCGTTCCTTCATTCAGTCTCCATCATGACCCACTACACCCCTTCTTTCCACATACAAGGCTCCTCATCCTTTGACTCCTATTGGAGCCTCCTGCTCAATCTCCCATTTCCCAGTCTGTCCCCTCTGTGATCCAACCTCCCCACACAGCTGCCAGAATTCTCTTCCTAGGGCTCACTACTATTCCACTTCCCCTTCTCAGAAACTTCCAGTGGTTCCCCATTGGCTCAAGAATAAAATACAAACTGCTTAGTGTGGCATTTGGAGCCCTCCATGACCTGGCTTACACCCACCCACCTTTCCAGCCTTACTTGGTACCATTCTCAATCACAAAGGCCTGCCTCAATGCCTTTTCTCATTCTCTCCCCCACACCCAGCTAGTCACCCCTCCCCCCCACCTTGTAAATTACTTTGTATCCACTTCCTTGAGTACATGGTGTATCCCCAGGACTTCATGAGTGCCAACAAACTGTAACAGGGAGTCACAGTTTCACATGCAATCTTTTTCTGTTCTACTGTGTATATAGAAATGCCTGTTTTATTGAGTATTTAAGTTTAGATTTTTAAAAATTAAAAATAAATCAAATGAAGAACATAAACTCCTTGGGGGTGGGGGTACAGTTTTCAATTTTGTCCTTGGGGAAGAATGGATAAATCAAGAGATGCCCTTGGTGCTGGAAAGACGTGGGTTCAAATGGTGCCTCAGACACATGCTATTTGTGTGGCCCTGGGCAAATGTGACTGCTAGGTGTTCTAGCATCTCTTTAAGACCTAGTTGTATAGAAGATGCATGCCTCCATTAGTTGGGGGAGTTTCTTCTTTGGAAAGTTCCTAAATCACTGAAATTGCAGGTCTAAGGCCTATCCCTAGCACCATGCCTGGCATATAGTGGGTCCTTTAATAAATGTTTGTTGAATTTTTGAACTTGTCCTTCCAGTCCAACTGGAGTGCTCCCCATTCCCTGAAATGGAGACTCCATCTGCATTTGTATGGGCCGTCCCACTGCCTGGAATGAGCTCCCTGTTCATCTCTCCCTCTAGAAACCTTGTGTGCCACTAAGGCTCAATTCAGGTGCCAGTTCTTCCATATGTATCCTCCCTTCCCCCCATGTGCTAACACTCCCACTCGCCTCCCCCATTTCCCTTATGTCAGGCTGATTTCTTGGCGGGTTCTCTCCTCCCGATAAAGAATAAGCTTCTTGAGGGCAGGGGCCTTTTGAGTCCATGTAATTGTTCCTCCAACTCCTAGTCCAGTGTCTGGGACACTGTAGGCACTTGATCGAATGTTTAATTGATTTGGTGAATTGAATTAAAGATAAGAAAAAGAGGCCAAGGGTTGGGTTTTTTCACTGACTGATGGGGAAGGGGGGGTGCTGCAGATACAGTTTGCTTAGATTCGTAAGCCTCTTCTTTGTTAAAGTGGCCCATGCTGTTCTTGTGGAAAAGATAGCATACACCTGATGCATTGGACCTGATTAGACAGCCAGACCCACAGAATAGCTAGTAATGGTTCCCCGGGCACATTGGAAGGTGGTCTTCAAGGGAGTGCCCAGTAATCTGTTTTTGAGCCTGATTTTTTTAATGTGGATGTTGCTTTTTAAAATCGGTGACTTGGATAAAGGTGTAACTGGCACGAGGCTCAGATTTGCAGGTGATGTCAAGCTTAGAGTGCTGGCTACCACATTGAATGAGAGTCAGGATCTAAAAAGATCATGGTCAAATGGAAGAAGAGGAAATATAATACAGACAAATGTGAAATCTTATACTGGGATTCAAAAAAAGATTCCCCAAGTACAAGATGTGAAAAGTATGGCTATACTGCAAGAAGATCTAGGGGTTTTAGTGGACCAGAAGCTCACCAAAAGTGTCTGTAGTATGATAGGATAGCTTAAAAAAAAAACAAAAACAAAACTCATGCCCTCTTAGGCCACATTGAGAAGCTGAACTTTCTGGACCATGGAGGTGATCATCCTGCCCTGACCAGACCACTTCTGAGATATTGTGTCCAGGTCTTCGTGCCACATGTTAGGAAAGTCATTGGTCCTCTGGAGCACATCCAGAGGAAGGCAGTCTCAATGGTGCAGGCTCTTGAGTTCAGTGAGTATCAGTTGAAGGAACTGGGAATGTTTAGTGTGGAGAAGAGAAGATTCAGGGGGACCACAGAATGGCCGTCTTCAAATGTATTTGAAAAGTTGAGAAGGAAATTGCTTTGGCCTCAGAAGGTGGACCTAGAGACAGTAGGGAAAGCCGCAGAAGGGCTGATTTGGGCTTGATATCAGGGAAAGCTTCTTAATAATGAGAGCCTTCCCAAAAGGGAACAGGCTGCCTCTGTCTATAGCAGTTTCCCTTTCTTTGGAAGTCTTCGTGAAAAGGCTCCTTGGTGGAAATATTGTTTTTCAGTGATGGGCCACTAAATGGCCACTTGAGTTTCCTTTCAGTTCTGAATTCTGTGACTGTGAAATGTATAGTTAGGGAGTGGGAAGAAAATGATGACCCAGTGAAGGAGACTGAGAAGGAGGGATCAGACAGGTAAGAGAAGAGAATTCCGAGAAAGCATCTTAGAAACCAAGGGCAGAGAGGGTCTCCAAGAAGAGAAGGTAGTCATCAGGGGTAAATACCACAGAAAGGTCAAGAAGGTTGAGGATTGGGAAAAGATCATTAGCAATTAAGAAGCCTTTGGTGACCTTCAAGAGACCACTTTCAGTAAAGCAGAGCCCAGTGTATTCTCTTGCCAGCAGTAGGCCCCAGAGTCCATTGCCTGTCTCTCAGCCAGCAGCAGAGGCCAGGAGCCATCAGTCTGTCCATGGGTGAGAAGCCTCCAAGCCCACTAACTCCTTGCCAGTGTCTGCTTGTCAGTCAACAGACAGCAGTAATCGGAAGCTGTGTCTTCACTTGAGGGAAAGGGAAGGAACAGTGTTAAGAGGCCAGCCCTAATGGAGAAAACAAGGTAGAAAGTGTCAGCTTCTGCCCTGGGCTTTGCCGCCAGCCCCAGCTCTTGGGGCTGATGGGAAAAGAACTTGAACGGCTGGGAGCAGCAAAAGGGAGCTTGGAGCATGGAGGGGTAGAGGTGGGGTGGGAGTGAAGGGGTCCAACCAGCAGGAGCTGGCAGGTCACTAGGCCAGGGAACCAGATTCTCAGGCCCCAGTGGAGGGCAGGGCAGCCCTGATGTTCCCTGAAAGCCTCATTTTGATGGTGGAATCTCTGTAAACCCCTCCCCATCCTGTCCTGTGTTTGGATAAAAACATGTGTGTGTGTGTGTGTGTAGGAAAAACCATTTATGTTCCAAATTTCTATTCCTTCCTCATCCCCTGGGTAAACAAGAGACTACATCCTAGACTGATTCACTAATTAGTAGCAAGGAAGTCCCCCCAATCCTCCCCTTTTCTTCCCCCACCACAAGAGCCTAACCTTGTAATAGGGAATTCTGAGAAGACACAGGGCCCATTTCCTTGGGTGCTGGGTTCAGGACACAGTGGAGGGTCCCAGGGAGACAAGACTTTCACAGTCTGACCCCCATGGGTCATTGGGGAAGGACACAGCACAGCAGAATAATATATCAGACCCCAGACCCTGAGGGTCCAAACTGGGAGCAAGGCAGAAGAAAGGAAGGTTGGTGAGGCCCAGTGGAGGTGCAATTTGGGCAGGGTCTTAAAGGGTAGTTAAAGCCTGGACGGGTAGAAAATGCATTCCAGGCAAATGTAATCTCCCTCAGGGCAGGGGCTATTTTGCATTTGTCTTTGCACTGTGCCTGACATAGTTGGCCCTCAGCGATGCTTTTGTGGAATTGGAGGATGTTTTCTTTCAGGAAGCCTGGAGGCTGCCACATAGGTAATGGGCCGGACTGCTAGCTCTGAGGTCCCTTCCATTGCTGAGATTGGAGAGCTGGATTCTCCATCTCATTGATTCTGTGCAAATGGGCAGAATCCTTAGTCCCATTCACCAGCTGGGGAGAGGGGAGCCTAACACAGTTGAGTTTGTCATCCCAGCTCCTAGAGCCAGGCTCCTGAAGCAGTCTGAAGGGGCTCAGGAAGGAAGCCTCTTGGCCATTCATCTTGTACTGGAGTCCAGTCTGATCTCAGCCCATGTGTGGAGTCAGAGCAGGACTCAGAGATCTCCAGGTTGGGGCCGTGTTGGCTGGAGCTTCAAAGGGAGGGGTGGATAGCTGTCTGAATTGGGGATGTTTTGCCTGAGACCACCCACGGCTTAGGCCATTAACCCCTCTAGTCCTGTCCCCCTCCTCTTTATATCATACTTCTGTTGTTGTTTGGTTGTCTCTGACTCTTCCGTGACCCCATTTGGGGTTTTCTTGGCAGAAATACTGGAGTGCTTTGCCATTTCCTTCTCCAGCTCATTTTACAGATGAGGAAACTGAGGCAAACAGGGTTAAGTGAGGCAAACAGGGTTAAGTGACTTACCCAAGGTCACCCAGCTAGTACGTGGCTGAGGCTGGATTTGA
Organism: Trichosurus vulpecula; assembly: GCF_011100635.1. Taxonomy (NCBI): domain Eukaryota; kingdom Metazoa; phylum Chordata; class Mammalia; order Diprotodontia; family Phalangeridae; genus Trichosurus; species Trichosurus vulpecula. The sequence continues at coordinate 76,505,367 of NC_050573.1, forward strand.
ACTCAGATCTTCCTGACTCCAGGCCACAGCCAACTAAAATATAATGTCTCTATCTGACCTGTAACTGTGTTGAGGGTTCCTTGTCTAACGGCCTTATTTGTTCTTGTATTTCCTCACCTACCCTCACTGTTTAGCTGAGCACAAGGCTGACTGGGCCCACAGGTTGGGGGGTGAAGGACTCAACCAGCAAGTTGAAGGATCAGTTACTGTGTATGCCCCCTCCCCCAAGTAGGGACTGGTTGAGTACAAGATGGGGTGGTCCAAAGGGCTGGTGGCTCCCCTATCTATAGCCAGGACACTTGGGACTGTCTTTGAAGCACAGAGAGCCAAGTCAGGGCCTTCCTGGAGCGCACCCCAAAGCCGGCAGCGTGGGAGAGGGCTGGCCTGACTTCCTTTCCAGCCGGACTGGTTGTTTTCTGAAGGGTCCTGTCCTTGGACCTCTTCCTGACAGCTTGGCCCTCCCCCTCTGCCCCCCAGGCCCAGCCCTTTGCCTTCCCCCTGGGACTCCCCTGGGGAAGCAGAGCCTGGAATGCCAGAACCCCTCCCTTCCCAGCCTGGCAGCTGCTGGGGGGAGGGGGATGGGGAGGAAGGAGGAGGAGCTATGCTCTGTTCCCATTGTCTCAGGAAGACCTCAGCTCAGCCATTCAGCTGGGGCTCCGAAAGCCCCTGTCAGTCTCTGTCCTACATCCTCAGAAATCTCTTAGCCTGCCTGAGAGATCTGGTAACAGCACCTTGGGAGACGGCTGAGCCAAGTTTGGTGTAACTTCTTCCCTATACCCTTAGGTGTGTGTCTTCTGATGCCCTTAGGGTGCAGGTTCAGGGCTTGATTGGGGAGGCAGAGAGAAGGGAGCACAGAGCCTCGTTTGGGAAGGAGAGGGCCTCCAACATGAGAGAAGGGCTTTCCAGGGTCCTCCCCAACAGTGTGGGGGGAAAGAATCCTGGATTTGCACTCAAAGGACCCAGGCTTGAATTGCAGCTCCCTTACCTACTCCCTGCAAGACTTGGAGCTAGTTGAGAGAAACAGATACAGACAGACAGAGATAGAGACAGAAAGACGGCGAGGAACAGAAAGAGAGAGGGAAGGAGAAAGACAAGAGAGGGAGGGAGAGAGAGAGAGAGGGAAAGAGACAGAAGAGAAGGGACGGAAGGAGAGAGACAGAGGGATAGAGCAGAGGTAGAGAAGGAGGAGGAAGGCCCAGAAGGTCAACATTGTTTTGCTGATGAGGCCTGCCCAAGAAGGCGGCCACTCCATCCCTAGCTGATTTGCTGATTGACTTTGGACGGCTGTTTGGAGGCTGCCCTCTTGGGCTGTCTGTTTTCTCATCTGTCAGATGGGGGGTGGCCCAGCTGGCCTCTGAAATCTCCCCGGCTCTGTCTCAGAGGCTGTCACTCTGAGTCTGATGGGGGCGGGGGCATTGTTGAGAATGGGAGCAGGCCTTGAGGGAGCCACCAGACAGACCTGGCCCAGAGATCCTTTCCCTTTGTGCTCCAGGGACTGCTGACCCTTTCGAAAAGCATCATCTCTGTTCTGAAGCCACTGGGAAGTGACTCCCCAGGACCAAATGGTGTGAGATACTATCTCCTCCCCCGCCCCCAAACACAGGGCACACACATGCCTGTTTGTATACATAGACAGGCAAACACACACACACACACACATTTGTGGGTGTGGGTAGAGCTGAGGATGTGAGAGCCTGTGCTCGGCTCAGGCTGGAACAATGTCTGTGTCACCAGGAAACAGCCCAGGGAGAAGGCTGGACGGCTATTGTCCTGGTCTGATCAGGCGGCCATGCTCTTGTGGGGGCATGAGGGGGGCCCAGGGTTGGTTTACCACCTCCCCTGCTCTGGTGCTAGGGCCAGGGCAATACTATTTAAAAAGGGGGGTTGATCAGGTAAGTGGGGAACAGAAGACCCAGTCTGGATCTGCAGGTAACTTACTGTGTACCTTGGGACAAGTCTCTCCCCCTTCAGTTTCCTAGTCTGTCAAACAGGGGTAATACGCCTACTCCCCCTCTCCCCAGGATGCAGCTCTGAGTTGCTGAGAGGTCTCTGTGGTCATCATTCTGTGGGCACCCTGGTTAGTGCTCTGGCTAGCACACTGGCCCTGGATGAGAATTCTCTCTCACGTCTCCAGGGGAATTGTTCCAGAGCATGAATGTGCTAGGCATAGCTGCCCCCAACGCCCTGCCCTGTAACCCAACAATGAGGACTCGGGCCACAGGCTGTCAGTGACACGTCCAGGCAAATAGTCACTCTGTTGTTTTCTCACCCCATCCCCCACCCGTGGGGAGGCCAGTGTGTTCATAAAGCTTTGCAGCCGGTCAGGGTTGAGGGGAGCTGTCACCCCTGGGTACTGAGGGACCAGTGACTCCCTAGGAGCTTGGGCAAGATCCTGGCCTGAGCCTATCCCCAGGCTGAATTCTGGGCAGCACCGCCCTACACACCCCCTAAGGGGGCAAGAAATGACTCTCGGTCACATATACACACACAGTCCAGTAGAATGTAATCTCCTCCAGTGGAGGAACTGTCTCACTTTTGTATTTGCCTCTCTGTGCTTGGTACATAGTAAATGCTTAATAAAAAAAACAGGATAATTGAATTAAACTACCAAGTCATGACTAGAACGCAGGGCTTCTGCTCCTAGCCCTGGCCTTTGGCCCACCATCCCACGTACCCCATCGTATGTATAAACGTCTCACCTTGGAAGAGAACAGAGGCCAAGGGACAGGCTAAGGTCCTCACTGAGAAGTCAAGGAGCCGAGAGCCCACATTTCCCAGCGCACAAGCCCCTGGCACCTGTTGTCTTAGATCCAATACCAGTTTGGGTTGGGGTCCAGAGTGATTGTTAAGAATTCCTGTGCTTTGTCTTCTGTCACCCCTTTTCCTCTAAGTGTAAGTAATCAGTGGAGATCTAGAGGCCGGGTCATTTTTTCCAGGTTCCCTGCCCCTCATGACTGTCTCCAGCCCATCCCTGGGGAAGGAGGCGGTGGTAACTGGCATCCATTCTGGTTACTGATGGGGTACATGCAGGACTCTTGGGTCCCAGGGCATCTCCTCCTGGTTTTGTTCTTGACTCCTCTCCCCCAGCAGGAGTTTGGGGGTATCCTGAGCCTCTTATGGGAGGCCCAATGTGGAAGGAGGCTCCAGAGCTCACCCACCCCTCTGTCCCTCTGAGCCCACTTTGTGCCCTGCAGGACGGTGGCAGCAGAAGTCAGGAAGCAGGTTTCCCGAGAGTATGGCAGCTCCCCTCAGCTCTGCAAGAGGAGAAGTGGCTCCCAGCAGGTTGTGAGTTGGGCCCAGGGCTGGGGGGCGGGTGGAGGGAAGTTGGGGGGGAGGAGGGAGAGGGGAGAACAGCTGCTGTGGACAGACCCTAGGCTGGGGAACTGGAGCCTGTCGCCAGGTGGGGGCAGATCTGGTTACTGCTGCAGGCTGGCCTGGGAGCTCCTCCTGTTGCTGTCTTGATTTAGTCTCATGGCAGCCAGAGAGAGGGACACACAGGCATGCTTGCTCATAATACACATAGGCATGCTCATGCCTACATGTATGAGCGCTTGTGTGGTTCTGCCCCCATGAGGATGCACCTGCATGCCCAGGCTCACACAGGCCACTGTGGCCATCTGCCAGCACGCAGCCACAGCTGCCCTGACTCCTGACAACAGCCAATGTGGCTGGGGTTCCCGTTCGCTGGACACAGCGGCTTGAACCTCAGCCAACCATTGGAAGCCCCTCACAAACCTGTGGCCTTCCTTTACTGAGTCACCCTGGCCTTGGGGTACAGAAACCTCTCTCCTCCCCATATCACAGACAGGGAGACTGAGGCAGCTGTCTGGGGCCATGCCATAGGAGTTGACACCCAGTCAGAGGCCCCTGGTTTTGTCCAGCTTGGGAGGGGTGGGGGGGGGCAATATTTGAGCCCTGGAAGAGGAGGGGTCCCAGCTGGGAGATGTCTGGTCCAACATTAGTCCCAGAGAGTTTGTCCCGTTGACCCTGGGGTGGAGGGGAGCAGCACAGAAGATATAGCCAGTTGGGAGAAGGGGGAAGGGTTAGCAATCTGATTGGAATAGACTAATAGAGGGCCAGGAATGGTTGGAGAAAAGGGAAAGGAGACTGGTATTGACATTCGATGTCTCAGCCAGGTCTGGTCTAGGGCTAAGGTCCCTTCCTTCCTTCCACTGTCCCCTGTGGTTGTTGTGGTTCCCCATCCACACTTCCTCCTGTGGTTTGGGTATCTCTGCCTGTGGGTGGGGAAAGGGAAGCCTGAAGCTCCAGGGCTGCAGGCTCATTCCATTCAGTTCTCAGGCTTTTGACTTTGGGAAGAGATTGCCTTGGCTCCCATGGTCTCCTGCTCCTCATCCCTTTGCTGGGTTCTCTTCTCTCAATAACTGCATGTTGGTTCCAGTTGTAGGGTCTAAGGAACATCTCTGCTTCAGTTTTAAGTCCTCTTCCCATTCAACCAGGGCTAGATTTCCTCCTTCTCTGCCCTTCCTGAGTTCCCAGAGCCTTCCCCTCCCCCTCTTTCTCTCCCTCCTCCTCTCCTTCACCTCTCTTCCTTCTTCCTTTATTCCTCCTCCCTCACTTCCCTCTCTCCCTCCTTCCCTCCTTCCCTCCCTCTTCCTTCCCTTCTCTTCTCCTTCTCCTCCTCTTCACCTCTCCCCTCCTCCTCCCTTTATTCCTTCTTCTCCTCTTCCTCTTCCCTTCCTCCTCCTCCCCCTCTTTCCCCTCCTCTCCTTCCCCTTCTCCTTCCTCCTCCTCTTCTCTTTCCCTCCTTTCCCTGCTCCTATCCCTTACCTCTCCTTTCTCCTCTCCCCTCCTCTCTTCTTCCTCCTCCCCTCCTCTCTTGCCTTTTCTATTCTTCCTCCTTCTCCCCTTCCTCCTCTTCTCTTCCCCTCCTCCCATCCCTCACCTCCTTCTCCTCTTCACTCAGTTGTCATCAGCACTGCCCTCTGCTGTTTGGGTTGATATTGACAAGTGATGAGGGACAGACCTCCTAGGATAAGCCCCAGCCCTGGTTTTGGTGGGGTAATGAGGGGGACAGTGAACCACAGAATGACTGAGCTGAAGAAGGACCTTAGAGACCTTCAGTTTTACGGTTAGGGAAACTGAGACCCAGCGAGGGAAGGAGATTTGCCCCAGGCCTCACAGCTAGTAATTCAAGTCTACCAATATGTAAATTAGGCCTTGTGGCCTAGGCTGACTTCAAACTCAGGGCTTGTCATGGGGAAGAAGAGTTCAGTGTGTTTTCTTTTGCACCAGAGGACATGACTGGGAACAATAAAGGAAGTGACAGAGGCAGATTTCTGTTTGACATAAGGAAAAGACTTGTGAACCATCAGCAGTGGCCAGAAGTAGCCGGGGAGCCTTGGAAGGCAGTGGCTGAAGGTCCTGCAGGGGAGACTGAATGACCCTTGTCGGCTGTAGACTAGCCGGGATCGATCCCTGCCCCGGGACAGGCTGGATGAACCGGATTCTAAGGCCCCCTCCAGCTCAGAGCTTCTGTATCTCTGCTCTTAGGTCAGCCCTCTTCCTGCTCTGGGAAGTATCTGACCCTAAGTTGGGGGTGGGGGGTGGGGTTTGCTTCTGCCCCCAGGTTCCACTGACAGAGGTTGTAGAGCCCCTGGACCTGGAAGATTTCCTGCAGAACCACCCTTTGGATGCAGAGCCTGGCCCGCTCCGGGACCTCATGGAGTTCCCAGCTGATGACCTGGAGCTGGTGTTGGAGGCTCGGGAGTGCCGGACCACAGAGCCAGGGATACCTGAAGAAGGGTGAGTGGCGCCCCCGCTGTCCAGCCTTGGATCTGGGGTACCTACTCTTGGCCACTGATACCCCGCTTCTCATATCTCCTCCAACAGGAAGCTAGATGCTCGGGTGAGGGATGCAATTGAAATCTATACTGAGGATTGGGTCATTGTCCGGAGAAAGTAAGTGATCACCTGGAAGTGGGTCTGGAGGACAGAGCTCTGGGCTAGGACTCGGGAGACCTGAGTACTAGGCCTGGCTCTACTACTGAAAAGGCATTTAATCTCTCTGGGGCTCAGTTTCCCTATATATAAAATGGGCATTATTCATGATAGTTGAAAACTGAGATGGGCACTGCCCCGTCTGGGTGGATGGAGGAAAGCAGAGGCATTTTGGTGGTATTTGGGAGTTTTCAGCTGGCCTCCTGCGACGGTTGGCCTCTCCAGGGAGTAGGAGAGAAGTCCCTCACATCTGAGCCTGTTTTTGAACTGAGATGCAGCTCTTCTAGTAGAGATCCTGCTGACTTCTCTGGCTATGACCCCACCCCCAACTCTCCCACCCCAGGGAACCTTCCTTCCTGTCCTTCTGTTGATCTTTCCACTAACTCTGTAAGGGAAAGTGGTATCAGGGCATGGGCAGCCTGGCCCAGGTAACCCAGGGCCCCCGGCCTGAGCTGATCCCACAGCTGTAGACTAACTGATGGGTGCATGACGGGGAATCCAGTACATGTGTGACCATCTGAGGTCAGGCCTTACCCTCCAAGCCGATGACTTGGTCTTTGTAGACTGTCCTGCAAGTTCCAGGGAGAAGCTAGGGCTGAGGGACCAGAACTCCCAAGGGCTTGGCTCCCTGCCACAGGACCCTAACCCTCTCCTCCTGCCCCTGCCCTCCTCACCTCTGCCAGGTACCAGTCCCTGAGTTCATCATACAGTCCCAATACCTCTGAGAGGCAGCGAGAGCGGCAGAAGGGTCTGGCCCGGCAGGTCTTCGAGCTGGATTCAGGCGCAGAGGAGAGGATGGGCTCTGAGGACCTGGTGAGGCCCAGGCTAGAAACCCCTACCCTGACCCCCGTCTTCTAGGTTGTACATACTCACTCTGACCCTGCAGGGCTGCCAAGTGGCACAGTGCTAGACTTGGAATTAGGAAGACCTGAGTTCAAATCCAGCCTCAGACACTTACTAGCTGTGTGACCCTTGGCAAGTCATTTAACTTCCGTTCGCCTCAGTTTCCTTACTTGTAAAACGTGGCTAATATTAACACCGACCTCCCAGGGTTGTTGTGAAGATAAAATGAGATGATATTTGTAAAGCACTATATAAATATGAGCTATTATTAATGATTATTATTTAACCCTTTCCCATCTGGGCGAAACATGCTTGCTCTAACCCTGCAGAATTGGACATGCCTACCTGGGCCAACTCCACCTTCTCTGATGCTACAGGGTCAGTGCAGCTAGTCTGGGATCAGGATTCTATTTACAATCCGTCTCTAGTTATCCAATTTGGGAATTCGGTTTTAGTAAATTCTTCTCTTTCTGGGCCTGGCATCCCTAGCCAGCCACATCTGCCCTTAGCTAACCAGCAGGATCTCTGGGCATATAAACCTGTTTTAATATTAATCATTACATGAAGCATCTGTTGGTTAGAGGAGGGCCCAGAGAGTCCTGGGTGACTCCCTCAGCACGTCTCTGCTTCCTTCTTGTCCCCCCCCAAGGATGACCTGAAGCACTGCTCAGCCTCCCTGGACGACACACCCCGGGGGAGCTGGGCCTCCAACATCTTCGACCTGAAAAACTCTGCTGCAGACTCACTGTTGCCATCCCTGCTGGAGCACACGGCCCCTGATGAGATTGACCGGAGGAATGAGGAGCTGCGGAGGCAGAACCGACCCCGAGACCTCTTGGCCCTATACCCTGCCCCAGATGAGGTGAGCCCCACCACAGTGACACGTGGCCCCAAGGGCAGCCAGAGGAGAATGGGGAAGAATCAGAGGATCTGAATGCAAATCCTGGCCTACCGGCTCTGTGACCTTGGACGAGATGCCTCACATCTCTGGTGGGCTGGCCTAGCGTTTGCAGATAGAAGCCTGGCCACAGACTCCTGCCTTTGCGCCCTTTATGGAGCTCTTGCTTCTGGGTGCCTCTGTGTCTCTCTGTGTCTCTCTGGAGTGGGTGAGGGTTACTTTCTCTGTGTTCTCCATAGGATGAGGCTGTTGAGCGTTGCAGTATTCCAGAGCCCCCCAAAGAACACTTTGGACAGAGAATCCTCGTCAAGTGTCTGTCTCTCAAGTGAGTGAGGGTGTATGTCATCTTCCTCTCCCCTGCCCCCCCACTGCCCACAGGGGTCCCCGGGCCCTTGGTGGATGCTCAGGTGGTGGTAACCGTTCCCTGAGGGTCTCTTGTGTGCAGGGGCCCTCATGGCAGACACCGAGGGCAGACACAGAGATGGCAAAGACTTCTAGCCCTTAGGTGGTTTAGAGCCTCTGTGGGGGGAGTAGAGGAGGAATAAGACCTGAACACATAATGCAAGGCAGAATGGGCCTTGGGGAAACCCAAACAAGGCCGAGATCACCGAGGTGGGAAGATCAGAGAAGGCTTCCTGGAGGAGGCACGTCCCCTCTTACTGTCATCAAAAGCTTACGCAAATTTGACGTGGTGGGTGCCATCTTCCTCGGTCATAATGATGGGGCTTTGTCTCTTCGATAAAGCTCTAACTTCATCAGTGTAGACATGCCCTCCTGTCCTGTTCCCCCACCACCACCACCCCCATGTATTTTGTACCTGTATCATGTGGTAGGGGGGAGGGAATGTCAGATGTCTTTCTAAGTTGTAGTTAGACTGAGTAGATTGGACTTCAGAATCAAGAACACTTGAGTTCAAATCCTTCCTCAGATGCTTACTACCTATGTGACCCTGGGCAAGTCACTTACCTGCTGTCTGCCTCAGTTTCCTCATCTGCAAAGTGAGGCCAACCCTACGTTGACCCTAAGTGCAGGCCTGGTGATGGGACAGCTGATCTGGTGAAAATCCAGGAGGACCCTTCCCACTATCTGGGCAGCCAGGGGAATGATTATGTTTTGGCCACGGAAGCTGATGCAAGACCGTCCACTAGAGCATAGGAGGTCTACAGGAATACCCAGGGGGATGAAAGCCCTGTCTTTAAATCATACCAAGAAACCCAGGATGTTAGAAATCCAAAGGAGAAGGTTGTCAGTGCTAAGAGGGCTCAGGATCAGGTCAACTAGGTGGCGCGGTGGACAGAGTACCGGCCCTAGAGTCAGGAGGACTGGAGTTCAAATCTGGCATCAGACACTTACTAGCTGTGTGACCCTGGGCAAGTCACTTAACCCCAATTGCCCTTCCTTCTCCCCTTCAAAAAAAGCATGCCATAAATGTGGGTCATCATTGTTCTTAGGGAACCATGCTTGAAATCCCCAGGAAGGGCTGCTGGCTTCCTAGGTTATTACCAGTGTTCAGGGAGCCAGGGAGGGGCAGGGGCCCAGGCTTGTTCCATATGTTCCTCCTCATCCAGGTTTGAGATAGAAATCGAGCCCATCTTTGGAATCCTTGCCCTGTATGACATCAGAGAAAAGAAGAAGGTGAGTAACCCCCTTCGGGTCCCCCCGGGAGGCACAGCTCAGTCCTAGAGACCTGTCATGGAGTGTGGGAAAGGGTCAGTAACAGCCACCCTGCCTTCCCTTGCATGGGACCCTCCCTGATTCCTGATCCATCAGCCCTGCCTCAAAATACTTTGTATTTACCAACTTCTGTACCTGGGGCAGAATGGAACAAGTGTTGGGTCTGGAGTCAGGAAGTCCTAGATTTAAGCTTCCTAGCTGTGTGACCCTGGGCAAATCGTTTAACCTAGAGAAGCATCAGTTTTCTTATCTTGAAAATGGACCGCTGCCTAGAATAAGGTATACTGGTCCTACTTGACATGGTTTTTGGGAGATTCACATGAGGGTCACATATTATATGGACAGCACTCTGCAAAGCTGAAAGCACTTTGTCTTGACTTTGTCTTGCTAATTACAATCATTGTCTAGAGGCCCTGTAGTGCAGTGAATAGAGGCGGGGCAGGTGTGGATTCACACCCTGCTTCTGGCATGAACTGCCTTGGGGGGAGATGGCCTTATCCCAACAAAATCACAGGTCTGGTCAAAAATTAATAATATTGAATAATAATACCACGCCCACCACCAATTCCTAGGGGCTCTAGAGCCTAACCTCCTTGAGGCCAGAGAGCTGTTTCACTTCTAAGGTCATGTCTCCAGCACCTAGCATAGAGCTTTGCTTCTAAGTAGGGCATTTGTTAAATGTTAGGATTGACTTGGGCCTGGGTGAGAGTGTGGAGGGCTCCCTGGAAGCTGTGACTACAGCTGCTTCTCCCATAATGTCTCCCACCTACAGATCTCAGAAAATTTCTACTTTGACCTGAACTCTGACCACATGAAGGGTCTGCTCCGGGCCCACATCGCACATCCGGCTATCTCCACCCTGGCACGCTCTGCCATCTTTTCCATCACCTATCCCTCCCCAGACATCTTCCTGGTCATTAAGGTGAGTGAGTACTGGGCCCTTTTCCCTTCTCCAGAGTTGGGGGCCCTCAGGAGCTGTAGTATACCTTCTCCCAGGCACTTCAGGCCATGGGATACTCACGGAACGAAGGGTAGGAGCAAAGGACAGCATGTAACTGAGGGGCAGGCTGTGCAGCCCAGGCTCTGGGAAGGAGGCAGTCACTCTGGACTGGGGAGTCCAGGAACACTTCCCAGATGAGGGGCACCTTCAGCTGGGCCTTGAGGGAATGCCCAAGACTTGGATAGATGGATAGCAGTAGATACGCCATTTTGGGCTAGGACGATGGTGTAGAGGAAGGAAGGATATTCGTGCATTTGGGGATGGAGAACCCTGGTTGGACCCGAGGGCTCATGTTGGGAGGTGTGCTCAGTTGAGAATTGTGGGTAAGGCCAGACCACCAGGGCAGAGAGTTTAGAACCCTCAGACAATGTATGGTATAGTAGGAAGCCTGTCATTCAGTCAGTGGGCATTTATTAAGCACCTACCCTGTATGTGCCAGGCATTGTACTAAGCACTGGGCAGGGGGAGTGGAGAGGGGACATAGATGGGAGGGGCCGTGAGGACGAGATTGGATATGTGAGATGAGGGTTAGCACTGGCATTTGAGTCAAAGAGCCCGGGTTCAGATCTCAGTTCTGTCGCTTATAACCTGTGTGACATTGGGCACTTTAGACTGAATGATTTCCTTATTGGTAAAATGAAGGGGCTGGTTTCATTCTCTCTGAGGCCCCTTCCAGCTCTAAATTCTACGATTCCTGTGATTTCTGATCTTACCAAAAATCTACTGTGTCTCTATAGGCCAGGGAGCCAGGGTCACCTTTCCCAACAGTGTCCTCTCAGTGAGGGACGTCCCCAGGCTTCCTCTCCGTGACCTGCTCAAGGGCTTTGTGTTGGGACCGTTCCATGCCCCGCTCTGGGTAGCAGCTGGCAGTGATCAGTAGCCCAGATCTTACCCGTGACCAGATCCAATTCTCAGACCTTGGTATACAAAGTCCAGCCTTGTCCCTTCTTCATCCCTACTTGTCTTTCTGAACCAAAGAGGCCTCATCTCCCGTCTGCCTTCCTACTCCTCAAGCTAACTTAGCCTTCTGTTCTCAACCCTCCCTTCTCCCACTAGCTGGAGAAAGTCCTACAGCAAGGGGATATTGGTGAATGCTGTGAGCCTTACATGGTCATGAAGGAGTCAGATGCTGTGAAGGTGAGAGCCTGGCAGGTGGAGACCAGAGGTGGGGGGTAAGGAAGATCCCTGTAGGTTCCTACCTCTCCCCACCCACCCCAGAACAGCCCAGCCTGAAGCAACCATAGCTAGCATTCTCTGTCCTTGGCCATGGATGTCACCATTTTATATATGGGAAAGATGGAGGCCCAGAATGATCCACCCAGGGTTTCATAGCCAGTCACCAGTGGAGCTAGAGCTGAAAACCCAGCTTTCTAATGCCCAGCCCTGCTGGGCTATGTCAGGGTAAGGAAGGAGGGGGCCAGTGTTAGGGCTCTAAGGGGAAACCACGTCTCTGGTGGGGCACAGAACAAGGAGAAGCTGGAGAAGTTACGTCACGCGGCAGAGCAGTTCTGTAGCCGTCTGGGCCGCTACCGCATGCCATTTGCCTGGACCGCTGTGCACCTGGCCAACATTATCAGCAGTGCTGGCTCCATGGACCGAGACTCCTCTGATTCTGAGAGTGGTGAGTGAGCAGAGGGAGACCATTGGGACACAAGGTGTGATTGGTGGGGGAAGGAGAGAGGGGAGAGCTATGGTGTGAATACCCTTCTGGGCTCAAGCACTCCAAGTCAGGGACAGGGAAGCTGTGGTCTTCTGGGTCCTTACATGCAGCCTTTTGATTGAATCCAATTTGTCCTGTAAAATTTGGATTCAGTCAAAAGGCCACACTTAAGGATTTAGAAGGCCACAGGTTCCCCACCCCTGCTCCAGGGTAACTATTGCCCTTGGGAGAGGCCTTACTAGATGGAGTTGCTGATCCTGGCCCCCTCGAATGTAGACGTCTATGGAGGCCCTTCAGTCAGAGGCAAGATCGATCAGCATGAGCAAGGACATAAGCATACCTGTTCAGAGGATAGGGCTCTACAGCCAGCAAGGACCATGTATGTAGTTGGAGAAGCTAGAATAAGAGTTAGACCCAGTTGTGGTCATGACTTAGGTAAGATGGGGTAACTAGGTGGTGTGGTGGGTAGAGCACCGGCCCTGAAGTCAGGAGGACCTGAGTTCAAATGTGGCCTCAGACACTTAAATACTGTGTGACCCTGGGCAAGCTACTTAACCCTGTTTGCCTCAGTTTCCTCATCTCTAAAATGACCTGGAGAATGAAATGGCAAACCACTGCAGTGTGCTTGCCAAGAAAACTCCAAATGAAGTTATGAAGAGTTGGATACAACAGAACAACAGGCACAAACTTACAGAAACTAATAGTGAAGCATAAACTAATATTGAAGCATTTATATAGCACCTACTGTATGCCAGGCACTGTGCTAAGCACTTTACAAATATTATCTCATTTGGTCCTCACAACCACCATGGGAGGGAGGTGCTATTATTATTTTACAGTTGAGGATGGGGGGAATGCTTTCAGTGACCCCTTCCTCAATAACTTTTCCTCTTTAATCCTTGAATGTGCCAAGGTATTCATCCAGATCTTCCTCTCTAGACTTTGAGGTTTCATAGTCATAGAGGGCAGTAAAGGGCAAGGTAGGCAAACCTTTGAGGAGTTTCCCATTCTCGAGCAATAGAGGGAGCCAGAGAGTGATGATGCAGCCTCTCCCCATCCAGCTCTTTACACAGCATAGGATGTTGCTTTTTTCTCTAGTCAGCTCCCCGCTTCAGAGCTTTGCCTCATCACATCAGCTCCTAACGTCAAGCGCAGAGCCCTCTTGTCTCTAATCAGCCATCCTCAGCTCTCGTCGTTTTCTCAGCTCCATCGGTTTCTGTCACCTTCCAGATTCTCTCACTGTCTTTAGTTGCCTTCTCATTCTTTGACTTCTCGTTGACTCCCCTGCTTATGAAATCAGGGCCTCCTCAGCTTGGAGTGACCCACCTCTACCTTACGCTGAGAAACCCAAAATCTACTTTTCTGTCTGGTATGATGCAAATGGTTAATAGTACAATTTTCCCATGGTCCCTAAACAGTTCTTTGATTTAGAGGTTCCCAGTAAGAAACTTCAAAATCCTTAAAGTAATCAAATTCAAATTAGCTGCTGGGAAGCAATTTATTGCAGCCATCTCTACTGTCCATGGTGACCCTTCCCTCTGAGGGGCATGCTTTCACTTGGCTCCTTTTAGAACTTTGGTCTGAGATGCTTCAGTTTCTCCCAGAATGGTTTACGTTTCTCTTCAAGTGACTTTTTCTGTGTTTCTCACAAAAATGTCCTACTTCTGCCACTTTAAGTAAATAAAATGTCTACATAAGAAAGGAACAGTAACTGTCTCAAGTAGTTTTCTAGCTTTGACGTTTCATCTAGGATTTCTATGCCTTTTTTCCTGAGCCTTTTCTGCAAAGGTTTCTAACCCCCACCACTGGTTTTTGGGGGGGGGGGGGGGTCAGGACTGGAGTAGAACAGAATGAGTAGTGGATGAGTGCAGGTAGTGTATTCAGTCTGACCCACCTCTCCATCCCTATCCCCACACACAAGCACACCTGTGACCAAATAATCCTCCGTCTTTCTTACTACATCTGTTTCTGTTTCCTCATATGTGTGTCTTCATTTCCATCGCTGTCTTTATTTTCACATCTCTCTCCTCATCTCCCTCCCATCTCTCCCTGTTTCTTGTTCTCTCCTACCTCTCCTTCCTAATTCTTTCATTTCCTCTTATTTCTTTCTCTTTCCACCTCTTTCCTTCTCATTTCTTTTTTCTCCCCATCTTTTGTTCTCTCTTCTGTCTCTCCTCCTCATCTTCCTGCCTCTTTCTCTCCTTCCCATCTGTCTTCCCCATTTCTCTTTCTTTTCTTCTCATCTCTCCTTTTCTCCTCATATCTTGTTTTCTCTCTCATCTCTCTCCTTTCCTCCTCTTGTTCCCTCTTCCATCACTTTTTCTCCCCTCCATCTCTTTCTCTGCTTCCCATCTCATTTTCATCCTCTCATCTCTCTCTCCTTCCTGTCTCTCTCCTCATCTCACTGTCTCCTGAATCTCTCTTTCCCCTCCCAGCCTCTCTTTTGACTTCTCACTCCCCTCCATTTCAGAGCGGAAGTCCACTTGGAATGAGAGGAAGAGGAAGGCCTTTGAGCGGGCCAGCATTGGGGATGATGCCTGTAGCTTCTCTAACTTTCGCCCAGCTACACTGACAGTTACTAATTTCTTCAAACAGGTAGGGGTGGTCCTTAGGCCGAAGTGAAGCCTGAAGCATTGTGAGAAAATGCTAGGGTTAGTAGGGAAGATTCTCAAATCTGAGGTTGATGAGAGGGCTAGAATGAGGTCTGTAACATCCGGAGAACATGGGTGATGGGCCTGGGATCTCACAGCAGGGCAGAAGCTAAGGCAGTGTGTTCTTGGCCCACATTGCAGGAGGGCGACCGACTGAGTGATGAAGATTTATACAAGTTCCTGGCAGACATGAGGAGACCGTCCTCAGTGCTCCGGAGGCTACGGCCTGTCACAGGTACTGCCTGCCTCAGTATTTCCCCTACTATCCCTGCCACCTCTTTCCCTATCTCTAGATCCACTCACCACCCTGCCCCCAATGATTTCCCATCTTCACACACCCTTGTCCTTTTGTCATTGCCAGATGCCTTTCTTCCTAAGAATCCCCTATTCATGGGTTCCTCTTTCTCCCTCTCTTCATCCCTCAACATCCCTGTCCCCAGCAATCCCTCAGTCCCAGTAACTTTTGTCCCTAGCTCTCTATTGTGGAACCCCGCCCCCATACACACACACATACACACTCCCACAACACCAAGTAGACACCAGCAAGCAAAGAAGCTGTTTGTGATACAGACATGGGGCAGTCTGGTTATCTTTGATCTCCTCCAAGGTAGATTGCCCTGGGTCCTAGCTGTGTTCTCTTTGGGCCAGAAGGGTATAAAAGAGGCTTTTAAGATTTTGTTGGGGGAGCTCCTGAGAACTACTGCTGATTGCCCCTGGCCTGACTGCTTTTTTCCCCATTCTATTAATTTTATTTTAAAAAATATTTATTATTTATTTTTAACATTGTTTTCTTTTTAAATTTTCATTTCCAGATTCACTCCCTTCCTCCACTGACTGCTTTTAACCTCCTTGCCCAGAGTGTTTATTTATTTTTGTCTTTCTGGACTGATTTTCAGTATTCTCCCTTCAGATAAACCAATGTTTTATGATTATAGTAAAAGGACTGTCAGCCAGAACCTGTGGGGTCTGGATCCTCCATGATTCCAGATGTGGAATAGTAACCTGAATACCCTCCTCCTCAGACACCTCCGTCCCCAGACTCTCAGCCCCAGGAATCAG
Organism: Trichosurus vulpecula; assembly: GCF_011100635.1. Lineage (NCBI taxonomy): Eukaryota > Metazoa > Chordata > Mammalia > Diprotodontia > Phalangeridae > Trichosurus > Trichosurus vulpecula. The sequence continues at coordinate 76,521,110 of NC_050573.1, forward strand.
TACATCCAGACACCCTGTCCCCAGGCCCAGCCCTGGCTCTGCACAGACCAGTTTGAGCCAGCTTGGGTAGAGATGAGAGTAGATGCTTAGGGTCCAGAGACAGAAGAAAGCCCTGTGTGTGCCAGAGTGGTCATGGAAGGCTTGCTAGCACAGGTGGGACTGAGAGGGCCTTCCAAGATGGAGGTACAAATATTAGCCAAGACCTAAACATTCCCTCTACCTTGTTACCTACAGCCCAGCTTAAGATCGACATCTCCCCAGCCCCTGAGAACCCCCACTTCTGCCTGTCTCCGGAGCTGCTGCACGTGAAGCCGTACCCCGACCCCCGCGGCCGCCCCACCAAGGAGATCCTGGAGTTTCCAGCCCG